>NW_005054415.1:1372172-1390439 GCF_000277835.1 Geospiza fortis | reverse complement strand
GAAAGAGTGCTGCAGTTGGATACAACCATTTAATTAATGTGCATCTTGTTTGCTCAAATCGTGGCTGTAACCCCTCTGAGTGTTGCAGCTCTTTGTGTTTCATACCAAATTTTCTGGAGTCACTCAATCTGTTTTCCATGGATGCTGGTGTGTTATACACATACGTGCACTTTCATTTGCAGTGACTTCTGATCTAGCATAGTTTTGTAAAGACCTCCAGCTCAGTAGTATTAAAGATGATAAATGAATAGATAAATCCAAGGGGAAAGTACTAAAGCTAATAGTGAGGAGTTTTTTTGCATAAAATAACCCTGGTTTCCAATATTTTACAAAGTCCCTTCTCAGTTAATGTGTGCTGATAAAGATCCATTCTATACAACAATTTCCTCTCATCTTGTGACCCCATATCTGCAGATTTTCCTTATGTCTATTCCTCTTAAATTCCAATTTTCTAGTTATACTAGTATTTATTAAAAGCTTGACTGTAAGGTCTTTGTTTACCCAAAGATCTATTTTTATCATAACTGTTTATAATGATTAAACCTCAACAACTTAAACACTTTACACAAAATAATGTATTTTCAATAAATTGAAATATTAACCAATCATATGTAATGGTTCAGTTCCAGCAAATGGATTGCTAGAAATCCTTAGGGTTTCATATAAATTGAAAACTGTATTGACTGACCAGGCTGCACTCGAATTGCATTGCATTTGGATCAAAAAGCATAGAAAAAGTTCTCATTATAGTTCCCTGACATTAATTTGAGCATTTTTATATGTGTGTCCTATTAAGTACTTTAAGTGCTTTTTGATAATTGTGCTTTGTAGTTTTTACAGCACTTCAGCCTATTCCCAGTTCAATTTCCTCTTTTATCCGATGTTTGAAATATTGATTTCTGACAGATAAAAGCAAACCTTATAATCTCAGCAGCATGCAATAAGTGAGTAAGAGGGGGCTACAGAATGCATCAGGGAATGGTCATATTTGAAACCGTCTTTGTTTTATTACATTTCGTCAACAGAATTTACTTACTGCTTGCTGGTATTTATGTAAAAGCAGGACTCCTGATAGTCCAGTGATATTAGCAGCTCCTGGTATACTTTTGCATTTAGTAAGATAAAAGAAGAAACTCCCTTGGTGGTTGATGATTGCAGCTGCTTAAACTGCTGTCAACTGGCTTGAAGTAACTGTGATTTATCTTCCTCAGATTGTGCAGCGTTGTGTCCGTGAACTTCCAGAGTTTGCATTAAAAAGTGACAGAACATCAGAGTGCCAGAAGCTTCTCATATTGTGGCCCTGAAGGTAAAAGCAAAAGAAACTGTCTTGGTCTGTGTTTGGGAACACTGTCCAAAATCTCTGCAAAGCTCCTGTGACATGAAAGAGATCTTTAAGAAATGGGTTGGGATTTTGAGCATGGACTAAATATACAATTAAGAGATGCTAAGGAGTAGCACTGGTGCTTTACATGTTTTCAGCGTGTTTCTTCTGTAATTTCTAAAAACTAGAAAGAGGAATCCAATGCCATGAATAGTTAATAGTATGCTAAGAATTCAGTTTGCATTTATTTCCTTTTCATTATCTGATGTAATCCAATGTCTCACAAGTAACATTGCATTAAACATCCCTACTCAGCTCCATTAGCACCCACAGTAAACAAGCAGAATATACAGGGAATCAGCTGCAGTATTTTCTCTGAAGTCCTGAAAATTCAGAATGCTGTTTTAGAAGGCGAGGGAAGTTCCTCAGGTTACACAGTAGCTTTGGCAATCAATAGTAAATTCTATCAAAGTGACAATGGAAGGGCATCTCCATCCTGAGCACCAGGTTAGGAGGAAGCTGAGTATCTTTCTCTTGAGGCATACATTTCTAAGAGGGATTGATGTACCTGACAACACAAGCAGGTGAAATAAAGGAGGGAGAAATATGATTCTTAATAATGTAGACATTTTTAAGATGAACACATAGATTTTATTCAACCCCAAATTAGCAATTGTTAATTCAGAAACATCTTTTTGGGCTCAATCCTAGAAACAGTTAAAATTACTATCTTGAGTCTAGATCTTCCCACACCTGGGTATAGAATGGTTTTCAAACAAAAGACATTTAAATTCATTTTAGTGAATTTTGATTATTATAGACTGGAGCTGGAATTCTGCCAGTCACTTAGCAGAAGTTTACTCTCCAATCAATTCAAGCTTTCATTACTAAGGAATTAGTGTTTAAAGTTTTAAGTGATAAGCACTTAACTGTGTTCTAGAAATAGTGTCTTGGTGGTATATGTGCAGGTTGCTGTCCTGTATGTTCCCATATATACAAGTATTAATACAAAGATTCTGCAGTGGGTGAGTAACTGTAGACCATCTCCATTAGAATTTCAAAGGAGCTACTTAGCATTTTTCATATTGGATAAGTTATTTACAGTTCACTATTTAAAGGAAAAAGCATTGGAAAAGGTTTATCTTCTAATAAATCAAGACCATTATGGCATCAAGTCACAAAGCCTGAAGGTATAGAGGCAGTTGCAGAAGCTGTGTCTTGCAAAATATTATGTATACTGTATTATATTGGGTAGCTGAATTTAAAGGGTTTTTATGAAGAATTATAAACAATTAGAAATGGAAAAGTACAATGTGGAAAACATAGCACTGATAATTTTTGGTTGGGGTTCTTGTGGCACTCAGGTTGGGAAACAAGCTATTGAATACATCATCTGATATTTTCTAGTGGCCTCTTTGAATCTGACACTGTAAATAATGCTGCAGGCATGCACATTCCAGTAGTATAGCTGATAGAACTATCTCAATGCTTTTATCTCTGAAATTTCATTTTAAAATTTGAACCTCAGTGTTGCAGCTGATGGCACTGAGCAGACCAAACTAATGCTGGTAAAACTCAGGTGTTGAACAGCTTCACAAGACTAGGCTGTAATATCCCTAACCTTGTATATGGGAAGGATTGTGCTGGCTTCAAACATCTATTTTGTTGCTTTATTTGATGGGAGACAATGTCTTTGTGTAAAACAAAGAAAATTAATCAGAGATAATTCGTCAGACAAGCTCAGAGCAAGTTCAAGTGTGCAAGTGCCTGTGATTAAATAGACATGCAGCTACCTATTTAACCTAAAATGTCTGTAAAGGAAATCTGTCTAGATTTTCTAGGACTTTTAAAAAATAAAGTTGTTTCCAGTAATGAAAAGAAGTGACAGTGCTTCACCAGGTTCTGTTTTGGTGCTAAATAAATTTTTAAAAATCAATCTCCTCCCCCCCCCCAAAAAAAAAGTCATTTAGTTACAAGTAATAGATCAAAAGGCTGAGTTCAGCTGGTTTGGTTGTTCCCAGCTCTTTGTTTCTGAAATTTTTTGAAGTTCTGCTGAAAATTTTGGAATGACATTTTGGAGAGTTTCAACACAAATGATTGGAATTTCTTGGTGTAACGCATAAAATCAGTTCAAAAGCCCTAGTTTTGGTCTTTTGCACATACAAACAATTTTTTCACTGCTTACCCATTTTTTGACCATTTGAAACAGAATTTCAACATTAATCCCTACAGTCATTACACAGTCAAAAAAATACTGCATTTTGTGCCCCTCTGAAACACACACAGTGTGTACACTGCAGGTGTTTACTGGAATTTTTATCACTAATTTTTCTGTTTTGGCTCAGTGCTGTAAAAGGTCAGAGGAAAATCTAAGTCGCCTTCATAGGTGTCTTCTCTCACCTTGGGTTCTCTGACCAGCTGTGATTCATATTCCCATGTACATAATATAAGAAAGTGAAGATATTTTAATGACAGTAAGTATTATTTAGGATAAGTTTACTTGCTCTGATGATTTTTACTTACCCAAAGAAGACAGCTTTAAAATTTTACCTGAAATTTTAGAGCAAATTTTCACTACAACTAAGGTATTTTAACAGGACTGTTTTTAACAGGACTAAGCCTCTGACATTCCAGTCAGTGGGGTACTGGAGGAATCAGTGCCCTATGTGCTTGTTTGCAAGACTTTTTAATATTTCTTTGTAGAAGTTAAGCAAACTGATAATATTGGTATGTGTTTATATAATTAAGAAAGCAATGTATCTACTTCACAGTGTGGGGACATGCACAGCCTGTAGCCCAGCACTCACTGTGCCAGGCCCTCAGCCTGGAGCTGCCCCACAGCTCCTGTGCTCCAGCTGATTTCCTTGTAAACCAACTGTCCCAAGTGTCAGAAGGATGGCATCAGGTACACTATGCTAATAACCAAATGACAATATTTCTCTCTTTTTAGCTCCTCAATATCACCTTTAGCTGAGTGGGAAAGAACACAGATTGCATGACCATGGGGATACTTGTTTCAGCATTTATTATTGGAAAAATATGGCTTTCAAAAGATGAAGTGTATTTCAAATATCAAATCTCTCCCTGTTCTGAGCTAAATGCTGCCTAGATATATGTCCTGTACACCCTGAGTTGACAGATGTGAAGTACAAGCAAGAGCAGAATTTGACCAGCTAAATTTAACATAATAGGATTATGAATACTACAAGAGCCATGGATTTTCTAAACATAGAATGCTACAGCATGCCTGAGTTCTGCTTTCAGATTTAGTCCTAGACAGTCTGGTTGTAGGGCTAGGCAGTAACAAAGCAGCAAAGGGATATCTTTACTCTGTGGTAGGGATCTTAAATGTACAGTGCTTAGAGAGCTACTCAGTGATGTACTGGGAGGGTTCTATGTAAGTTTGCCCTTATATTTTAACCTTTTCTCCCCCTTCCTTTCTCAAATATTTAGAAAACATTCTTTTCTCAGGATATATTCAGGAAAGGGTTCAATTTGAATTATTTAAAGTTATAATGGGTGTTTTCTGCCAGATTCTGGGGAAATGTTTTTAACAGTGTTTGTAAATGCAGAGCACATTGCACCACTGAAATATTTGCCAGTGACTGTGGCAAAGGTTTTTCATAGTGACCACTGGTCTTTCCTGCTCTTCACTGTAGAACAGTCACAGAAGCAATTGCCACATGATATCTTGTACACCCACATTTTTCATCAGCTGCATGTAACAAAATATTTTTTTTTTAATTTTTATTGCTAAACAGCCAGAAGCAGATAGGGAATCCTCCAGTGAAACAGGCTCTTAACAAGCTTTTCTCAGTTTCACCAATGGTGGGATTTCCAGCAGAAAGTGAGATCAAAAGATCTCCTTTGCAACAAAATAGATGTAACTTGGTGTTAGTGCTTATCAAGTTGAAATCTGAGGATCCAATCAGATAAAAGATTTTTCAGAAAGGTTACAGTGTTTTTTAGCTGTCAGGACTGATTAACAGAGTACATCTCTGATGATGTGTCTCTCATTCTTAACTTTTGGGTTCTCCTTCCCTTGCAAATGATTTGTGGGAAAAAATGGATATATTCATCACATATGTTGTGAAAGGTCTAAAAAAGAACATTGACACAGATATGCCCAAACTGAGCAGCTCTTAGGTGGTCCAGGCAGTCACCTGGGATATGAGAATGCAGACTCTGAGATTGTTTTACCAGAGCAAGAAGTGTGACTGGTTTCTTTCATTAGCGATCAAATGAGAAAATTATTGGGTTGGTGTATCCTCTGAGAAGTTATGAAGGTCATTCATCACAATCTTTTCCAAACAATCCATTCTCATTTAAATAAAAAACTTTTGTTTTCCAAAAGCCATCTTTCCCAGTGACTCTTCTTCCAGCCCTCGAGTTCCAATCTCTTAGGAAATTTTCTTAAGGGCTATTTTGGCTAAAAGTCTCTAGGTCTTTATTTATATAATTTTGTTATAGTTGTTATAGTATGTTTCTGGATTTTTCCCTTTGTCTCTTTAGAAATGGATGGACATTGGCATCATGCTAGTCATCCCTTACCATCGTGTTTCTTGGCTGTGGACCTACAAAAGCCAGTTTTTGCAACCCAAGTCAGTCAGAAATGTATTCTCTGAGCACTAAAGAAGATTATTGTCAAAATCAAAAGGCTTCACAAAATCACTTACCTTCCCTAGAGCACTTTCTTCATACAGAAGAAAAAACTGTTTTTTTCAATATATGCAGAATAAAATGTTTTCATTTTCCTTCCTAGATGTCTTCTTTTGAGAAGCACTGTTTCCCATGATATTGCTGTCTAAGACAAACTTACTCTGCCTTTTCAGGAGAGTGCATTATCTGTGCTTTAGACTCTGTTACATTAGTATTTGGCTTTTTGCACAGATGTAACTTAAAAATACTTGTGTGGTAAAGGATTGTACAGTCCTGGCTTGTGCTTTGTGGTGATACTGAAATATGAGTAAGAATCACTGGTGCAACTCACATAAAAATATGAGTCTTGTAGCTTGGACGACAGGTATTCTTGACAACAAAAAATGTATTTGGCTATTAATATTCCTAATTCGAAGAGGAAAAAAATAAAAGAGAGATATGGAAAAAAAATCTAAAATAAAGTTGTCCCTGTTGTAAAAGCAGACATTCAGCTGTTACAAATTGGCAATGATCCACTGTTTTCCACAGAGCTCTGCTGATCATGCCAGCTGAAGAGCTGACCCTGAATATTATCAAAGTTTTCTTGGAGGTGGCAGGCAAATAAATCCTTTACAATTTCCTCTTCAAGAACTCAGGATTTCCGTTTTTATAACTGCAAACTTTCAGAATGAAATGTGGAGCACAGAGACAGGCAGCACCACACTGACTGTGTTTGATTAGGGTAATCCTTTTTTTCCTTCTATGTGGTTACTACAGCCAAGCAATTATTTATCATACTTTCAATTGCTTGAAGCACTGTAGACTACAGGTTAAATATTCTCATGTCATTGTGAGCTTCTGCTCCAAGTTCTCATTGAGATCTAATGACTTTCATCTTCAAAAGAAATTTTAATGAGCTCAAAGTATCTACCCTTCTGCTTTAATTGTTACACTTCACATTCTGCAGATCAAAACCTCCTATTTTTCTTTTTTTTTTCACCTTAAAATGCTGTTGACAAGTTCTTTCCTGAGCTCTCAACTTCTGTCCACTTTTTATTGGTCATATTCATGTAAAATATAAATCCAGAAATATGCAACACATGCAGATTTAAACCTGTAACAGATCTAGTATTTACCCCTGAAGAATGGAACATGTGCCAGGCACTGTTGCTTTGATTGGCCTGGGATCAGGGATGTGTCAGATGTGGGTGCCTGTAGCAGTCAAATAAAGCCATTAAATCAGTGGTAATAAATGTATTTGGTATGAGTACCAGGACTTTTCCTGGATTACTTGTGGAACAAAGCACAGAAAAAAGTTTTTATGTGCTTGTGTGTGAAGGCAACTACACAAATACTGTTGTCCTCTCCTTTTGTTACTTCACGGACCTGCTGCATGTGTGTCTTAGGTACCAATTGTTCAGTCCCAGCAGCATCCTCACACATTCTTGTTTGTTCATAATCCCTTTTGCTATGAGCATCCTTCTCTCACTCATCCTCATAAATATTAATTACTGTGGTCTGGTTGAGATAAATACAGTTAGACAGCTTTTCAAGAGGAAAGTTATTGGCTTGTTTCTATAAAGCTGCAGTCTTGTATTCCAAGTTCTGGTCAATATTTAGTGTGTAAATGAAATGGGTGTGACCTGGGACTGGCTGCCAGCACTTGTAGGGATTGGAGTGTCCTGAAGTATCTGGCCTTAATAGTTGAGTTTCCAGTATTCTTCACAGCAAGCATTTGATTTATTCTGTTCCTCCAACCCTTTAGAAAGAATTATTCCCCCTTTGGTTTCTTATAAAATTGTATAATCTACAGCATTTTAGCACCTTGCATCAAAGTGTGAAACTTTCTGTGCCAGAGAGAGTGACCCTGGTAGGTCACTGGCACTGCATGTACTGAGTGGAGGGACACTGAGTGATTCTCTGATCAGCTCTACAGATCTAGAATTTGCTTTCTGTTGTGCTCCTCTGGTTGTGCAGTAGATGAGACTCAGAAGAGCTGTGCAGTGCTGTTCCAATAGCAATGGCTAGCAGGCTGGGGAAGTGTTGGTCTCTGCTAGTTACTAAAGGTGGGCCACTGTTAAATTTAGATATAAACTGTTAATACGTATTAGCAAAATGATCAACATTAATGTTCTCACTCGGTTTTTGTTACTGCATGAAACCTTCTTGGGAGAATGCAGGGGAAGAGTTTTGAGCTTGATCATGGGAATGAGGAATGCAGCACAAAAATGTTCTACCTGCATTTTAAAGAGGTACAAAGGGCATCCATCCTGCAAGATTCAATTGGATGTATATTGCACTCCAGGATGACTCAGACCCTTGAAGCTCTACAAAATCTCTGAGGTGTTTAGAATAAGTGTTAAATCTGTTTTCAAGAATCCTGAAGTAAAGCAGTGAGACACAGATCTAGGTCAGATCTGAGTCTTAGAGTATTCTTAAAATTATTTTTTGTGAAAGAAATTCCAAGCTGATACTTGTGCTTGTCTCCCTACATGATGCTCTAGGTTTAGAGCTCAGTTATTAGTTATTAGGGAATTTTCAAAATTGTTCTTTTTTAGCTACTTAATTTACTATCAGCCATCCAAAGACAGATTGGTAGGATATAAATGAAATGCTATAATTATACAAGGGAGTGGGTCACTGACCTTTGGATTGCAATATCTTGTCTCTTTTGTCCTTTCCTTATACCACCCAGTCTACAGGATGAAATTGCATCTTTTTCTTTGGTTGTCTCAAGAATGAGGTGGTATTGGAAACTAGTGAGGCATGGCACAATGTAGGTGTTCATAGCTTGCAATAATTTACCCATTTTCATTTTGTTTGATTTTATTAACACCTGTGTCTCCAGGGAACACAGGGAGCAGGGGAGGAAAGGAGAGAATACTTCAACAATAATCTAATGATCAGCACTTACGCTCCCCCCAGCCCTGCTGTTATGTCAAATGTCAAGATACATCACAGCCAAGCAATTTATAATACAACATGCGTGGATATATAAAGGAAGAAGTGCAGATGGTGGGAAGCTGTGTGTCATGACATACACACAGACATGGAGGACAGCAAGGGAGTCATTAAAAATATGGATTTTTTTTGTAATGCAGTGGCTGTTTGTCAGCTGGTGTAATTGGCATACATCAATGGAACCACTCAGAAATACACCTTCTGAGGAATTAGGCACTTAATGGAACTTAATCAAAATTCCTTACAGAAGACTAAAAAAAAAATTCTTGAACAGAATTTGGAGACAAAGGAAAAAGCACATAAGGAAATATGGGATTACAGTCTGCTGAAGTTTCACCTGGGTATTAGTTTCTGGAGTATTTCTGAAGATTTTGACATTCTAGGCAGTAGAATGCTGCCTAGAAAGATTTGCTATCAATTTAACCAAAGTATTCTGAGATTTGGGAAATTACAGTAGTGTTTAGTTAGAGACCTGATTTCAGCTTAATCAAATAAATTCATCAGCAAACTTTTAAAGTCAGAATCAAAAGAAGAGTTTTATTAGCGTCATTTCCTTTTCTTGTTCTTTTTAGTTGTTAGATGACTTTTTTCAGTACTGTGTAAATTTAGCATTACTAAGACTGGCATAGATAACAATCTGAAAAACATCTGCCAGATTATAAATAATTGTTTTAAAAAGGCATAAAAAACTCAGTTGTCTAGTCGCTTTTAATAAGGACTTAACATCTTCAAAATCTGACTGCAGTAATATAATTTTTGTGGTTATATGCTCTGATCTTTGAGACACGAATTCTTCGTTCACAGTCTCAATGGGAGGGTTTGTTCTTTTCTTTGTTTTCTTGTGATTCATAAATATGGGAATCTGGTGAGAAGGAGGAATTGAGAGAAAAGCAAAGGATAAGTCAAAAAAAAACAAAAACCAAAACACAGGCAGTTCTTCCTAATCACCTGTCTTGTCCTAGGAAAAAATGCAAGTAACACAGTTTTTAAGATATTGGTATTACATGAGTTTAAAATGTGGAGGGAACAGTTCCAGCCTACTCCCTAGTTCTCCTTTCTGACTCTTTATAAACATCCTCACTGATTTTTTTTTTTCTCTTTCAGTACTAGAGTAGAACAGGTAACAGTGTCAAGTTTGATATTTAGCAAAACACAAGGTTGTTGAAGTATCTTATTGTGCAGGTACCATTTCCTAATAACAGCCCTCAAGATGTGAATTATGACATCAATAAAAGGATATTGAAAAGGAAGGTACAGAGTGGGTTATACACTAAGAGAGAGCTGAATTAAAAAATTGTGTAAATGGAAAATCCTGTATTTCTTTTGAATGTCTTGGGATTTGAAGTCTTAGGACTTTGAGTCTCAGCAAATCACATGAGGGTGTGTTGCACTGCAAAGGACAGTGGTCTCTGGGCTAATGTGGGACAACCCAGCTCTGCAGTCAGGAGAAACAAGGTGATATTGGACTGCTATTGCACCACCTGGACTGGAGCTTTGTGTGCCTGAGCTGGTGCTTCTGCTCACACACCTGAGCTGATGTTCCTGCTCACACACCTGAGCTGATGTTCCTGCTCACACACCTGAGCTGCTCACACACCTGCGCCATAGAGGTGGCAGCTCATTTAGAGTTACCACAAGCATTTATGCACATGGCAGTACATCAGAGTAATCAGCCTTATCAGATCTGTGATTTAACATGCCTGTAAATCATTGGTTTCACTTAGCTGAATTTTTTAATAATCGGGCTTTTTAGTTATAATTGAGCATGACTAAGGTTTCAAACAAAACATATTTAAAATTTAAAAGATCAAATGGGTTTCCCCCTGAAAATATTGCCAGGTCAACAAAAAACAAACCGCTGCAGTTATTTGTGGGATTGAATTAAGTGTTGTGAATTTTCTCAGTTGAGTGAGGGAGAACATGGGTAGAGAGAAAGACAAAAGGTTGTGCAGCAGCAAAAAGAGAGCCACAGAACACCAGAAAGGGAAAACTGAAATGGGTGCAGGACCTGGCATGACTGTCAGTGCTCCTAAGCACAGGTTTGTTTGTAGGTTACTGGTTGTGTGGCAGGCAGTGAGAGCTGGAGGCTGTGACAGTCCTGAATTGCTGTAGGGCCAAATGTGGGAAAGAATGAAAGGTGGCCAGCAGCTGTATGGACGGGCAGACTGACGTTATCTTCCTCCTGTGTCTTGATCTCAGTCCATCATCCGTCACATGCTGCTGCTCTGTGAATGTGTGAGAGTGCAATGAAGTCAGGGGGAGAGCACAGCCCCTGCTCCCAGAGAGCCACATGGTGTGCAGGTGGGCAGAGCTGGCCTGGCAGCGTGGGAGGGAGGGGAGTGCCTGAACAGATTCAAGAATTTACATCCTCCTGTGCCTGTGCCCATACTGTTGACTTTCTGCACGTTGAGAACTCTCTGGTTTTCCCAATTCCATCACCTCTATAGAGAGGGAAGCTGTCCTCTCTCCCTGCAGGTGAAATGAGCAACACCACAGGTTGTGACTGAGGGATACTCATTTCAAAAGTGTTTCATACACAGTGTTTCAGCCATCTGAGTGCTGAAAGGACACTTTAAACTCTCACGCTGATTCCAATAGAACAGTCAATTTCTTGCAAGATTTTAGGCCTGGTTCTCACTGGTATGTTACAGGACACATCACTAAACATTGTAGATAAACTGTACAATTCCAGCTCATGAAAGAATAGGTGTCTTGTTAACCTGTTTCTCAGAAACTGATAGGGAACATATTCCAAGGAGTTTAATTGGATGTTGTTTATAAACTAACTGTACTGGATCTGGACTGACTCCAAGATTGCAATTATTATGCTGAACTGAACAATGAGAACTCAGTTTCAGTGGCAATTATGATGCTAATGTATGTGATGCATAGATAGTTCTCATGTCTAAATTTCTGATCTGATGCACCCCATGAGAGGCACAGCAGTGAGGACAGCCTAAGTCACCCCTTGTTCTACTCTAGTGCTGCAGAAATGCTCTTTGATAGCTGATTAGAATAGCTCTGCAATACCCAGTGAGAATCCCTTCTTCACTCACTGGGTGCTGGTTAATTTACCCTCTCACTGTGCTACAAGTGCTGTGAGCTCTGTGCTTCCCACAAAACTGCTACAGCAGTAGCTGCTCCCTGGGGATGAGCAGAGAGTTTCACTGCAGGAGCAAGAATTCAGACTCAGGTGAATCTGAAGATACTGAATATTGTGTTCAGTCCACCACTCTTCGTTCAGAGGCATTCCATGCATCACCTGCTCTACTCAGAGGCTGTAAAACGATTACCTGGTTACCTTCTAAATTCCCTTTAGAAAATATCTCCAGGTCCTTCTTTGCCTTTCTTACCACAGACCCCTTGTCTAGATTGTCAGTCTGGCTTGGCCATTCTCATGGGTAACTGCCAATTATTGCTCTGCTTCTTTCAATATGTACTAACAACCCATTCTATCCAATTTTTTCCCCACCATCTTGGAAATGCAGCAAAATCAGTATGAAAACCTGAAACAAACCTTTGAACTCCCAAGTTTGAAAGGTAACATTCAAATTAGTTTTAATTTTGAGTTCATAAAACACATGTTTCTCTAATACATCCTGTGAATGTTCTCATATGACAGCTATTTGATTTATGAAAATTAGTAGTGCTCTGCTAGATTAAAATGTATCTCCTTACTATAAAGTAATCTTTTAAATTTCTTTCACTCTTAATAGGCCTTCACATAAGGTGAAGATTTCTACTCTAAAGAGACTGTGTAATAAAGCTCCTTGATTTTTCCCTTTCTATTAGAAAGTTACCAAAAAACTGTTTAAGTGTGTACATGGTAACAATTTCAAAGAGTAAAGAAATTCATTGCTGATGGAGAAGTGACATGTGAGCTTTCTTTGTGTAATCTTAAATCATAAACACTAGAAATAAAAAGATTGAGTTTTTTTTAATTAATATTAACTGCATAACTTGATTTTTTAGTCAGATTTCAGAAGCCCTTTGTCCTGAATCTCAACAAATTGACAAGTACAGATAATATCAAAGTCTTCTTGAGAAATTATTACTGTTTTTTTGAAAATGTAGGTCATATCTGTGTAGCAAATTTAAATAATCCTCCCAAACATAGACTTATCATAAAAATCCATTTATTCTGTGATTCTATCTGAATACATAAATCTACACAAATCCAAATTCTTTTAATAATTTCTTCTGAAGGAGATTTAACAAACAATTATATTTTTCAATCCACACAGAATCAAGGGATGATACTTGAAAGGCCTTGTTCCAATCTGATGGTTTCATGACTGGAGAAAATCCTGAAGAGACAAACTAAGGATATATTAGCTCCTACCACTTATTCTGAGGGCCTAGAGCTGATAACTGTTTCATAATGATCACTATGCTACATTTTTTAAAAATTTCTTTTCTTATCTTTGTTTACCAGAAGTAAATGCAAAAAAACACAGAAATGCTCTCACACCTTTTATCATCTTTGCTAATTTGGAAACAACAAAGGAACCTTCTAAATCTCACAGAGTGAATCAATGAGCTGGCAAGGGTTTCTGTAAAGGGTGAATATAGACATGCTTGAGACTTCAATGTGTGAAGCTGTTTATCTTCTGCAGTTGTAGGAACTTATGTCCCTTTATTACCCACTTGCATGTAATAGCTGAATATGTTTGAGATGCCCTCAGCAACTGTTTTGAAGGTTTGGACTTTAAAAAGATGGGAAAAAAAACCAACAAAAAACCATTGTTATGAGCTGAAAAATGCCTAGAGAACATCTTCCAACTGCTGCCAAGAGCAGCCTTATAACAGATGAAGTTAGTTGTTGTCCTCTTTTCCCTCTCTTTCAAGGGGAAGGTTCACCAAAATATTTATAACAATATCTCCAGATGATATTCACAAAAAAAAAAAAAAGCCTAAATTGTCATTCATCTGTCTGCTGAGGTACCAAGATTTCCTGGTATCAGATTTGTTCTGATTGCAATGTTGTTTTTCTATTGTGGTAGGAGCCTTTCAGAGCAGGAAAATAAAGAAGTCAGAAAAAAAGATAACATCATAGTCAACTCTGGATGTCTATTTGCAGAAAAGTGGTTTCTGCCAGATTAAACATTGTAATTTCCAATGCTTCATGTAGTGATAAACTTTCCTTCTCCTGGAAACATCTCTTTCTAGGCACAGTGACAGCATGTCAGTGTTAGCATGTTGTAATGAAGTGATGCTCATCACCCTGAGCCTCCCAGTGCAGAGCTGAGGCACAGAGTGAGGAGGTTCCCTTGCCTGGGAAGCACCTACACTGGTGTGCCAGGTACACAGAAAACTGGCAAATGTGTAGAAGGCTCTGAGAAAAAACCTCCCAAGTGCAGCTTCCCAATACTGTGTGCCAGAGTTCCTCCTTGAGGGGCAGCCTTTTGGGTCTACAGTAAAAACAAACGGGCTCTAGTTACCTGAATAAACTGTGAGTCTCATCCAGCATGACTGATAGCACTGGGGCCAGATTTTGGAATGAACTGGCAAAGATCGCTGCAGGAGATCTTTTCACGTGGGATGCTGCAACCCAATCCTTTAAGAGCTCGGTGGCAGAGCCATGAAACCCTCCCCGGTGGGCACTGACCCTCTGCCGTGGCACAAAGCTTTTCACCAGCCTGTGTGCACACCAGGGATCTCTGGCTCTGCCAGCTGCACTGCCTGTGTGCCTGCCCCAGCCCTGCTTTATTGTGCTGAGCTCCTGATGGAGCCATTCTTTCTCACAGCAAAGCAGTTTCCATTCCTCCCTTCACACTGGTGCTGTGCTCTGCACAGCCTCTGATCTGCCCAAACAGCCCGTGGGGCCATGCCTGACAAACATCTGCCTGCAGAGCAGGGACACATGGTGCCTCTCGAGGGGCTTGAGCACAGGATGCAACCAGCGCTCAACCTGTTTGAGACAAATAATCTCTCTTGCTTTAAAGAAGTTTGATGCACTGAGCTGTGATCTGTTCTGAAAGACCCTTCTCTGACATGCTGAGCTGCTTCTTTCAGTGTAAGCACCACCTCCTTCCCAGCAGCCAGAGGAATCAATAAACTGGATTCAGATTACTGAGTGCTGATTTGAGTGAGTGAGAGAGAAAGGAGTGGGTTTAGTCCCATAGCATTCATGGTTCATGTGTGCATTTTGTATTTACAGACAGAGATAACCTGTGCAATTTTTAGTGATACTTTTGTTCTATCTGAATATTGCTGTCTGTCTAATCAAATCCATCACTTGGGGTATATTCTGGCTTGTTCTGCAGGTCAGCCACAGGCACATTAACACCAGTTCAGCCTCCCTTGTTCACCTTCACAATGCTATTGAATCACATGGGTGTAAAAAGAAGTGGGGTTTGGCATCTTTCACAGGCTGTTTTATTCACTGAGTGAAGAGGCACTTTGACCTCCCCTGTATTCTTATTGCCAGAGTCTAACAGGTAGGCCAGGTCTGTTGGCTGTGCACATCAAAAACTCCTGTTAAAGCCAATGGAAAATGATGTTTGGTTCTTGTTTTTGTTTTAAACGAGGAAAATGTCATTCTCTGAATCAAAACTATTACTGGGTTCAGTGAAAGAAAAGGTTTAAATAGTTCAAATGCAATTTGTTAGAGTTCTCTTAACATGTACACAAAAGCCTGCTGTTTGTTGCTTTAATGCTGTTAGGCTGTATTTTTTTAAGGCATGAAATTTGCCTAAGAAAAATGGGTTGAGAGAACTTGAGATAAATAAATTTTGGATAGATAAAAACACAAGTACAGTACTTAACTTCACACATAGCATTACCAACAAAGTAGTCTTCAGAGGCTGAGCCTGGAATACATATGGAAGTTCTTCACATCAGCTGGGTATTGAAGGTTGTGTTTTATGAATACAATACATTAATTGATAGATATGAGGTAGCAATCAAAATGTAAATAGAACTTGGTTTACATTAGTGCCCAAGTTTGCTGTATAGATATGTAATATATGCTTTTAGGATGCTGAACTCAATTTCAAAGCATATCTTTAATTCATGAATTGTGAAAATGAATTCCATTTGTGGCTTACAAAATACTGTGATTAAAAATTATGTTTTTTCTGAGCTGAACCAACTTCATAATTTCACATTATTCCTGTATTGAAAGCTCTTTTTTGTTCCAAAAGCATTGCTACATTTTTTTAATATCATGAAATAATGTTCCATTGACAAATTACTTTTACTGTGACAGCTGCACTTTTGGTAGAATCTGATAAACCCAACTTAGGTTAAAGGCAGTATTTCTTTATTATTATTGATAAGATGCTTTACATATTTAAAGGACCACGTTCAGAGGCACATGTTGGGCTGCTCCTGGTTATGCATTTATGGTTTGTGTATCAAGTTATACAGGGGGATAAAACTCCTCAGCTGCTCTGAGTAGAGGAAAGAGCACGTACATCAGCAGGGATGGTTTTTACCTTGACCCTTCTGTTCAAGTGTCCTGGAGATCTTGTTCTTCTGGATGTACAAGATTAGGTCATTTGCAGAACCTTACATGAATTTCCTCCTACTCTGATAATAAGTGCCAAGCAGTTACTCTTTGAGTTCTTGAAGAAAACCCTTGGGGAGAAAGCATGGCAAGAGTCCTGCAGGTAGAAGCAAATGAGGTATTCAGGACAGTCTGGAGTCAGGGAGAGAGCTGTCAAAGTTGGTAATTGGACAAACTGAGTTAATTTGCATTGGAAGTAGAAGTTTTCTTTAGTAGCATGTTACCAAATCCTGGCTGCACTGATGGATGCATCCAGAACAGTAGTGAACTTGGGCTTGGGAAGATAAAATTGCACTGAAAGACGGTAGATTTAGATTAGATAAAGAAGAAATTCTTCACTCCAGGAGTGGTGAGGTACTGGCACAGGCTGCCCAGAGAAGGTGTGGATGCCCCATCCCTGGAAGGGTTCAAGGACTGGTTGGATGGAGGAACCAGGTCTAGTGGAAGGTGCCCCTGCCCATGGCAGGGGGCTGGGACAAGGTGATCTGTGAGGTCCCTTCCAGCCCAAACCACCTGTGATCCTACAATGCCAGGGCTTGGTGTATGTGACAGAGAAGTGTGAAATGTGCTCATTATCCTGGCAGTGAGAGTTTAATGTGAGCAGTCTCAGCACACAGGTGGGTGGGTGAGTGAGTGAGTGGCCAGCCCTCATCTCTGAAGGAAAGTTCTCTTTTATGTGACAACCTACACACCTCCAGTGCAGGAGGCAATGAGGTGACTGCCCTTTTATTCCAGGGCAGAAACAGTAAATAACTCATCTGCTTGCATGGGAGAGATGCACACTCTTTTTCCCTCATTTGCAGCAGCAAATACGGGTGTTATTCAAAATACAAATATTTACAGTCAGATCAATGCATGAGCCTTAAATACATTACTGGAATATTTGCCCTAGGCTGGCATTTTTTTCTTTTTTGTTTTGTTTTGTTTGTGATTTTTTTTTTTTAGTTTTGTTTGTTTGTTTGTTTGTTTGTTTGTTTTCTGGAGGCGAACTACCAAAATAATTTATAAACGCTAAAATTATCTCAAAAGTCATGTGGGAAAACTTTAAATAACAAATGCTTATTTTGTAGCTAGGCTTACTGTTACTAATGGCCCCATTTAGTGATGGAGACTATAAACTGTAAATCATACCAGTGTTTCCCATGGCAGAGCAAGCTGCAATCCTGATCTGACAGTGCCCTTTGCCCTCTCTGAGGAAGGCATACTGGGAAGTATGTGAGGACATTATGCTTGATTAGTCTCTCCCTAGTTTGCCTGGGTGGGAAGATAATTGAATGCACAATGGACTTTGGAAATTGAAGGTTCTGAAATGCACTTTGCAAACACATGCAATTTTAAATCTTTAATGTGTCATCTATATCAGCAGTGGACATTGTCTTCATTACATAAATACAATTCTTCTACTAATACAGTGCAAATGGGGGTTAGGCAGCATCTGCAGCTATTGTAATTCACACTTCAAATAGCAGTATCCATTTTATATTCTTAAATTCTGAGAATAAAAAAAAGGCTTGGAACATAAAAACCGAATGGCTGATTGATTTCATATTTATTGATTTATCACATTAAGTTGAATTTTTCCCACTATGTGATCTTATTAAAAAACAGAAAAACAAACAAAAAACCCCAGTGTAACTTATACTTGAGAGACAGGATTTGGGAACAGAAAGAATTTGATTTGGCTATTTTAATACGCTGCATCTATAAGCCGGTACCAAGACTATTATTCTGGATGTTTTCTGGTCTGTTGAGTCCTAATGTAGCTAATCTCCAACAGATAGTGCTGCCCAGGGTTCCTGTAAAACAATCATCTGTAAACATATTTATTAACCTTTGT
>NW_005054415.1:1367388-1372162 GCF_000277835.1 Geospiza fortis | reverse complement strand
CTGCTGAACAGACAACAGCATTTATTTACAATGCTGACTCCTATTAGATATCATTAGGTACCTAATAATTATAATAATTATGTGCATTGCTTAGGCTACCCTGCTAAATAACAACCACTTTTATTCAGAAGTCATAATTGCAGCAGCTAGACTTAAAATGAAATCTAATTAGATTTCAGTTTACCCCCTTTCACACAGAATCTATATCCAGTGTATAGTGACAAAATCTGTCCAGCAAACACTGACTCATTTGGCCTGAAAAAATATTGTCTCTGTGGCCTGTCAGGTAAAAGTTACCAGTCTATGTTTTGTAAAAACTAAGAGAATTGTTGCAGTACTAATTCAGAGATTTTGTATGACTTGTTGAAGAAGGCATAATGCTTTTTAACAGAGCTATTTCCATGGCAAACATACTGGGGTTATGCAGCCATAGCTGCTGTAATGCACATTGTAATTCTGTAACTTAATAGTGGGATATAACCTTAAATTTAACTGTTTCCTGAGGTTTGCAAATTTGAGCTGGTCTTAAGGGAAGCTACAGTCTTCCTAGTATGAAATTAAGAAATTCTGCATTCATTTGAGCAAGGAAAGGTGGAAACACAAACTTACAAGATGAAGAAAGTGTGGAAGGGAGGTGATCTTTAAAACTACACAATGAATCATTTTCTAAACCTGTGTTCTTTCAAAGGATGGAGCCAAGAATTAGCTGATACCTTCTCACCATCAGCCATTTTCCCTGGTACCTGGCTCCATCTGCACATACATAGAATCTTTTTGCAGAGCAATAGCTGGCACTGGCCTTATTTAACCTATCACCATTGAGCATTTTCTATATAAGAAGTCTCATTAAATGATTGCAGTAAAAGTTTGAAAACCTTGGATGCAGCTAGAAAGGGAAGAAAAGTGAGTGGAGTGGTCAAGGATTAATAGAGAGCAGATTCAGTTCTGAACATGTAACAGGTTAGGATTTCACAGGTTGGGATTGTCTACAATATTTTTTTTCACCAACTGTTTGGGAAAAGGGAGCATGTTCTTTAAGGAAGGCTATAAGTGAACCAGTTGTTCAATAGCAGATTTTTGCCAAATGTAGCTGGAAATGCTCGTTAGTGCAGTAAGACCTGGGCTTGCACACATGAGAACTTGCTTAGTAGAAGTTATGCTGATTGTGTAGACAGTCTTGTAATGGGGGAAGATGTATTTATACCGTCCTGAGGGTGTTTCCAGTCTGAAATCTATTTAGGGTTCTTCTGGGGCAGGAGGCTGGTCCATGGCAAGCTCAGCCTCTCCCGGAGTTCCTCAATGCCCACTCCAAAGCAGTCTGATAATTCCCAAATACTAAGCCGATTTCACACAGCCACATCCCACCCAAGCCCCTGTGCTCCCTGCAGTTCTGCCCACCTTTCTGCCAGGGATTTCCACCCAATTTCTATAGCTATAACTTTGAGATTTAGAATTTGAAATCCTCTCTGGAGACTGCCTGAATGTATCTACTTCCAGCCTCGGCAGGTGACATCTTGCATTTTGACAGGCCACCTTTGATTGTTGGACTGCCTTGTGCACCTTGAGTATCATCCTTACAGAGCTTCTGCTCAGCAGAGGAAAGATGTAATTTTCCACTGCAAACCTGTTGTGGCTCATGGTTTCCTTAGTTGCCCAACACAGTGCTGATGTCTGTGTCATAGCAGTTAGAGTGCTACTACTTCAATTCTAGCTTGCAACTGCTAATTCTAGGCTGTGATATCTATACCACTCTTATCTGGGGATAATGACTTCTCCTTCCTTCCCCCTTCAAAGACAGATGCTGAAAGCATTGCAGCTGGTCAGTCTGTGGGTAGAGTTGAGTACACACCTCCTGGGAAAATGCTGCAGTCTATCTTTTGACTCTGGGCTCTACAGTAATGACACAAGTTCTTGAAACTACATCATTTGCTTCCTGATAAGAGTCCTGCAGGGATAGTAAGGTCACTATGGCTGATCTGAAAGAAAATTATTTCTCTAAATACAAGGAAGACAAAGGGCTTTATGAGCACACACAAACACATATATGTATAACACATATATATATGTATGTGTGTGTGTGCGTTCTCTGAGAGATTGGTATTGAAAGCTAGAATTCTTCAGCTAGACTTTTAGCAGCTTTCCCCCTGAAATATCAGTGAAACAATGGCATCAACCCTTCATGTAAGGTTCCCATTTCTGTGCTTTGCTCTGGTTGGCCAATCCTCTCATCCCTTAGTGATTCTGAGCATGTATAGCTATTTAATGCATGTGAATATCCACAGGCATTTCATTTGTCTCAGTTGTACTGATGGAGAAGTATTCATCCAGAAAAAGGTGGGTGACAGGTATTGACAGGCACAAAACATTAGGAAGGGTACAAAAGTAAATCTCCTTCAGGAGTTTTGGAACAATAATCACCAGACTGAGTACCTTGAATGTTTACCTTGTTATTGCTCTGCAGAGCAGTGCTGTGCACTGGTGTGAGTGCTGTGGGCTGACATGGATCACATTCTTGTGATACCTGTACCCATGACATGCCCATCCACATCTAAATAAGGTGAACATTCAGCTTTCAAGACCACCACCTAAACCTCTGATCTTTACAGATCATTGAAATACGTTCTGAATCCTTATTTTTACCATGAACAGTGGCATTCCAGGTTGCCCAGACATCCGTGCAGGTTTCCAAGAGTCAGCTGCAGAAAGATGTGGCTGTTCAGTGCTGCCAGCAGCCCTTGCCTGAGTGGGAGCTTGGAGTGACTGATTCCAGTGCTTCTTTCCAGCTAACACTCCAATGGATCCATGATTGTCTGGAAAATAATGCTAATTCTTTTGTGTGAACTATAATTCCTACAACTTGACTAAAAATTTCAAATCTAGGTACAATTGTTTTGGGTGCTTGTCATGAGTTTTATGAGATAAATTAGTCAGAAGCAGAACGCCCAGAGAGATCTGAATTTTGGCCCTGAAATACCAAACTGAGGGTTTCTGAATGATAGGAACTTTGGCAAATCTGCATTAATTACTTAACCTTAGTTGGCTTTAAATTTTAGCACTGGCCTTTCCTGGTTGTACTTGTTTGTTTGCGTGGTTTGGGAACTCCCACCAAGAAAGAATCAGGGCTATATATTGATTTTAATAGTACAGAGGGTATCCTGGACATAAGGGAATTGATTTAGGTAGAAATACACTTGAAATGAGGAACATTGTGTTCTGTGGTCATTCTTAATTTACATTCAAATTAACAAACTCATCAGCAGGGAAACCGAGCAAATATACACAAATTGTTATGCAATTTTGAATACACAAACAAGAAACAATTCTGAATTTCTAGCAAACAATTAAGGATTAGAGATACTTGTTAAAAATAAATTTGACTAAATTTGCGACCAGATCCCAGTGGGCAGACTTGCATGACTGGGAAATTAGAATAGCAGATAATAACTTATTGAGGAAAGTCTGAATGGATAGAAGGTAAAAGGATTGAAGTTTAATTTAGTGGCTTTAATTGTTTCACTCTCATTCATGATTTGAAAATGTATGGTCTCACATAGGAAAGGATCACTGCTATGGGAGAGAAATCTTATGAGAGGTGAATTCTATAACAGGAGAGCCAAGCAACTAATCAATCTACTGGTAAGAATATCTAGTCAAAATAAACATATTTTCAAGATTACAAACTGGAATGATTAATAATAATAATAATAGAAATGTAAATTAGGTTTAAGATTTTCTGGTTTTAATGGAAAAATTCATAGTTTGAGACTGCTTGAATTCTTTTGCTAAATTTTAAGAAATCAAGGGCAATAGGATTTTGGGTGTAGTTTGCTGATGTTGCTTGGACAGAGAGTGGAAATAATTACTAAAAGATATATAAACAAGGGCATTGTACAGGAATAAAACTGAAGAAAGGATAGATTTCTGTTGATGACTATAATATAGGAACTGTAGGAATAGTTTTGATTTTTAAAATGCCATGAACAAAAGATCTTCAGTGTGTTGTTTTGTTGTCCTATCTGCATTTAACAAAATCAGATATAATTTTAAATAGTGGTACAAATTTTCAGTAGTTTTCTGTCATTGGGAAGAGCTGTTCCATGCTTTTGTCTCATACAGTACCTATAATAAATTATTATTATAGCTTTCATAACAGAAATCTAGAGGATTATTTTATATATCTGCGTTAATTAAGGAATCTTCAGTCTAGAACTAAATAAAAATTGAAGTCAGTAACTGGAGTATGAGGTTAGACAAGCTCAGGTGACACAGAAGGGCAAAGGCTGGTGCTGCAGGGAGCTGTTCCTGCAGGAGTGGTTTCCAAGGGCCTCAGCCCCACTTTCCCTGGGGTGGTTGTGCTGTGACCTCACCAAAGGCAAGGAGCAAGTTTGAGGTTTCAGCACAAGCTTCTGCAGACTCAGGGGGGCACCTGGACATGCCTAGGAACAGCACCTGCCTTTGCAGATGCCAGCATTCCTCAGTCACCAGTTGTACAAAGGGAGATTAAACCCCTTCCCATGATCAAATCCATGCACTCCCACTAACCTGAGGTGCTTTTCTCCCTATTTGATGTTGGGGTGGTTTCTGGGTGAAGATACTCTCCTCCTTCAACTCTCTCCAGTTTTCCAGACATTTTCCTTGACATTTTGATGGCTGATCTTTGGGAGTGGCAGGGCTTTTTGGGCTGGTCTAAGACTCACAGGTGGTGTCACAGGACAGGGTGAACCCGGTGTGGCTGGCATGGGGAAATTCAGGAGGGGAGGCTGCTGATTCAGCA
>NW_005054415.1:1324890-1367378 GCF_000277835.1 Geospiza fortis | reverse complement strand
GATCTGAGGGAAACCAGAGCATTAGGCAATGCTGTCAAAAACAAAAAAAAAAGGAAGGATGGAAACAATCTCTTAAGTGCCTGGCTCTAGTTGTGTTTGAAACAGAGTCAGGCTGCTGAAATGAGCAGTGGTGAGGTGTAAATAAGGGGAGCAGCACCAGAACGTGCCATGTTCTGAAGAAGTGCTGAACAAACTGTCCTCTGCAGTTCCATTGAAAAATGTTGGGAAGAAATTGCAAGTCTGAATGTGCCTTGGTACTGTTTGATATGCTGATTCTGTAGTACGAAGCTCTCACCATGATTGGTATATATCTCAAAACAACTCCATTTTAGTAAAGGAAACTCAGGGCAAACTTTCTCAGTAATGCAAAATTATGCAGGATGTTAATGATAAGCCTGGGAGTTCAGAGGAGCACCCCTCTCTCTTTCTTTTTGTTTCTATGTCATTATTGACACAAAAGCATCAGGACTTCTCCCAGTGAGAATATTTTTTAGAAATATATTAAAGTTTTGGGGGTTTTTTTTGGTTGGTTTGTTTGGGGGGTTTTTTGTTTGTTTGCTTGTTTTATAAATCAGCCTGGGGTTTTGTAGTTCACTTGCCTATAGAGGTAACATAAATACAGGAACAGTCCCTGTCACAAAGGCCTTTATCTAGATTTTAGCAGCAGCAGAATCAGCTTGGAGTGAGCAGCTTGCAGCTCTATATGTTACATTGCCCCTGGACTGCATCAATCCAGAGAACTTATTTTGAGCTATGTCTCAAAGTTATTGAGTACATTTTCAAATGCTCCTCTAATGAATTCTATGTTTTTCCTACGAAAAGTCGTAATATAAATGTCTATAGTTTTATATCAATTGAATGTATAACTTGATGGCTTACAGAAAGTTTTTCCACAAATATGTTAAAGTAGATCTGTTAACTGTTGAAAAGACCGAGGCAAAGCATGAGTCAAACTAGGTCAAAAAGTAGTTTTAATATCATCAGCACAAGATACTCCTATATAGAACTTAGTGAAACATGTTC
This sequence comes from Geospiza fortis, assembly GCF_000277835.1. Lineage (NCBI taxonomy): Eukaryota > Metazoa > Chordata > Aves > Passeriformes > Thraupidae > Geospiza > Geospiza fortis. Next base: position 1,366,355 of record NW_005054415.1, on the reverse strand, counting down.
AGAAAGGAGAACTAATCTTGGTTTTTTTAGAAACTAGTCAGTGACATCTGGCACCTATATATTTCACATCAGTGAAGCACATATCTTGCTTATCATATTCACAAGATCTCTGATAAAGTAATTGTCCTTCATCAGAAACTGGAAGAATATTCTGATCACTGGATAAATATTGGGGCTGTGATTTGTCAGACTAAAATGCTACCAAAACCAATAACATCTTCTTTTAATTTCTGATTACCTCTGTACATGTGAAGACAAAAATAAAAACAACTTGCATGAAGAGGTAGTACTTGCTCAGATAAGGTACAGTGCAGCTAATAAAAAACATTGACAAAAAAAGATATTTTTTATGCTTGCTCTGTGGCCATTCTGGTCCTTCTCATATTATTGATTAACAGCAGCCTGAAATTCTTACTTCTTTTCTTTAGTGTGATGTAGCAGTCGCTGAGGAATGATGCCTGCAGCAACACAGGCATCCTGCAAATCCATTTATTTTTACAAGTGTAGATACAGAAAACCTTATCTGCTTAAGTTTACAAACATTTTCTGAAGTTGATATAGATCATTCCACTTCAGACATTCTGAGATATATCTCTCACTTAAAACCTTTGGTGATCCATGATCCACACAGATTTTAAAACCAAACAAATATAGCAGTAGGGAAATCAGATGCCATTTCCCTTTTAAAGGTATGTAGTTGATCAGTATCACTGTTTCCCATAAAAGTGACCCAGGGAGATGAAATATATCCTCCTTCTTTCCTCTTTTATACACAGACTGTATCAGGCCTCAAGATATAACAATATTTACAAGCTCATGCTGCTGTTAACTGGACCATGCTGCCACATAGTGGAGGACTGATACATGCTGTCTTCACCCATTTTATTAAGTTGCATGAATATAAAGATGAAATAATGGGGCTTGTTCATTTATGTAATAATTAACGGCACATTTACACTCCCAGCATATCACTGTTGATGTTTACTATTTGATCAAGTATGATGGATGCCTTGTGGTTGCAGATTCAGATTAGCATAATTTCATCACCAAGGGACCCATGAAAAGGTTCAATTATAGAGCAATCTCATTAATACCAGGGCTTGTTAAACTAATAGAAATAGACATCCCAACAGCTCTGATATGTATACATGTGCATGGAATATAATTAATGGAAAAGCAACCCATACCTGAAACAAGCTTGAATGATACAATTACATGATACACTAGGCTGACCGAGACAAATGCTGTTTTGTTAGCTCTGCTCAGAGAAAAAATGTCAGCAAAAACATAGGCAGCCTTTCTTCCAAAATGTTAATAAAAGATTTCTCCTCTGTCTTTCAGTGATACACACTCCTTTCTTTTTTCCTTTGCCTTTTTTTATGAAACACTGTTTAACTCACACTGTCCTCTGATAGGGCAGCATGACAAAGAGTGGCTCCCAGCTATCCTTTATCCCTTCATTTTTAAGCAGCCATTTCTCTAGAACCTGGGAGAATTAACCTCCAAACAAGAGCTGTGGCAAGGAAGTTTGTAGAAGTTCTACTTATCGTAGCTGTGAATGTGAGTGGGCAGCCAGCTCTTTCTTTGGAGGAGCACACTTCAAATTTCTCAGAAAGCAGAATAGAGAACTACAGCAAGTGGCACCTGTCATTCATGCATGACAGGAAGCAGTTTGAAGTCCAAGCAACAATTTAGTCTTGCAGATTTTATAGTGACAGACAAACCCTTTCCCTCAGTTTTTTTTATCAGTTAAATACTGAAGCTGTCTGCAGAAACTATTTTCCCAAAGCTAATTTTTCTGTTTGAAGATGATTGGAGCTCTCAAATGTTTCTTCATTAAAAAAATCAGTTTGCATAATGATTGCCATGTCACCTTTTACTTACAAATGCATCTCATTTGCACTCCCTGTTGTTCCCACCCTATCAGACCAAGGATGATGGGCATACATTCTGCTTTGAATAGTTCAGTGCATTATTTCCATGGCCAGCTGAGAACTTTCCCATAGCCTGCTTCCTCTCAAGTCAACAGAGGACCTATTCTAAATATTTTATATGAAATATTTCTTTGACCAACCGTAGCATTCTGATCAAATATTTTTCTGGAGTTCCCTGCTAGTACCATAATATCTATTAATAATCCCTAGTACTCTATTACTAATACCTAATACCCTCCTGTTTTAGGAGAGTCATGAACAAGCAGCTGAGCTCTGGGCTCTCCACTCTTTGGTCTGCATGCAGCAGATGATGAACTTTGTGGGAAGAGAGGTCCTTCCCTTGCATGGCACTCAGCAGCAGCAGATTGGGAATCATGCACTAGGAAAGGCTCTCAAAGTTATCTGGGACAGGCTGGATGTGACTCTTTCACGGCATCACTCCACAAGATGCAGATCCCTCACCCCATAATTGCTCAGAGGCTGGGAACAGTGAAGGACATTTGGAACCAACTCCATAGTTACCTCTTGCTCCCTTTGCAGGAGGCAATTTGGGATGTCCATCCATTTGATGTCCCATTGACAACAAATGTTTGAGAAATGGTGAATTTCTCCCTGGCTGACATCTCGTGTATTCTGGGAAGGTTTGTTCAGAATTCACTAAAGTGTAAATTCGTTAGTTCCATCCAAAGAAGCCCCATGAGCCCATTCTTATTTGACTTTATACTGCTTAGTAAGGAGTTTCAAAAAAACCATGAAAAGCCACTCTCAAGCAAGAATAAGAGTGTCAACACAGTCATGCATCCAAGAAAACTTTCTCTTTCAGGCAGTCTTGTGACACAAGAACTTTGGCTCTCAATGAGGAAAAACTTCCAGATTTTGACACAATCCTTCCCATTATTTCTCCAAATGGCTTTAATTCAGCCTTGCTAGAAAGCCAAAACTGATCTCTGCACAGGAGAACCATGACTAAATGTCATTTAGTTTGAACCTGTGTGAAAAGTGCTGCTGGATGGTCCCCACAAACACAAGGTTGTGAGCTCAGGGCTCTGCCACTGCTCTTCATGTGCTTTGTGTAAAAAGCTTGATTTATTTTTCCTGTCTCCCAGTGAAGTTGGTGATTCAGGTCCTTACACTGGAGTCACTCCTTATGGTATACAGTGTGTTTAGGCTCTGTTTAAAATGAACAATCCAAAAAAACCCCACACCAGAAAAATAGCAAAATCCCTATGTAAATCTAGGAATACTCTTTCACACTAGGAGTGGTGTGAATAGTCTGTGTCCTAGACTGTAGTGGGGCTGACTTTTCAATTGGATTTATTTCTTCACTGACCTCACCAATGGAAACTGGCTTTGGTCATGTCCTTTGAATAGTGTCTGATATCCCTGTGATCAAGCTCTGCAATCATTTAGTGCCCATGAAAACCTTGCATGTCTGCAGAATGCTGTAGAAATGGTAAACTGCAGCAGAGTATGGAAATAAGTATTGTAAGCACGGACAGCATCTGAGGCAAGAACTTTTTGGCAACCGTGAACAGCTCCAGTAAAATGGGTCCTGTTCAGAATACAATAACTCTAACAATTCATTGTTGAATCCCTCGTTTCCTTTGTAGACCTAATTTTTGCTTAAATTAATTTTTATGCTGATGTGTATATGCTCTGATTCCACCACGTGATCTTATTAAATCTACAGTGGTAGATTGGTACATTTTCTATCACTTCTGCTAGTCGATTTTTCTGCAATTTTAAGCAAAATAACACTATTCCAAAAATACTTGAAAGCTCATGAATGACTCATACTGTAGTTCATTGAATACCATAAAATATTCAGTGACTCAGAGTCCTAGCACAAACCAAAGGTCCAAAAAAGACTCTATTGTTCCCAATACAGAGGTACAAAATCTGAAGACTTATAAATCAGGCATTAGCAGCTATTCCTGCTTTTGGGGTTGACACTTGTCAAAATTCTAGCTAATCCCTCTGTGGATTTTTAAAACTGTGTAATGGAACCTAATAATTTTTTAATGAGAAACAGTGTGTTTGCTAGATTAATTTCAATTTGTAATGTTGATTAGTTTCATGTGAGAGTGTAATGATCTGGAGGAATATATGACACTGGAACACTGGAAACAGTTTTCAAAGCATAAAGCAGCTGTGTTACATGGTTCCTCTACTCAGAATTACAATAGCAGTGTAGCTCACTTTCTGAATGATTCAGCTTTCATGTTTTGAACACCAAAAGCTTTTATTCTCTAGGGCAAACTGATCCTTACATAGTCCAATGATCATGTCTCTGGCTGAGTGGATTAAGTAGGAAATGACTTAGAATACCCTGATCCAGAACTGAGAATATTTGAGGAATGAGGTTCACTCAAGCTTGTTTCCCATCAGAAAACAGCACTTCTCTATGGATTATGCACCCTGTCAGTTACATATATGGGTATCTATATTCAATTTCATAATTCCTGATCTTTTAATCCAATATCACTTTGCACTAGCATACATCTACCCATGTGGCCAGACCAACAGCCACACAAGGGTGACATAAAGGAAAGGAGAACCAGTCTGTCATCTTTATAAATGGTATATTTGCTTTTAAACACAGTGGCATTTTGTGGTGTGGCCATTCATACACACAACTGTAAAGGGTAATACACTTTCTGAAATAACATAAACACACTGCTCTGTGAGACCAGAGATGATTCAGCTAGTGTTTAGGAGGTGATAGCATTTGGTTTGTGCTGAGATTTTGATAATGAAGCAAAAAATGGCATTGGGAATCACATGGCTTCCTTGGAAGTACCTTTGGAGAAGAACAGGTGCATCAAAGTACCTTATTAACAGGACTGAGCATAACTGGAATTTGAGGATTTCATTGGAAGACTCAGGTTCTGTTTAAATGTACTCTCTGGGGCAGATAGAAAATGGTCTATATGAGACTAAGTGGGTATCACAGGAAATAGCAGAACTCTAATACTGTGTTACTGCACCCAGTAGAGTTAGAAATGTCAGTCTGATAGAACAGTTGTATCTCTTATGTGGAGATTTTTAAAATAAAAAATCGGCAGCCTTGAGCAGATGACTTTTAAATGGATCCATATGCATTGATACATTCCCTTGCCAAGGTGCAATATCATTGATCACAACTGGGACTCATTGTTACTAGGGTTTCAACAACATTTGTATTAACAAGTCACCTTTGTATGGTAAAAAGGGAGAGGGTTGATAGGCATTAAGAAAACAGCTGCATCATAGTGAGCAGCCAAGAGCACAATGGGTGTCAATAGGAGGTAAAACTACTCCTGCTGAGACAAGTGAAGAAGAAAAATGAAACAGGAGGATTTGTTCCAGCAGCCCTGTCTAATTGTTTATTCCTTTCTCATTCCATCCTAGTCACTTAAGGGCTGTGGCTTCTGTCATGTAAAAGGAAAATTCAAACCTTGGGCTGCTTGGGGTTTCTCTCACTGTAAATGAGTGGAATTTGGGTGCTGGGAAGCCGTGGGCAGGGTGATGGCATGTTACCTTTCCCTGATTAGCTACAAGGCATTTACTTCAGATAAGTGCTGTGTGAGCGTATGACCTCATAAGTGGCCCCAACCAAACACTAATAGTCTACTTTAGAGAGGAGATTAGGTTCCACTAATGGTGTCACAGCATGAAATAAGATGCAACATATTAACTGGGGGAGAAGGAGCACGAGCGGAGGGGGGAAGCTTGGAATAGAAAAGGACAGCTTAAAGGTAGAAAGAACTCAGGGATAGTGTAGGATATCTGTAACTCCTGAATGAAAGCAGATTTTGCAGGCTACTTGTGTGGAAAAAGATAATTTAAAATAACAGAGCTACTGACCCCACTGCAGCTGGCACCCAAAGGTTTGGCTCTCCTGAGCGTGCTGGGCAGTGCAGGGAGCCCAGTGCTCAGCTCTGCCACAGCTGGGCTCCCACAGTGGGGCACAATTTGCCCCAGCAGCAGGTCTGTGACAGCTGCATGGTGTCCCTCGGGGTGCTGAGGGCAGCAGTCCCTTACTGGAGCCATCATATTGGTTCTGAGAGCTTCTGAAAGCAGGAACCCACAGCAATGTCACTGGGAGTCTCATCCACTGCAAGCTGACTTGCTGCTACTCCCCTCAGAGGCCTCCATCTCTCCTTTTATGCCTATACCACAAGCTGTAAAAATGAAAATTTTTTCATCACTGGTATCATTGAAGCTGCTGTGCTTCTCAGGAAGAACAAGTCAGGCATCTCCCATAATCTGCAGAGAGATCTCTTATAACTGTGAGAGGAATTTCATAAATAAGGAAAACAAAACAGTTGTATTCAAAATCTTGCTGTCAGTTGAAAAATACCTGGCAAATCACTATTATTTTATCCCCCTAAGCTGAAGGACAAGGGGCAACTTTTAACAAATCATCCAAACATTTTTTTGTTCAAAGGGTCTTTTTTGGTTCTAAACCAGTAAAATTTGGCAGAAGAATTTCTGCTCTAATTTATAGGATTTCTAAATTTTTGAAGCTTATCACATTTGTGCTGACCACATTCCCTAATAGGCTGAAGTGGAATGGTTGGCTCGGGCACGTGAAAAATGTTTTGACCCTTGTCATTTCTTGGATTTTGCTACTTTTATGAAATGGGCGTACCAAATGAACACAGTGAAACAGTACTGCTCCAGCACTTGTCTGAGCAGGGACACCTATGGTATCCATGCTCACTTTCAAGTCCTTGATGCCCCCATTAGAATCTCCTCATACATGCTAGGAATCGGGCAGTAAACTCTATATTGCATTTTCTATGTGTGTGCCAGCTCTCTTAACCTTACATGCAAATCCAGTGGGAAAGGAACACTTGAATTAGAACCTGATTTATTATAAAGAAATCTTAAAACATTGTAAGGAATTTTTCAACTTATGCAAAGTGTACATGGTTTTGCAGTCCAAGCACAATTTAAAGTTCGGGCATAGTTTAAGATGCTAGAATGAGAGAATATTTTTCTGAAGGCTGTCTACTGATTTTACTGTTGTTTACAAGCTGAGAGCATGTGATTAACAACACTCTGGCTTTGAATAACAGGGTGCTGGACTTCTCACTAACAGACATGTTCATCTACTGAAGCACTGAGGTGTAACGGTGCAGGGTTGCTGCTGATGTGGAGAAAGATCCAAGAGTGATCTGCTCTTGCGGGAAAAAACTTGTATTTTCAGGGAGGCAAAAGCACAGGTGCTGAACTAAAGCACAGATATTAATTTCTGTTCTCTTCTCTCACACACACACACATAGGTATGTATGTATGCATATAGACATATTTATTAGAATGCACATGTGTTTACAGACACGTGTACAAAACTCTAAAGTGACAATCACATAACAGATTTTTTTTGAAAGAACACCTTAAAAGCACTGACTAATTTCAGGGTTGGGTTTGAGGCAGAGCAGATGACCTAAGTGCATCCCATGCCAACATGCAGCTGATGAAAACATTCATCTCTGGAAAGATGAATAGTTGAATTGTGGTTCTTTGCTTGGTGACAAGATTAATTTGGAAGAACCCTCTCTGGAGATGCTACCAGCCACCCAGACTTGTTATCCCAGAGAATTCACTGTCAATTGAAGCTATCAAACTATTTTCATTAGATAAATGCCTCTTTCTGCAGGATTACACACGCATTCATTTCCATCTCAGTTAAAGCATCTTTGCTGCACTGTAGCTAATGCTATTGAGAAGTTGGATATTTTTAAAGCTGTGTATAATTGCTGCTGGTGGGACACTGGGCAGTTTCATGTGCCTACAACTGCCAGCTTGGCAAAGCCATGTGTTTAATGTATCTCATACCTACCTCTGGTAGGGTTCAAGGACCAGGCATCCATCCACAGGCTCAAATTCCCTGAGGAGCACGTGTTAGTAGCCGTCCTCAGAGTGCAGAAATAAACGCAGGGCTTCGGTTTCTTTTGTCCTGTCACACAGTGCATGATGTGTGAGCAAGGAGAATGATCCAATCTTTGTGACACAAGTCCTGTTGGGAGACAAGCAGCTCTGGATTTGCATTCTCTGGTCCTGCTGCCTGCAACTCAGTGGGAAGGGAAAGGGAAAGAAGAGGAGCCCAGGTGGCTCCTGCTGTCTGGTAGCCAGTCTTCCTCCAAGGGACACTGAACACCCTCAGGCAAGGTGGGAAACAGATTTTGCCACTCCAAATTCTCCAATTGCTGCATGCAGCATAGACAGAGTCAGGAGCACCAGCAAGTCCTGCAGCTGTCATCACAGAGTTGTGTTCCCCTCTGTTCATTATGTTGAGTTTGAGAGAGAGAGAGAGAGAGAGAGAGAGAGGAGCTTTCAGACATGTCCTCCTCACGTCCCTGAGGGGCTTGGTGGCATTTAGCTCAGGCACTCGGGCGTGGCAAAGCAGCTGGGCTCTTGAGGCAGTTTTAGAAGGGATCTGTTACTCTATTTTCTCCTCAGTGGTTTTTAATGGTGGTTCTGGAAGGAAAGGATGTTTGTCCCAAGTTCTCTGCTCCCTTGTACTGCAGCCACAAACACAGCTGTCTCCTCTGGTGCAGTGCCACTGATCCTGCACCAGCCTTTGTAACATGGTAGCAGAGCACAGGTAAAGCAGAGACGGGATGGGGGTGAAAAACCAGCTCGTATTTTATTTCATGAGTTACAGAATAGACAGTGCATTTTGCACACAATTTTCTATCTCAGAAAGATGATGCAAGAGCTGTGTGTAGAAACCCATAGCCCACTACTGTAGATATTTCTCACTTTTGCCTTTCTTTGAGCAACTTGAAAACTGTCTTGCTATTTTTAAAATACTGATTTAATTGTTTTCTAATTTTCTTCTCAGCAATATTGCTAAACAAATAAATAAACCAGAGGCATGAGATTTGCTGTTCTAATTTCTCTGCCAGATGAACACAGAAAGCTCTCCATGCAATTTGTAAGGTTCATGTATTTCTACAATTGCACCCAATTTGTATAAAGCAACAGGTTTAGAGCATCACTGCTGCAGGACACAGCACCATTCCCTACTGGAACTCCATTCAATAGATCTGCTGCAGGTTAAGCACCCATCACTGCTGCCAAGGCTGTGTGAAACACTCTGGCCACTGACCTCAGCTGTGACCAGCCTCATTTCCCAATATGCCACAGATTTGTACTTACACTCTCTCTGGGAGCTGCGGGAGCTGCAGGGGGCTGGACGTGACATTGGCTCTGATCCCAGTGCCCTCACACATGACCCCAATCAGCCTGGCTGCAATTCTCATGATACCCACAGGGTTTCCAGATGGAAAGAGAAAAATAAATGTTATCAGCACAATCCAAATGGAAAAGGGTTATTTTTTTTTTCCATAGACAATCTCTGATGCTGGTACACGGGAGTTATTAATTCATCTTTTTGTATAAGAATGGTTTCATTTGTTAGAACAAGAGAAATATAGCAGGCTTACTTTGATTGTCAGGGTCCTTTTTTTCCTTTTAAAATGGGAAATAATGCTAAAGGGAATTATCCTTTATTTTAACGCACTTTCTATTTCTCATCAAATCCCACAGTCTGTGATATGGAAGGAATTGGTCATTAAATCTGTAGCTAACTTGCACCTGATAATGAATATTTGTTGCAGCTGCACTAAAATGAGAGTTGCATTTGGAATTGACTCCAAGTCACAAGTCAGGTAATAACCAGCAATACTTTCTCTCTGGAAACAGCTCGATGAGGCTGTAGAGGCACCCTTCAACAACACAGGAAAAAACATTTCACAGTGGTTTTAACTATTTTGCAATGTATTTTTGTGTACTTTAGAAATATAACTCTGCAGAAACCAATTGGATATATCCTGCATTTGCATTGGAGTTCTCATCCTGCCTTCAGGGCTTCAGGGTGTAAATGTGCCTGGATTTATCCTGCAATCTCCCATGACTAAAAGAAAACTTTGGGTAAGTCTATAAAAGAAAGTTTGTCTGTTTTCTCATAAAATGGAACAGTAATTTTTAGAACTTCTGAGGAATTTTGATTTTTACTTTTTTCCATCAGAACAAAAGGAAAACATAATTAAATTTATTTCTCATAATTCAATTTTTCTCTCTTTTCACAAGGAAATACTTATCACTGTAGTTCTGATATTATTTTAAAATAGGCATTTGAAGAAATAATATCATGTGATGTGTCACAGATATGGCTTACCTGCAATTAATAGCATCTTCCAATGTTTTCATCTCATGGAAATGTAGAATAAAGTAATTTATGTGCATCAAAAAAGTGATTTTACCCCATCTCTTTTCCCCTGTGAAAGACCCAAATATTGGGATATCAGATTGAAAGATCAACGCTGTTTTATGTCAAATAGGTTGGGAAAAACAAAACCAATATAGCCTCACATTGCTGTTTGGAATAAGTGAATTTCAGAGTTGAATTTCACACCTTCACTCTGAGAAAGTGTTTGTGTCATGCTAGGCTGAAATATTTGGCTAGTGATGTGTTGCACTGGTAGCCTTGACATTCACGTACACAGGCTGGTCCTTAGCAGGACAGATTTCCCATCTGCACAGGTCCCACCCCTGATGTGCTGGGGCTCATTTGAGGGCTTGATAACGATGTCTTTTCTCCATACCAATTCAATATGTGCTGGGATTACCAAGAATGTCTTGAATTAGTAAAATCTGTGATAAATTCTTAATTTAATTAACTACAAATTTCAGTCAGCTGAACTATTATCAGACATGTTTTACAAATATACGAACAACACCTTCAGAAAAATTTTGCTTTATAGTTTGTAATTAAAATAAATATTTAATCTGTCATTGCACAAATGAGCTGAGCATAATATAATTATATTAATCATCTCCAAACCATGATGTAAGTAACTAAGCTCAAAACCAAAAGCTGCTTTGGCTTCCCTATAAATTATGTAGTAGTAATTTCACCAACACCTTTCCAGACACTCTTTTCCCTTCTCACTGTCTTAGTAAATGCTGTGGAGACAATGAGAGATTCACCCTCCAGCATCCTGAGGAGAGCAGGAACAGGTGAAGGTTTTGTTTGATTCCCTGCTTTCAAAGTTCCATTTTAGAGCTGCTGAGTGTAAGGAGCAGTGTTTTGGGACAGTCACTCAGGTGGTGGTGTTCAGTCTTGGTGGGATAAACAAATAATGTGGCAATAATTGGAGGGAAAAGCTGTTCTATCTCTTCCTTGGCACAACCCAGCATCCTTATTTGCAATTCACTCCTTGTTATACAGGTGCCTTTGTGCCAGATCTTGGTTTTGATTGTTTCTTCATTAAAATAATACATAATAAGGAAGCTTTCTTGATTGTAGGAATTTTCAGTGCAGTTTAGAGGAGTAACTATGTTTTACTGAGTCAAAGCTGTTTGCCAGCTAAGTTTACTGAGTCAATATCTAGTGCCAGAGTTCACACATAATGTGCACATGTGTAATCCATAAATACAAGTTCTTTTGTTATGTAAGACTAAGGTTTGAAAGTTTTTAGAATCAAGGCCTGAAGTGAATGTTCCTGCCCTGCTCCTCCTCCTCCAGCCCCAAACCAGTGATCCCAACCATAAGCAACATGCTGAACTGTGGAAAACCCTCATCATCACCTCACTTTTCATTTAATAGCAACCAGATATTTTTACTGCCAGATCCATGCTGAGGTTTTGACGACATGCATATGACATACAGTGGCCAGGAAGGTTAATCTCAGATCTATATTTTTTAAAGATTCCCATGAGGATGGACTTCTGCACCTGCTGTCAGTGTAAAGATGGCTTTTCCAACTGAAACTCACCTCATGGCATGATCTTGAAAACCTCTCACTTTTAACATATCTGCTTAATAAAAATGCTTTCACTGACAGTGAAAAATGGAACCTATCACTGTGTTACCAGCCCACATTTCCATTGCTACCATCTGAACTTCAGAGAGCCCCTGCCCTCAGTGAGAGGCAATGATGCTATTACAGCCTGACAAGGGCATATTGAGAGACTTGGGCATAGATTGCACAAATGCTCTTATCATTTTATCTTTTAGAATGGGCCTTGCAATAGAGATAATTAGAAAGTGCTGGCTCACAGGGCATAAGAGGGATCAGTCTGAGAGCTCAGAGAGCAAATAGAAATTATGAGTGATCCAAAGGTAAATATGTATGTTTCCATTAAGGATAAAAGAAGCAACAAGTAAATCCACTACCAAAACCAAACAGATTACAGACCAGCCTGTGTTTCTAAAAGATGAAGAAAGGTAAATCAATCTTACCCTCAGATGCAGCAACTTCCAATAGCTCTGCCAGGGATGTCAGCAGTGCTTCTGTCTGGCTGCATTGCAGGTACAGGTCTCATTTCAAACACTGCAAGCTCTGAACTGTCCTAGCACAAACCTCAACAGCTGCAATTAAGCACTTTAAAAGTCCTAAGTCATCAAGAACAGACAAATAGTTTTCTTCACAGAAAGAAGAAAACTGTCCTCCTTAATTGGAAGCTGTCTGGTCACTCCTACAGAAACAATGTTCTTACATCACACCTTTGGACACTTTTACAAGGAAGCACCCCAGGCCCCTTCATGCTTGTTCATTAGAGGTGAGCTTGAGTGTGTTAAGGTGTCACTAATGACACTTGCATGGAATGCTGGATGAAAACACTGGATACAGTCCCTGGGCATCAGCAGAAGCCCTAGTAAGGCAATGGCATCTTCTTGTACCCCTCCCTCAAAAGGGACATTACTTTCTTCCAGTCTAAATTTCAAACATTCTGTTTTGGGAACTGGTTTGGAGGAAAGGTGCTTTTGTTTTAGTGAATATTGGGACAGGAGTAGGGAAGTCAGAACAGTGTTAAGTTTTGAGGACCTACCACTGATAGTGATCCTCTGAACTGCCAGTGGTTTGATTATATTCCAGGCATGCAGAAGATGCAAATTCAAAATTAAGCAGAACAGGGAACTACAACTGAATCTCCAAATCCATGAACTTTTTTTTAAATCACCAGTCTTGGCTCTTGCAGTATAGCCTAACTCTTGTTGTGCCCCAGGAAGCAGAATTTCCATCCTTGGCCAGCAGCAGCTCAGAGCCCTGGTCTTGCTGCACAGACCTGGTGATGGGGACTGGTGTGCATGGTCCCAGCCCCAGGACTCAAATGCTCCATGACTTGAAGCACCTGGCCCCAGCACAAAATAACCTCTGCTCTCACTGCAAAACCTAAATTATTATCCAAGCCACAGTAAGTTATTATAAAGCAGGGGTGTATTGAGAGCTGGCCTGGCCTTTTGAAATGCAAATCAACAGTGGAGTAATAACTAGGTGCTTTTGACCCTGAGAAAAGCCAAATGTTGAGCCTGTTTCTGCAAAGCCGAAGATGTGCTGTGTACATTAGAGCACAGTTTAACAGCACACACACAGAGCCATCCAGCCCAGCCAGGCACCAGCTCCCAGTCCCCGGTGCCACCAGGCTGTGCTTCCTTTCTCATGACTCCCTTGCTTTGAAGTTGAGCTGCAGCATGCTCAGCTGTGCTCAGCAGGAGGGCTGGAGGTTTGAATATTCACATTTCATCTCTGTTTATAGAGTGGGCTTTTGAGATGTAGGAATTCTGTTACATTGCCCGGTGTCTGGGGGAAGGGCTGCTGAGGTTGTTAATGGGTCCCAAGGAGCTCCATCCCTTACACAAACCTCTGCAGGCCCCTTCTGCTCGTGCCAGACCTTAATGGCCACATGGACCTGGTGCATAATATCAGGTACCTTTAACAGAGCTTTTTAATTGCGTCTCTGATTTTATTTCTGCTCGTTTCATACTGGCTGCATGCTGCAGCAGGCAATATTTGGTCTAGTCCACTTAACTAGTGCTGCTTTTAAGTTGATTTTGATGCATTATTGCTTTCTGCAGTGGCTGACTCACACACACATGGAGTTTCCTTGGTTTCCATAAGGAAAGAAAGTATGACATTTGATAATTTAACATGGAAGCTATTGATTTTCTAAAGCCCCACGTGCTGCTTCAGCGTATGCAATGCTCTCATGTAGACATGCACGTGACAGCCAATTTATGAGTGGGTGCCCAGGAAGGGAAAGCAGAAGATTATTTACCTGCTCTGTCCTTTCATTCCAAATCCAGACAACTGAGAAGCATTATGATATTCCTACCAAACAACTTGGAAAGAACACGTTTAAGTCTCACAAAGCAGAACTCTGGAAACGCCCTTGTTTTCCAGGCAGCTCCTGCACCACACCATGAGATGTGCAGCACTAGGTACGATAGGATTGAGGCTGCTGCTTCTGGTAGAAATGTGATGTAGCTGCACTACAACAAAGTGTGCTGGGATAAACATCCCTGTCCTGTTTGTTTCATGCAGGACCCCTTCTCCCCTTACAGAGAAATTGGCAGATTCCAGCTGTGCACAGCTGTGTGCACAGCCAGGCAAGGGACCAGCTTGCCAAGGGGTTTGTTGCCTATCAACAGAGAATGGCACTTTGTGGAGTGTGGCTGGGGTGGACTGTGACTCCTCTCTGCTGCCAGTCCTTATTACAGGCCAACATCCTCTCCAAAGTTATTCCTGCCCTTTGTCTTTCTGTCGTGGACAGATGTTCCCTATTCTTTATCAAGCATTGATAAATGAGTGAGTAGGAACAGAAATATTGAAGTGAAGGAACTGTTCTAGCACTGAGTCATTCTATGGTCCATGCAGCATAATCAAATATGCTCCTTCCTAGTTAAGATCACTTTGTGTATTTGAAGTTGCACCTTAGACTTGAGGCTTCCCCTGCACAGGAGGAAGTGTTATAAATGAATGAACTGACCTGTTCTACCTCTTCCTACACTCTGGAAAACCTCTTTTTTCTGTAAATTGTGGGCACTACCCATTAAGAAGTGCTGAAAAGGGCTGCATACAGTTGCAATGCTATATATGAAGCAATTTCATAGGGTATATGCTGGTCTCTCTGCCTTTTTTACCTTTTCTGGTTTATCCCATTCAAAATAATTAAGCAGCCTAATGGAGAAGGCACAAGAGAGGCACCATTTGCTGAACATTGCTGTGATGTAGCTCCAGTGTCTGGCTGAGGGACTCATATTGAGCCAAGTGTGAATCAAGCACCTGCTATTAAAAGTAACACACTAAAGTAGAATTCCATCAATTTGCTCTTTGGGTTTTTTAATATTCATCAAAAATATATTTCTTGAGGCAGCAGGGATAGCAGTGAGGGGAAGGACAACTCACATCCGCATCTTCTCCATGTGATTAGAGTATTTGCATCAAATACTTTATTATGAAGGCTGGAGGACAAGAAAAGCACATTCAGCATCATATGTTATGGCACAATCCCTCTCTGGTAGAGCAAACAATGGGACCATTATACAAGCTGACATATTTTTTGTTTCTAATATATTCTGCTTCTTTGTGTCTGTGTGTGCTTAAATAGCAGGCACAGATGTACTGTTTCCAAAGGTCTTTGACTTGTCATGAGAATACTGTCTTTACCAGTAAAATAAATTGATTACTAGTGACAATGTTAACTATTATACAAAGAACACAGCTCTGGTGGGCTTTGTTAGATTTTAAAGAAAAGGTGATTATTTCTTCTTTATGACAGTTTGAAAGGTTTGCCATGTGGATATGGAAAGATTTTGCTCATGAATATGCAGAGCAATGGCAACAGGCCGGGGCGCCAGATCTTCTCAGTGACCGTTGGCTGTGATTGAGATAGGAGAAGAAATAAAACACAAGACAAACACAAAATGTACAAAACCAGCATGGGAGGTGGTTGTTAGAATATCTAATTGTGAGGATAATGTGCAATATTGTATTTGGGGTATAATATCAGATTGATGACAGAGTTACAAGGAAAGCAGTGCCAGTGGGATGATGCACAGGGCATCGAGGCCACTCTGAGGCCACCAAATTCTTGAATATGGCTACGGATTATTATTTGATGCTGTGATCAAGTATGCTCTGAGCAGTGATGTCAGGAAACTGGCCTATGACACAAGGCCACACCTTTCTTATAGAAAGATGTGTTGAAATTTTTCTGGGAAGCATCCTGGTTTGCCGAAGATAAATAATTCATGCAGGTACTGCAGTGAGCTATACAGCAGAGAAATTAATGAAGGAATAGAGTAAAAAACACAGCAACAAAATGCCTACTTGTTATTTACAATGGCTTTTCAGAGGTTTTTCCTTTTGTAATGTGAAAAATTATAAAAGGTGTGCTTAGAGTAAGTCTTTTACTAGAACCTTTACATTTCTGCAGGTTTTTGCTCTAAAACATATTCAAAAACTTCTCCGACAGATCTCATGCTAAAATAATTTGGGATCTTTTCCAATCTAATTTAAGATGCTACAAATATTTTGTGTAATGAGATTTGAAATTATCCATTTGCTCCCCCTAGAAAAGGCTGTAAGTTCTCCCCTGATTGCAGTTCAGATCATGCTGCTAAACACCAATTTAGAACACAAATCAGGCTCCTTGTTGATTGCAGTTCAATTCATGCTGCTAAATACCAGTTCTCTGATCAGCAAGATGCTGCTCTGTGGGCTGTGACCTGGGCCTCCCAAAGCAATGGATGCCCAATTTTTACATAAGGTTGCATTACTAAAATTAGGTCTGTCCTATCCAATCATAATTAAGGATACAATTCTTACCTGATCCTACAGCAAGCCTTCCCTTTTATATTCAGATGTTTTTTAGTGATTCATCTAGAATTAGTGACAACTATGCATTCCTTTGGCACATGTAATCTGCCTTTCCTTTAAATCATTGACTCTCATTCAAATATCTACGACATCCTTAATGCATTTAATCTTCCTCCTGTTTAGAAGACTTTTTCTTAGATTAATTCTTTCTCAGGTTGCTGAACAATTTTTGATTTTCCTTACTGATCAAAATGCTAATGGTTTTCACAATTGGTCTTCAAGTCAGGGTGAAAGAAAAAGCAAGACTTTCCTAAAATCTAGACCCCATGCCACCATCTTGCTGATGAAGCATCTTTTTTCTGTTCTTGACTGTTAAATCCAGCCTGGTATTGCATAGCCATTGTTACCCCATTTCACATCATTTGGTTCCAGGCACTGCCCCAGGGCTGTTTTTCCCTGCCCGTGTCCTGTTCAACACCTCCAGCCCCAGCAAACTGGAAGCAGTGTTCTGTGGGAGTGCTCTGCAACCCCTCTCTATGGCAGACTCACTTCTCAAAACAAGCTCC
The DNA here is from genome assembly GCF_000277835.1 of Geospiza fortis. Classification (NCBI taxonomy): domain Eukaryota; kingdom Metazoa; phylum Chordata; class Aves; order Passeriformes; family Thraupidae; genus Geospiza; species Geospiza fortis. The sequence continues at coordinate 1,349,258 of NW_005054415.1, read as the reverse complement.
TCAGTGAAATCAGCCCCTTTTCCAACACAGAAATCTCTAGGACAGAGAATGAAATGTTCCTCTGTTCATTCTTTGATCCATGGTGAGAGGTGGTGCATGACAGAAGCTGCTACTTGTGGTGGGTTTCTTCTTGTCAGGTGGGCTTTGTACATCTTCGGGTATAATATCAAACACTTTGCTTTGAAAATGTCAAATGAATTCTATTGCATTTTTAGGGACCATAGAGATACCTTGATATGTTTAGGAAGACTTGGCCTTTGTACTTCTTCCAGTTCTCTGCTCCATCATCCTGTTCTTGTTGTACCTGTCCAGCTTTCCTTAAGTGTTCCTCAGCCTGGTTCTTTCTGATCTTCACACCTAAAGCAGCTAAACTCCATCCCATGCTCCTACCTTATTCCTAATCTGACTTTATTGGTCTATTCTGCCTCTGTTCACTAATGTTCTTAAAAATACAGAATACGTAATAAAAAACAGCATTTTAAAAGGAACAGGTATCCAAGCAAATCAAGAAAGTAGAAAAAACATCTGATCCTTTTTGGAACCTTTCTGCACTACTCTTCTGATTAATAAACCTGCTTTACTCTGTATGTTTTCAAATTGCTGAGAATTTATTATACAGAATGTAAAAAAGCAACTTACTGAAATCCTGCAGAGACTTGGATGGGACAGACCCTAAATTGAATGAAAGATGGAATATGATAATAAAGGAGACTGAAACCAAGTTTGCTTTGTCACAGCAATTTCTAATCAATCTTTGTGCATCATGTGGTCATATTTGTAATGAAAATATTCTCACAAAAATGAAAAAGTATAAAGTGTTCATTCAAAAGCACCTACCAGCTCCACATACTGTATTAATAGAAAAATGATACACCTAATCAGGGGCTCACATTTCAAACCAGGAGGCCTAACAGCTTCTGAGATATAAGTAAATGAAAATTCATGATTCTGTATTGTGCCCAAGAGCCAACTTTAGTGCTATTGCCATATAATTATTTATAGCTGCAAACTATCAAATGGGATTGCTTACCACCACCTTACTACATGTGGTAATTGATGTGAAGTGAGGCATTGCGTCCCCAGCTGACCCCAGCATCCTGAAAGTCAGATGGATTTTATCTAACTCAATTATGATTGATATTATCAAAATCCGTGGAGCACGACATGCTATAAGGGGCTCTCTAAGTGTATCTATTGATTGTTTCTCTGTGTCTCTGTGTGTGTGTGCATGTGTTTCTCAAGGCTGTGGAAATGGAGTTGTCTCTGGGGAAAAGAAGAGCAGTATTACTAACAATTTCCACGTGTAAATATATATTTCTGATGGCTTAACTTGCCCTCATTGCCTCATAGGGGTTGCTGGAACTTGTACTACAAAACCCTTGGTTCACTGGCAAGGAATTTTGCTACAGTAAGAAAATGTTGCCAGTATGGTTGTTGGTGTTGAAAAGCAAAATGTTCTGTGATCTGCTTCACTGAGACTGGAGCAGGACAGGAATTGCTGTGTTCCAGTTCTGGCCATTGCTGCCCTGCACTGCAGGCCAGCAGTGCTCTGTGCAAGCAGCTAGCCCCACAGACTGGCCCCTGCAGATGTCTGCAAAAGCAGGCATAGGGCTGCAGCAATGACATGAAGCTTTCCCCATGGCAGTTTTACTATTTCCAGCAATCTGGAGTTCAGGGGCTGCTGTTTAGATCTGCATCATTGTGTTAATAATCTCTGATGGACACTTCTTGTCTGAATTTTCTCCAGTCATCTTGTGAACCCACACACAACTTTAACATCCAAATATAGTACAGAAGTCTGTTTTGATAAGACAGGAAATGTGTAAAGTGATATGTATTTCTAGATACCTGCTGGTTTGTAATTTCCCAGATTGCTCCCTAATTGATGTAGTATTATGAGAAATGGTGACCATTCATTCCCAAATCACCTTTTCCATGTTAAGGAGTATTTTTATAAACTTCTCACAAAACCTTCCTCAAGCTTTCCTGTCCTTATCAAAGGAATCATATCCAATTAATTTTTCTGTAACTTTTCCAAAATGTTGTTGTCATTATTATTTTTCTCTATGTTATTCTCTAATACCACCTTTGAGATCAAACACAGAAAAGTATTCATCAGTCAGGGATGCTGTGTATAAATAATGTTTTTTTCCCTTCCTCACCTAAGCATTGAGTTAATGTTTACTGTCCATAATTACTCTCCCACTTTGCTAAGTGATAATTAATTATTTAGGGTGCCATACTGTGTTTCTGGTTTGGGGTATTGTTTTCTCTTCCCTTCCCCCACCTGTGCAATGCTTGCTTTTTGTCAGCATCTTGTCTGTTTTGGCTGTTCTATCACCAAGTTGCTCAGAGATTCTTTACCAAGCCTCAGTCAGTTTATGTTTTCACTGTCCTGGTAATGTTCTACTAGATATTAAATTGCTACCAGGATATGCACTCCTCTTTTTTTCTTACATCAGCTGTGAATATGTTACAGCACAGGTCCCACTACAGAGCTCTATAGGAAGGTACCTACTCTTCACAATGAAAAATCAATTATTTAGTCATCATTTAGTTACCAACATATAGGATGGATGGGTTTATATGCTGAAGAAAATGTTTCATTGCTCTGCCTGCCCTTTTATTAAATTAGTTTTCAAGCTTTGTGGTGGCCTGGATGCAGCATAGCTGACCCAATAACAAATTTGGGAATTCAACAAGGCATGTTCCTGTTCTATTCTCTGGACTTCTTTTGTGAAGAGCATCCAAAGAGTCAATTCTTGCCCCATTATAAAGTTGCAACAAATCAATGTTCAATCACTGTGCAGTTGGAACAGTCTGGAACAGGCTGGAACAGGTTGTCCTCCAGGGACTTGTCAGCTGATAGAAATATCTATAAAAAAGTTTTTTGTGAGGTTGCAATGGGAAGTCTGGATGGCTTCTTAGGAAATAAGTTATAATGCCATATTGACATTTTAGAGCTTTTCATTCACTTAAGTAAAAGTTCTTGGTATTCTTATTATCAAAGTACACATTTACTTGCTTTACAGAGTTTCTACAATGTTCCTTCTCTTTTTCACAGCCTCCTGGGACTTTCCCAGTACTGCACACAGCAGCCATAGGGCTGACCTAAGTGCCCTGTTCTTTGCCTAAAGACAACATTTGGACTAGAGGAAGTTGGTTTAGGAATGTTATCCCCTTCCCTGCAAGAATACAGTTAGAAGACTCCAAATGCATCCATACTCCAGCTATTGCCAGCTGTCAGACATCCCTTTGAGCCCTGAGCTCCCTGTAGCTGTTACAGCATTAAAGGAAAGGCACATTTGCTCTTCCATCCCACCAGAGCAGGCACACACCAGACCTCCTGAACAGAAGGGTCACACCAGCCTGTAACCAATGCTGATGTGGGAAAATGAAAAACAGTTGAAGGTGGTGCACTGTAAGCAAAGCTTCCTCTTTTTATAGCCATCAACTTCTAGTGAGCTAAAGAAATAAGCATGTTATTAGAAGATTCAATATCCATTTCACCACAAGAAACTCACAGAGCTGTGAAGTTTCTTGCTAACAGTTCATTCTTAGAGAGATGTACATTTTCCTAATACATCTGGAAATGTAAAAGAACACCCACAAGAATACCTATCATGTACTACCCAAGACATGTTGACAGCAAGCTTATTTTATATTTCTCTCCTCAGAAAAGCAATATACTGCTAATTCTATTGCTACTGTTTCTTAAACCCAAGTGGATAGTATTGATTTGGGCAGTATCCTCAATATCATCCAAGTTTGCTTATCTACTCAATCACAATTTACGTATTTTCCTTTTGCAAAACTTATATCTCAATGAAAGATGTCCTGCTCATTTTTTGTTGGGGTTTCATTATTTTTTTAATGTTAAAGAATACCGCCTAACATGGGAAATGGATGAAGTTTGGTGTCCTGATTTTGGCCATCCAGAGGAAACCAGTCTGTCTTTGAGTGAGCTTCCAAAGGCAAGATGTTTATATCACACCTTAATTTTGGCTCTGAGTGTAGGAGCCAAAGTAGGCACCTGGCCATGGGACTCTCCAGCACTTCAGCCCAGGTAACTTTCATGCTTCTACAGCATCTGACATGGAGTTCACCTGCTAGTGACTGACCCAGTGTTTAACAGCAATTCACCACTGGAAATAGTCTTTGAAATTCATAAATTCAAGGCAAGCCTGGTTTATGGGGACTGATAATGCTGTATTAGTTGCTGGAAGTTAATGAGGTCCTGTGTTTGAGTACAACCAGATTAAAATGAAAAACGAACCACATTACATTCTGTTTCGACAATTATTATCAGTTGGTTGTAATATAAATATGCAAATTTCTCAGCTTGAACTTTAACATCCTCTGTAGAGACCATTCATCTCTTTAAAGTATTAATTTAAGTTGTAAAAGGATCCATACATCATTGCATGTCATTTTGAAAACAAATATTAATCAATTTTACACTCTGAATTGCCACTGTGCAAGTGTAATGTCCATTATTTTGGAGCAAGTCAGTGGCAAGAAATTTACATATTCATTCTTGGCTTAAGAAATCATATGATAATACAAGTACAACACAAGAAATTCAAAAGACTTAAGACCTTATCATCATCTATTCAATGGCAAAAAGCCTGCCTTTGCATTCTCAATGCATTGGTATGCAGATTAGGAATATGTTTCTCATTCCTATCAGTATAACCTTGAAAGCTGGTGACAGCTGAAGTGTAGTCATAAGTTTTCTCTTCCAACAGAAAAAACAGAAAGAAAAAGAGGCAACGAGTGTAAAGGATACAGCAATTTCAAGTTTTATGATAAGCTTTTTGATAATGTATCTGACTTCTTAGACTGTACTATGTGGGTACGTAGCTTGAAAGTGTGTTATGTCTAGATTTAGCTGGAATTGTAATTGCAAGTACATCTCTGCTGCTAAACTAAAGTTGATATTTCTGATATGGGAGTTAAACCTGTCTTTGTATTAGCTAACACTATAGGAAATAGTTGCAGGTGTTTGCATGTTAAATATTGTCAAGGACACCAATTTTGATCCCAGCTGTCTCCCAGAGAAAGGAGGCAGTTTCTAGTTGGAAAACAAGCAGCACCAGGCAAACCCTGTGCTGAAAGCCTTGTCCTTCTGAAACAAACTGAAGCCAAGTCTGCAGCCCAGGTAGTTTGCCAGTTTCTTCTGTGGGAATCATAGCTACTGAACTCTTGTTTTGCAGTCAGAATTGAAACAAGGACAGAAGGATAGGTTAGGTGAAGCTTTGCTAATGCTTTAAGTGTAAGTCCTCACTCAGCAGTGGCTGTTTTTTCTCAGGTTTGAGTGTGTCAGTGATGAAGGTGAATCCCAGCTGACGCCAATGAGAATGCTGATTCCACTTGAGAAAAGCAAATTGCTCCTCTAGATAGAGCTGGAGACTCCAAAAGTGCCATTCCTGAGCTCCAGGATGACACATCAAGAAAAGAACAGCAGTGCAGGTATACTCCTCATAACTATCTCACCTTTGTTAATTATGCAATAGCAGGTTCTGAGATAATTGGCCTGGCAGAGGTTATACATAAGCTCCCTCTAGTGGATTATTAAGCAGGAATTTCTAAAAGTACATCTTTGACCATTTTCTGTCACTCCCCGTGCACATGAGACTGCCATAAGCACCAGGCTGTTCCATGGAGTGAGCTGTTGTTGTCTGGCCCTGCTGGCTGCCTCAGGAAAGTCTGTGAAAAAGCACTGCCTGTACACCTGCAGTTCTAACACGAGGCAACTGCAGCACTTTCTGGCTGGGCTTGCTGTTCTTCACTCCTTGGCAGGGTCAGTTTGATTGCTGCTTCAGAATACTGATGTTTCTTAATCATCTGCCTTTGTTTTCTGGTTAAGTGAATGGGTGAATACTTTGCCACACATCCTCCATCAATCCAACACGTTGTGAGAGGAGTAGTACACACGCTCTTTCACAAATTCATCATGAAAGCACAATCAGATCATTAGTACCTACCCTGCCCTTGCACAGGCTAATACTATATTCCTGAAAAAAAGTACACTTGGTTCCAGTGCTGTCTCTCTGTCCCCCTGGGTGTTTACTCAGACCAAAACTGCAAAGGCAACGTGCAAGACACTCATGTTCCTTGTTTGCACAGTTCATGCAGGTCAGAGGAAAATCATAAAGAGGACACGTGCAAGTGGCCAGATTAAAATGCAACAGTACATCAGATATGTCAACTGGATTTAGGATTATAACAGACATGGAAGCAATTAGGGTATTTGCTAGTTCAAAATACTCACATGAATGAACCCACATTATCTTCTGAAAAGCATAATAATATGTAATTGCAGTAACAATTCCTCTTCCATTATGTCCTAGACATCAACATTCTATAATATCCTGCACAACTGATTGCAGGCAAACCCTCAGTAAGAGAAATACTCCCAGATGTGGTAATGTCCCAACACTGCGGCTGCTACCTAATATTGAAGAATTACAGTAGAAATGTTTCAATAAGAAAGTAGAAGCATTTCAGTTTTTATGTGGCATAGATTGCCACAGACACTGCCAAGCAGCTTTATAGAGTTCTAAATCTTCATTCAATGCCCTTTTACATCATTTGAATGAAGATTTAAGCCTCAATAAAACTTTCTGAGTGCTTGTGGCCATCTTTGCTGTATAGTAATCAAAGTGGGGTGCAAGCAGACGAATGCACTGTAGTGCTTCTAATGATCAACACTATATCTAGTGACATTTTCCTTTGTAAGAGGAGCTGTCTTAAAGGCTGTTTTCATGGATGGTGCAGCAGTACACATGGAAACAGGCATTTATATGCAGTTCTTATGCAATCCTTTAAAAGATTGCTTTGAGGGTTGTGAGGATTTTTGTTGCTTTTTTCCCCCTGTGTAATGTTAATTTGCTCTATAGCTATTTTGAATTAATTTATTATATGGAACATATTTGGGAAAAAAATAATAAAAAATAAATGAAAGCTAATAATCAGAGGGGGACTTTCCACAACACTACAGCTGCATTTCCTTGTTTACTTATCAATCTCCTACTGTAATTAAGATATTGCAGTGCAATGAGTTGTGGCATTGAATTAGAAAACTCAAATGAAAATCAGCTTCTAGTTAAGATATCAGCTGGGAAATTCAACACATGCTGGTGCATAATCTCACACACAAGGTATGACTGAGTGGAATTTGAAAGAACCTTTACCGTGAAAAGATGCCATTGATGGAGTACATGTTTTGTTTCAAAAATATGGACACTCATTCAGGAAAACTTTGTAAAAGAAATAGCCAGTCAGTGAATTGTGAAGAGGATTTGGTGTTTGAATCCTCCTGCAGAGGAAGGTGTGGGACCATTCTGTGGATCTGAGCATCCACAAACTTCCACAAATGGAAAGTACAACTTCCCTCTTGAAGTTTAGACTCTCACCACAAAGTGTTTATTTTTCATTATGTTTACTTTACATAAAGGATTTCTGTTAATGATTAAAGTCTCTGAAATTGCTCCCCTTAAGCAGTTATCTTCACAGAGGGATCTGTCTGGACCCATATAGCTCTGTATTAGAAATCTGGTGTAGAACTGTCTCTGTTAAATGCATTTTCTGGATACTTTGGCAACATCATTCTTCCTATTGAAAAATAGTGAAATGCAAATTTTTATTGATAGGGATACTAAGAACATAATGTGGTAACTACTTTCTGTGAAGTATGCAATTGTTTCTGTGTAATCCTTAAAAGATAGAAAATAAAAAATATTAGAGGTAGATCTTATTTAGAGAAACTGAAGCTGCCAGCACTTTGTAAAAGCAGTACTACCAGTGTGAAAATCAAGCTCTGATTTTTTCCCTTAATTTTTAATAAGCATTTTAAAGAAAACCAAATGTGGAAATTGCTCAGCCCATCTCCTCTGGGGAGCCAAGCTGCTTCTGCTTCTGAAAAAGGCAGCAGCTGACCTGCAAGGGGAATGCACTGGTTACCAAGCCACTCAAAAATGGGCTCCTCACATGCTCATGATGGCACTCTTCCAGGTTTTGTAAAAAGATTTCAGGTTTTACTAAATCAAATGGAGACAAGCTGATTCTTTGGCCTTGTTTTGGAGGAAATTGTCTCACTTCCAGTTCCTTTGTCAAGAGATGCAAAACTGGAGGAGCTCCATAGAAGAGAGACCCTCCTCAGAGCACCAGGGTGGGTGCCCGCCTTGGACAAGAAGGGGCAGAAGCAGCCCATCCTTGCCCTTGCTGGTTGCTGGCTCAAAAGATTAACACATTGACCTGAAGTCAAACTTAATGCTTCAAGTTAAACTATAGTTTTCAGCACATAAAATATGCATGATCTGAACTGTAAGGGAAAATGAAGGCCTTGTTCTCCAAAACACCATAGCCTTACCAAAATTTGCAGAGTTGTCTCAGCTTTCACCAGCAGAAAATCTCCAGGCTCAGTCTAGAGATTTGCAGCTGAAGGATCAGAGTAAAACAGAGTAAAACTCAGAAAAAGAGGTATATTTCCCTTTTGGGCTCAAAATCAGAACGGAGTTTAACATAATTTCCAAATGATTGATCCCAAGCAATAGGTTAGGAGGGGGATGTTTTGAGCAATATTGTCCCTCACTTTCCCTTGTATTTCTTTGTAAATAACATATTATCTATATTAAGGTAAACTGAATCTATTAGACAATTACCTAAGGGGATTGTGAAACTGGGGTCTGCATTATAAAGCACGTGAAGTTATGACAGCTGTGACCCCAGAGGAATCAAGGCTGAATAAAGACTGTCTCCATTGCAGACAAATGATGATAAAGTGATCCTTTTAGCCAGCAGTCAATGGAACCTGACAAGGCCAAACCTCCAACTAATGAACAGCCCAACCTTTGCTACCAGGGAGATGTACTGAAAGTTTAATCTCAATAAGCATCAAAATACATTTGGCCAAACATTTTTAACAAAAGAGTGGCACGTATCATTAAACAGCCGTGAAGTTAGATGAGTGAGGAGGAAAATAGGAGCATGGGGGTGTATGTTCTTACTGTATCACAGGTGCACAAAATTGCCTTGATAGAACAATATCTTATTTTTCTTCTAAAATTGAATTTCAGATGGTACCTACGTCACACAGACCTAATAATACAGAAAGCAATTGTCTCAATGATTCCTATTAAATCTGTGCATTTCCAGATCCTTATAGAGTAATGTCAGTTACAGAACAATGTCAGGCTGACGGACGCAGCACAGCGTTAAAGAAAAAAAATCATGCACACAATAGGCCAGCTGCACATTAATAAATATGTAATGTTTGATTAAAAATATGGATCGTATTTTTCCCCCCAATTGCTGACTACCCCTAAGGCAGAAGATGTGATCTGGCTCCCACTGATGGGTTTATTTCTTGCTTGCTTTGAAAATACAAACTAAAATGTTTTCCTGTCCCAGCTGTTTCCCATTGTTCATGTTTATCAGCTCAAAGGGTGAACGGAGGAATAAAAAATACGCTCGCATTTCAAATGTGCCAGTCAGTCAATCTATTGTTAAAAGAAGAAAGCCTAATTGTCTGTGCTGGCAAACTTCTTTTTGGTGAATGTCCAGTTTTTAAGAAAAGCTATTCAGCTGTGCCATTTGTTTAATACATGCATAAAAAAGCACATAAAATCACAAGTTTTCTGTGGGATGGGATGGGGGTGGGGGAAATCACATTTCTAACTTATATCCTTGAAACACTCAAGTGGTGGCCTAAGTAGTAGTCCATAGATTACTTTTCTGGTTATTTATTGGTCTGAATTAGTGGCTTAAAGGAATTTTCGTGGAATAAGAGCTAATGCCCTAAGACTGAAATTGTCCTTCTCCAAATCTTACATTTTACTTCTTTAAGAAGCAGCACTTCTTCCAGATTGCATGACCAATGCAGGGGCGAAAGTCTTCCCCAGTTACATTCACAAGAGTTTTATGTTTTAATTTAAGCTCCTACTCTTCTTAATTTCTTCAGACCTCATACTAACACAAAATGGGAATCAGGATGGGGAGAGAGCAGGAAGTCCTTCCCTGCATAGGAGAATCTTCTGTTTGTCCCCAGCTCTTGTGACAATTACACAGCTGTATCCTGTCTTTGACTTGCTCTCCAGCTTGTCCTGGCAGTGCTACTCTTCCAGCTTTCTAACCAAGCCCAGTTAATCAGAACTGACACTCATTTATGCCATGCAAATGAGCAAATATTTAACTCACAGACTACTATATTGACCAGGACTGTGTTAGTCCATCTTTCTGTGGCTAGTGCAGTTTTTCTTTGAAAGCCTTTTGAGGAAAGGGTCATGTTTAGTTCCTCAGTTGTACCCGCACCAAGTGCAAAACATTCCTACAATCTGATTTTTTTTAAAAAATCGTAATATAACAAATTAGATTTTCTAGTTTTTTCTTCTTTTTGATGGGGGAAGAACAAAGTAAGTGGCATTGTCATCCAGCTATCACCCCCTTGTGACACTGAGATGTCACTCACAGCAAATTGTACAGATCTTTCTTCCATGAGGAGTTCAATAACTCCTCGTGACATCTAAATTACCATTCCTGGGTGTCTGGGTTAACACCTCACGGGAATGAATAAGGCAATAAGGTAATTGTCCCAAGTGCTCTGAACATCCAAGTATCTGCTTTGGTCATCCTGGGCTTATATTTGCCTGGAAGTTTGGGAGCCACATACTTCCTAAAATTGGCAATTGAGCATCTGGGGATGAGCTACCTCACCCACTAAGGTGAGGATTGGGATCTTTCTAAATCTGCCTTTATTAAAAGTTACTGGCACATATTAATGTACTTCATACTGGAAAGCACAGGGAGCCCAACCCTCACCTGCACCCCATGACCAGCCATTTCAGAAGCTTCACTGACTATTAATTCATTGATTTGGTAGAATAAAAATTACACAGAATTATTCCAGAGAGGGTAAAACAAATGGAGAATTACTAAAATAAAAAATTGACATGCAGGTGGAAGGGAAGCAGTCAGGGAGATGCCATGTGGTTGAATTTTAGCAATTTATTTGGAAGACTTCTGTCTTTGTCCTAGGGATTTGTTAAGTGAAACAGCAGGCACACAGCTGTGGCAGGACAGTGCACCCTGGGACAGCAGACATCAGGTGAAGGGCCCCCAGGGGACAGTTTGGTGACCAGAGAAGCAAACAGATGGGAAAGGGTGCAAGAGGGGCCTGCAAACTCTCCTGAGGAAGTACCAGACCTCTGCAGTTCTCCAGGAGCTCCAGTGCTGGAGCTGCTGTAAACAGATTCAGTCTCTTTCTGTTTGTAAAAATTATGGACAACAGTGTTCTCTTCTGCAAACCATTCATACTGCCACAGCTGGACAACAAGCAACAGGGAATTCTGGAGATACACAGGGCAATTTCTTTAAACCCACTATTAAATTGTAGACTTCTCCATTAAGGATGAAGAAATATTTTGGTTTAAATTTGATAATCGATGATCTGCTTAGAAGGCTTCAGTTAGCAGATACGAACTGTTCATCACATCAAATCTACCAGATCTGGGCAGATTTTGTTGGTTTTTTTTTTCCAAGAAAAGAAACCGAATTAAAAAAAAAAAAAATAGCAGCCTAGAACACTTAGGGCTTGATCCAATCTTTGCTTACTAGGATTTCTCTGCAGTTGGTATGGTAATATAACGTTAGGAAATGTCTCAAGATCTGGTAAAGCACAAAGCAGTGGCTCTCCTGAAAACACACTCATCATTACACTGATTTATACAAACTGAAACTCTGGCTGTTGCTGGCTGGGATGTTCCAGCAGCAGAAATCCAGGACAGATGTCCATTGTCCTGTGATTTGTGCCATCACTTGCCGCAGTCAGTGCAGACATAAAACAAGAACAGATCCAAGCGGAACGGGGCTCTTCGTGTGTGCTTGGGCCCAGGTCAGAGAGGAGCAAATTGGGACTCACCTGTCAGCCAACACCACCAACGTGAATGTGCCTTCCCAATCCAGCAGAGACCCCCTGGTTTGTCACAGGAAATGGCAAGTCCATGAGATCAGCAAGTGCTGTAAATTGTTACTCCTCCAGCACCATTCTGGCACAGGTTCTGCAGGCACAAACATGAAATGGTGAGCCTACATGGAATTCACTGACCTTCCAAAGCAGAGAGGAGTCTGGTTATGAGTTACTATTTATTAAGTAATTATTAGCTATTTTTAAGCCTTGACTATTCCAAAACTGATCCATAGGTTCAAGTCCAGCTCCTACTAAGAGCATTCCAAGGTAAATCCCTGCCTGAATAAATGGCACCTTTTTTTAGCCAGACACTGTTTTCCAGTAGGGGAAAAGAATTCTTTTTCAGCTGATCCTTCCTTGGTTTAAAAGAATATTTATTCACAATACTTCATCCTTTAATTATTTTTCTTTTTTTTCTTTTTTTTCCTTTTTTGTGTGGTTTGTTTTGTTTTTTGGGTTGTTTTTTTTTTTTGTTTTTTTTTTTGTTTTTTTTTTTTTGTAAAAAGAGGTAATTTTCTCAGTATGAAGCTTTTCTGTATTCTTTGTCCTTTGGGAGACAAAATAATTGGAAAGACTTGGCAGAATTAGTAATATTCTTCAACTTGTAATTGTCTAACATCTTAGTGTTCGAGATGGAAAATCAATACATTATGATGTGCCCCAAGCCAAATTAATATAATGTTAACATGGTGGTTTGAAACTGTTTGAAATGCCTGTTTGAAATCCTGCATATCTACGTCTAGTGATTCAGAAGCTCGTAGCAGAGGGTGGTTGGGTGCCCTATCTTCCTGGATAAATCTGTCTCTTCCTGGCTCTTTGCTGTATTCACTCTGTCAGGCAGGCAAAAACTTCTGCTGTGACTCATTTTCCTTCAGTGGCCCAGAGCTTTTCAAAGAATTCTGAAGGAGACAAGAAAACACCATGCATTGATTAACAGACCACATTCACAATATCTTTTTTAAATTATATTTAGCAGTTTCTCCTGTAATATAAACTTCTTTCAAAAATAGCACTCAGTACAGGATGAGGCATTGGGACAGACAGTTCAGGCACTATTTTATTACCATAACAATTCCCTGCATCTGACATACTCTCCATGACAACATCCATACTATCCACTGTACAACAATTTTGCACAACAGAATTTACACCCTAGACCAAAATTTTGAATTGAACTGTAATGTACTATAAATAAAACACTGTCACATCTCTTTAAAATTTAAAATATGAAGTGCAGCATAGCAGGGGACTTCTGAATGTAATTAGCACTAATGCAGGTCTCTTTGAAATCAAGAAATCTGTTTTCCTATAGATCTGCTTCATCCCTGATTGTGTTCTTAGACTTAGGTAGAATGCAGCAAATGAAGCCCATGTCATGCTTTGTATCATTTTCCTACTGCCATCAGGAAGTGCAGTTTTCATATAGGCTTGTGGACCATCTGTTAGATATGAAATGTGCTGAGGGCTAAAAAATCACTGTTTTTCTTGGCTTCTGTGCTGCTTTCCTTGTAGATAGCAGGCACTGTTTTGTTTTGTGCAATATGCTATAGTACCTTGCAGTAAGAAGAACAATTAATTTCCTCAGAAATCATGGCCATGCACCCAAAGTGAAGACTTCTGACATTCCATAATAGGTGTTATGTATAGTGGGTGTCAAGATCTGCCTAGATATGCTGATAATGAGCCATACTTTTGAGAAGTCATAATCCATCATTCTTCATTTAGAAAATCAGATCCATCAGCCTGTCATCAAAATGTCATAACCCATTGATCTCACATTGCAATCAAGGAATCTTGACTCTTATTAATGGCATTCAGTTATGCCAGGAACATCAGCAATCATTTTATCTTTTATGATAATTTTATCATTTTAGTGGTATCATTTAAAACACTGAAGTTAGTGACTAAATCCATTCATCCTTTTCTTAATCCCCATTAATAGTTACTACCAACTCTAACATGGCTGTTTTAAAACTTCAAATTATTTTAGATCCAATATGATCTGCGTATGGAAATAAATAAGAAAAAACACCCGTGAGTCAGAAAGACCTGGGTGGATTGAATTTCCTTCTGGGGGTCATTCTACCTCTGCTCTCATAGTTGGTGATGTCAACACAATCTTCTAAAGAAGTTACTTCCTGTTATCTCAGTGCTGCCCATCTGTTATTCCTGTATCTCCCGATGACATGTCACCAGTGGTAGTGACAATTTCTTATCCACTGCTGTCAGAAAAAGAATAGCTTAGGAGCTTGGAAACAAATTTCAAACTAAAAGTTGCTTTGAAGTTTGATCTGCTATTCAGTGAAGCACAGTGCAGAAGAAATAGTAAACATGTCAAGATAAAGGAAGGAAAAAAGGGAGTGAGAACAGTGGAGCAGGATAGAGATGAGCTGCATTTGCATACATTTCCAATGTGCCTTTCAGGCACAGATACTTAAGAGATGCATAGCCCTGTTGCCACGGGGGATTTTAATCTGTGGTTTAGGAGCAGGGAACATACATTGTCTGGTTGAAGTAATTGTTGAAGACAGAGACTAATCTTTTTATTTTTGGTACATTTTCTGTGATACAGGATTTTACAGCAAAAGTCTTCCAATACATGGGAATAGTCAGGACTCTTCTGTTAATGCTAAAAGGATTTGTTCCCATTTTCACTTTAAATTTTACAAATCTAAAATTACTATATGATTCAGAGGAAAAAATGGTCACAGCAGAACACTATACAGCATGTGATTATTTTCAAACACATTACTTTTAATAAAATCAAACAACCCCATGGAAAGTTTCATTTTTGATAAACAGTTATTTCCTAATAGCAAAGTATCCAAATGGGAACTTTTACCTGGTCTAATAATTGCAAATTAACTGGGATCAGGTTTGCAAAGTCCTAGGAGCCCACTCTTGGCAGCCAGCTCCCTGCAAGGCTCTTCCTCACAGCAACAAGTTTGCCGAATCAAGCCCTTTGTTTGGATCAGTGCTCATCCCTTCAGGCAGAGCTAATTGGCTAATTCAATCACACTGGCTATTTAATTAATAAGGAAGCCCAAAATTCCACATGAGATGAAAGGATGAAGAGCCCAGGAATGACCCTTGATAATAATAAAAGATAATTACAAGCAAGAATTGCATTATTCAGACTTTGTTATTGACATGATAAGCACTGCCATATGCCACGCAAGCTGTGATATGCACCCTACTGCTCTGAGGTGCCACTGCTCGCTGCATTTCCATGAAAATGTGCCTTCAGGTGAGGAAATGAACACTGTGAAACTAGAAAAAACCAAAACTTCCCAGCAGTAATGAGGGGAAAGCAGCCTGGCCACTTGGTTACCTGTGTTCAGGTAGAGCAGTAGCACTTTTAAGATTCATTTTTCCATTTAGAAAAACCAGGGATCTGAAATACCAGCTGCATCTTGAGGGTGCTGCATGGGGAAAAAACCCAATCTGTTGTATTATTTGTACTATTATGTTTATTACAAAAACTGGGTTCCCAATAGAAAAATGACAGGTGTTTTTGCAGGACCTACTGGGAAAGGGATGGGGAACTACACTGAAGAGCAGACTCCCAAAACATACAACAGAAGTTTCTGCCAGAATGAAAAATTTCCACAGAAGTTAGGTCCTATTTTCTTTACACAGTGCAAAGAAGTGTCTGCTGATCCCAGTAAAGCAAAATGTGTGGGGTGCCTGAAAGACACTGGGCAGAAAGGAAAATAACAAGACGACTTCACCTGCAGCACCACTTTCCTCCCAAATCTTTATTTTGTGTGCTAGCTCCTAAAGACAATCAAGTTCTTGGGAACTAGAATTAGAAAATGTAGATAAGACATGGGCTTGTTTTCTGGCTCCATCTTTCAATTCTTGTGGACCTGGGGCACACAGAATGTTGCAGTGAGTCCTGCTCCGTCGCCTGTGATTTATCTCTTCAGACTGTGCATTTCTAACATAGAGACCATGTCCTCATCTGGGAGTACCATAAAAAGTCCCCAGTATAATTAGGCTTTTTTCGTTAAAATTAAAAGTTTTATAAAATCTTCCCCTATTCTTAAAGAGTTCCAGAGCTTTATTGCTCGTTAAAAGTCCGTATCTGAGAAGCAAAAGGTGTTTGATTTGTAATGAATGTAACCCTTCAGTAAGATCACAGCTGTAATGTTACAGAATCAGTCATGTAAAGAACAGTCACTGGAAGAAAACCTGCCTTCTTTTTTTTTCTCTTTAACCTCAATAGAGCAGTTCTTTTGTTAATTACAGTTACTGCACACTGTGATATTGAAGTGCTCTGTTCTCAAACATATTCTTATTTATTTTAGTCCTTTTTTTCCCAGGTAATGAAATGTCAGAACCCTACTTTTTCTGGTTTTGTAGTATGTTGATCAAAGTGACCTTTGCTTTGCGGCAGACACAAATCAATATCGCGCTCTGCGGTATTTGACAGATAAAGGTGCAACATATAATAAATGGCAATCACTGACGAGGAGAGCAAGAAAATACCTGCCAACTTCAGTTCATACTAGCAATTTTCAGACAATGCCACATGTTATGTTCAAAGTAAAATTCATTCGTCCATCTAATAACAGAGGTGGGGGATATTAAAGGACTCAGTTTTGTTAAAGAAATGTTTCAACTCACAGTAATAATTCAGAGTCCAGTCCAGGTCTGTAGTGGTTGGTTGCAAGTAAAGTTATTACATTTTGAAGACAGGTTAGAAGAGCAATTTTCCTTGCCATAAAGGAAAAGACACACACACACACACACACAGAGCTTTTGCCCAAGAAATGAAATAGTAATTATATACACCCATACAAACACAGTCTCTCATTCTTTCTCACACACAGACACACACACATTGTCTTAATATCCTAAAGCAGCTCTCCAGTGCAGTGTTTCACAGCTAAGCATTTGATTTTCTCGTATTCTTTGTAACCTGCTCATAATTAATACACAAATGGAACCAATTTCTATTTAAACGCTTAATTACAAGTAGTGTCAGCTAAGTATCTGCCAGAGATTTGAAGTCAAGAAATCATCTGTATTTTCTTCTCCTCACAGGAAACTAATTTTATACTGCAACGGAAAGGCCCTTTTATTTATCTGTTGTTCATAATACATGTAACTTTACAACTTGCATTTAATGTTTATTTTCACAAGTGCTTTGCATGAAGCTGTTGATACACTCAAGGCAGAAAAAGGCCAATTCACAACATACTTGTGGCTGTTCAGAGCCATTTGATGTGGTTCAGTGAAGACACAGCTAATTTATGAAGCCCAAATGTCCGTGCAAGTGCCATGTGTGTCTACCCATGCATCCCACTTTACCTGTGCAAAACCTAAGACTGAGATGCTGTGCTAACTTTTGATTAATATTGTCAGGATGTGACCATTTATTAGTACTAATGGTCAAATTCAGTGTTGAAGCTTACAGCTGAGCCTGAACTGTGAAGCCAGCTGATGTTCCAGAAGCAGAGCAGCTGCAGGAAGGGGATTGCAGACACAGGGTCAGTTCAGGGGGTGACCAGAACACAGCACCTTGCACCAATATCCAACATGGAAAGGCCAGTTCCAGGGAATAAATAAAGCAGCCCAAAACATTGTAGGAATTTTTCTGATCTGCTCCAGATTCTTTTCAATTTACTGAACCCTTCATCACTTATCCTGGTCTTTTTCAATAGAAATATTATATTAATTACTTATATTCTTCTGTGATAAAAATGAGAATTTCCCTCCTTCTGGTTACTACTGTGCCATTTTTTTACCATTTTCTCACCCTTTCATTTTGAAAATTGAGTTTATCTTTGCTCTTTTTTTTTTTGACAAGATATTGAACAGGAAGCAGATGTTTTTTGTCATTTGTCTGCAATATTGCCAGACCTTTCCCTAAGCTGCTGAATGCATGATTAACTTTAAACTGATCCTGCTTCTGCATATCATTTTTCCTATATCCTGTTGTGTTAAACTGTACTCATCATTACCTGCATCTTGTCCCCCAGTTCATGTTAACCCATTCTGAATTTCTCACGCTCTCAAACTTGTGCAAAACAGATATTTCTATTATCATTATACATTTTGCCACACAATATATTTTCTGAAATCAGTCACTTAGTGCTGGTCTGTAAGGAACTATTAATAGCTGACCTCTCCAGCCTGGAAAATGTAGTTATATAGGGCAGCAAAACTTTTTCCTCATAGAACATCCTTGTTATTTCAAATGATGATTCCATACTAAGTAATCACAGTCTGGCATGTTGTCAGGTAATTGACAGCTATGAAAAGACCACATTCACTCCATCCAAAGTTGCATGCAGTTGTTCTGCTGCTGTAAAGTATGGGTTTAGTAAGGACAGAGTCTCTAAACATCATAACTTTGCTGAGGGGGTTGTTACCCCAACTAGCAAAGGCTCAACTGTGAGCAACAGATTTATTACCTGACATAATTAATGGCCTAGATAGTGACATTTCCCATATTATAGACAATCATGAATTATGAGCCCAGCTGCTAGCCTTCTCATTCACTGAAATCGGTTGATAAATATGTTTATTCGAGGTCAGCTTGGCCTCATCCATTAGAAATATTGTTTTTCTAAACATTACATTGATTTAATTTAACTCTAATCAATTTAAAATGGTTCTGACAATTAACAAAAGCTTCAAATATGACCTTAAAGTAATAGGATTCATTAGCTATGTTTAGGATTAAACTTATCCTAATAGGGCTATTTTTCTTCTGAGGGCATGTAGTAGGCCGACTGGTGGTCAGTCAAAATGAAATCAATTATTATAAATTATACAGTTTGGGTTGATTATGTCATGCCTGCTAATTTGTATAAATAAGGACCTCAAACAATAGAAGCCATTTATTAATAACTATCTGTGTCCCAACCTGTATCATGCTTTATGCTACAGCTGCAGGATCATCTGTTACCCATGAAGTATTACATTCTCTACTGCTAGGCATATATGCTAATTAAACCCATAATTAATTGTAACAGTTATAGTTAAAGTCAAAATGCTGACAGCCTTTTTGGCCTATTATTCATGGTAATCAACTGATTCAAAAGGCAACGCAATCAACGATTCCTGCACTAGCCAGGGGATCATGACACAATGGCAGCACCAGTGACAGCTGGCACCCACAGCTCTTGGGCTACAATAGGAATATAAACCTCCCGAGCTGAAATGCCTCGCTATGAACAGTGCCCATTGTTCTTCTGAGGGAAAATAGGAGTGGAAGTCATATTCAAGAATTGCTGCCCAGTGCAGTGGTTAACAGAAGGCACCAGAGCCCCAGAGAGCCCACCCAGCCCTCCTGGGGACCAGCAGCACTCGGGGCTGGTGCCATCCCTCAGGGCCCTCTAGTTGTACCCCTCACCAAACCTCTCCCCTGCAGCAGGGAAGGCTCAGATTAGGGAGGAGAATTCTGGAGAGTGATTTGGAATATCAAGAAGAGATTTTCCAGGCCCTGTTCTCATTGAACTTGTGCCTGCTGGACAGTGGGGAGTGCCCAAAAGGTGTGTGCTGTTCCTGGGTGTGTTACCTGCAGAATGAGAGAACATTCTCTCAGCCTGAGCAGGAACATCTCCTTTCCCACTTACACCTGTCTGTGTAGCACCCTTTGAACCTGTGGGAAAGGCCTTTTCTTTTGTTCCCAGGCACAGTGGTGGATTCCAGCAGCCCTGAGAGGACAGGGTGGAGAGAGCAGGACAAGGGGACAGTCTGACTACTGTCAGCAGAGATCCACAAACACTCTTCTAAGACTTGCTCTGGGGCAAGTGCTCTGTGGGCACAACCTGGGGTGCCTCCAGAGTGACCTGAGCTCTTCAGGAGGCCACCAAGGGCAGAAGAGGGAGTAAAGGCCAAATTAGTGGCCACTTTCATCAGTGACACTTTGCAGCCCAGATGAGGTGCAGTGCCAGATGGGCCACCTGAACCTGTTGCACCCAATGGTACCTGTCTCTGTGTAGGTCTTGTCTCACTTTCCTCCTCAATTTAATTTTTAGTCTGCTTATCTATCCCTGCATGGGGCCTCAGACCACAAGCTGTTCCTTCCATGGTCAGGCCTGCTCGTGGCCCATAGCACTGCCAGGCCAGCAAGTTTATACATACACATCTTGAGATGTGCTGCTGCTGCTTAAACAAGGTTAGCCAGAGCCTCATTACTAAGATTTACACTGTCACTTACAGAGATGCCCATCCAATCCTATAACACATAAATTTATGGGCATCACAGCGAATTTTTTATAGTTAGAGCTCATATACAATGTGTGCCCTTAGTGACACATTTTTAAATAAAATATATTGTACTAGTGATTTCTAATGCTTAAAATAAAATAAAATAATAATCAACTTTTAGCTACAGTTTCCCCCTGGTTATTGAGCTGAACTTAATGACTGGCTGAAAAGTATTTGTCAACACAACAGCTGGAGAGCAACACTTTCTTGTGGCTTTATGTCACAGCATATGCCAGCCACTCAGAACATGTGATAATTCAACTGGAGCTGGTACTACAATAGCAGATGGGTTGAAGCATTGTTATTCTCACTCTAGCTCCCAGCCCTTGAGGGATCACTAAATAAAATCAAAGCAGATGGACCATTACAAGCTCATTTGTGTTCACTACAAGCACCTCAACCTCCAGTTGTGATATACTGCACCTTTGTATAAAATGACATGTATGGTAACATGGCCTAATGAAAATAGCATCAGACTTGGCAAGTGAGGAATGAGACTGGGAAATATGCACAGATCTATTTATCACTGAGTTCTTACCTTGCAGAAAGGGTTCACTGCCATCACTCTCTCCCTGGTGCCCCCCCCCAGCAATGTTTATCATAGTATTTTTATCCATGTTTATAATTTAATTTCCTCACACTTGTCACAAGAACTAAGAGGTGCCTGTTGGTTCTGGCAGTAGGAGCCAAGCAGGGCTCCCAGCCTGTGCAAAGACAGGATGAGTGCTACTAACCTGGACAGTAAAACTCATTCCTACACACCCCTGATGAATGTGCTGATCCAGGTGGCTCACAGGGGTTAAGGCTTTAGCACCTACTGGCACCAATCCCTGCAGGGACCAGGACAGCCTGTCCATTTCTCAGCCTGCTCCTGCCATGAGGTGCTCCACAACTCTGCACTTTTGAGCTTTTCTGTGCACTTGGTGCACAGAACCAACTGCTCCACCAGATTCCAGCACTTTTGTCTGTGAGGTCCCATTCAGCATCTCTGAGCAAACTCTCATGGTATGGAAGGCATCTGCTTCCCAAGGATAAAAGACACTAAAATTGTCAGTTTCCAGAGGAGGATCCTTTGGGGTCTGCTGACAGAATTTGAACTGAAAGTCAGAGTTTGAACTGAAAAATTCTTCTTGCCATCCTCAGCCCAACATAAAATCAAAGGCACATCTAGTGCCTGCTTAAAAATATATCTTCTGAGCACCTTGTACAGCAATGCACCAACAATGTCACCTGAAGGCTTTGTCCTACAGTTCCCACCCTGACACCCTGCTCCAGGGAGCTCCAGCAAGATGAAATATGGCAGGAAAGGTCTTGCTGCCCTTTATGGGTGCTTCTCAACCACACAGACACAAACACACACACACAACATATGTGCGTGCAGTTAGTGGCAATTCCCAAACTGAACTCCTCTCAAATGTGAGCTCTTTATATCTGTATATATCTTTTTTTTTTCCAGACAGGTTTTAAACAGCTTTTGCCATGCTGCAGACACAGCTGCATTCAGTGCTAAGTAGAATACACTGTGAACTTATTCAAGGCTTTGAGGGTTCTGTTTTTTCCTGTATAAACAGGAAAAGTGGGAGTAGACAGTGTCTGGGGAGAGTTACATGTATTCTGTCTGCATGACAGACCCAAATAAGACTATCAAGTTTTAGCAAAAGCTCTGTATGTCACCTGACTGCCATAGGTTCCCTCATCCAGCTGCTGCTGGGCTTTAAAAAGCAGAGAGGTGCAGCAGTGGAAAGCCAAAGAAATCACCTCATTTGGGTTGATAAATACATTTGAACTTCAGTGACTGCAGCATGCAGTTGAAAGACTTGTCCAGCTTTTGCTGTGAAACGGCCTCTTCCTGAATGTCTGAACTGTACAAAATGATGAATGGAGCAGATAATATTTCTCACCTGACCCAGAAAGTCCAGGGCAGCTGGACAGTGCAAGGACAGTGTTCCAGGAGCACAGTGCCTGCAGCTCGTGCCACATCCTGCTCTGTTTGTTCTTGCTGAGCACTTTCTGCTCAGTGCAGTGACTCATCCTAAACTCAATTGGTGAAACTCTGTCAGAGGTATGTGCAGGTCAGGTCAGGCATCAGCACTGCCCCTTATCTGCTGGCCAGCTTTCCTATCAGCCAAACTAATTTGCTAAGATAATTCTGCTTCCTGCCATCTATTACAATAAATCAACCACTGTAGCTTCATTGAATTCTCTGCCAACTGCTGCCCTTGAAAATCTCAAACTGTGTGGGGGGCTGGGAGGGAAACCTGTACTCTTCTAAATATAAAAAAACTTTAGATGAACAACTTGGAATCCTGGGTAATGCTGTATCTCCTCAGCCCCACATTAATGGTGCGCCAAAGCCAGCTCAGACTGAGGCAAACCCCAATGCATCAATCATTCATTCCTTTGAAAACAAGTTTTTGGAATGATGTGATTTCGGGTGGTAAAGCACAAACAAGTGACACAGAGAGACAGAGAACATGAGCACATGCTCAGGAAAGAGCCAGAGTAAAATGACAAGGGATTCACTGTGGTGGCTGTTGAAGAAAGAAATAAACGTGTTCCAATGAAATGGTAATTCTCTGACAATTAATTTTGAAGAGGAAAAAGATATGGAGGATGGGCGTGAACTGAAGAAATATAAAGCATCCCCAAGCATGCATACTACAGGAAAAGACTTCAGGGAGGAAACTGTATTCTGCTTTTCCTTATAGCAATATCAAATAATGAGAGTAGCAGTGTTATTACAATTCACAGCCA
This sequence comes from Geospiza fortis, assembly GCF_000277835.1. Lineage (NCBI taxonomy): Eukaryota > Metazoa > Chordata > Aves > Passeriformes > Thraupidae > Geospiza > Geospiza fortis. The sequence continues at coordinate 1,326,310 of NW_005054415.1, read as the reverse complement.
TGTTTAAAATTAGAAGATGCACTAGTTTATACCCTACTTTTATAGTTTTGTTTAGATTAGATATTTAATAATGCCAATTTGTTGGGTTTTTTTTTGAAAGGGACCTTTATCCCTCATGAAATTCCAGCATTTTCTTTTGAACTATCCAGAAGATCAACACTGGTTTTGCAGCAGCTCTGCTGGGATGAAACTCAGCCTGTACCAGTGTGGGTGCTGAAGGGAGCCAGCTCCTTCCTCAGCGACATGGCTGGGTTCATTCAGTCAATCACTTGGCAGAAGGATGTTTGAGCATAATTGCATATCCCCTCCCTGTCTTTAAATATTCAGAGGAAAAGTCACAGAAGAACTGATAATGTAACAATAATAATGGGGCTGAAGAACAGTATTATAGTGTGAACTCATCTATCCCTTGGTTTCATTTACATGTTTAACAGCTGCTTGTTTCTCCATTATAGAAAGATCATTACCTGACTTGTAAGAAGAGAGGGGGAGTCTGTTCACCTTTGGGCAACTAGCTCTGCATTTATTAATAGTTGTTGCCCATCTCATTATACATTTAATTGCTGCATTATAATTTATTTATTCGTTGATTTATTGTAATAGATGAGTAGAAGCAAAATTACCTTTGCAAATTACTTTGATAGGTGGGAAGTTTGCATGGTTAAAAATAGCCAAACATGCAGTGTGGAATGTGAGATGTTACTCAGTGAATAAACATCTTCACACATAAGCACTAGCAGAGTCAAACTGGTCTCATTACAAAGTGAAAGTAAATGCAGCCAACTTACATACTGTTTAAAAAAATATATAATTGTAACTTCAATTTTCCTTACCTTCCCAGATGTCTCTGCTTCATGGAACAGGGTATCAGCTGAAAAATGAAGGACAAAGAGGATGGAAAGCAGAGATTCATCAAAAATTAGGAAGCTACAGGTGTAGGAAGTTTGCAGAGCACGTGGCGAAGCCAGGCCTGCCTTGCTGTCAGTGCGGGTGGGAGCTCCAGCTGGGGCAGCTCAGCCCCAGCAACCAAATGGGGCCATGGGAGCCAGGCACAGCCCGGGACAGAAAATACACACACGGAATTACTTCCATTTTCAGTTATTAATACATATAGGGAAGAGTTAGACCAGAAAACCTCAAATTATTTTTGTCAGTTCATTAATGATTTAATAAAAGTGATTAGTCAATAACAATATCCACTATCGAATTTCTGCATACACAGATCGACCAGGTGCAAAACTTGTCACAAAATGCAGGTTGATTTTTGGTGGGGGTGTGGGTTTTTCCTGTCCTTAGTACCCGGGGGCTGCAGAGCTGCCGGGGCGGTGGGACTCGTGCAGGGCCCGGTTCCTGAGCGGGCAGGGAGCAGGAGAGGCCGGGGGAGAGCCTGGGGGAGCCGGGGCTGGGGGAGGCCGAGCTG
>NW_005054415.1:1297217-1324578 GCF_000277835.1 Geospiza fortis | reverse complement strand
CCGGCAGAGTCGCACAGAGCGGAGCAGCATCACCGTCCTGCTCGTGCAAAGCTCAGCTTAAACAAACCCACCTTTACTGCAGCTCTTTCCTAAAAATAGCTTTTGCACCTATTTTTACAAGTGTTTAAGGATTTTCCATAAAATATTTAAATTGCTCAAATTGACATAATACCTTTTGCATGCTGAGGTAGTGTTAGCGTGCGGAGACATATAATCACACAGGCAATTATATGTAGGTGCTTTTATTAAGAGCTCTGGGAATCAGGGGCGCTTTCGCCTCAGATCTGATCCCACCATACATTGAAGAGGAACGTGTTTTTATATTCTATCGTTATATAACTTACATGTTAATTATTAAACTTATATTGTTCTATTGTATACAATAATTTTTAGCTAAACATAGCTCTCTTAAGTTCCCAGTGTAGTTTCTCATGATTCTTCCTATGATTATATAATAATTATATTTAATTACTAAACAATCATCACATCTAACAATTATATCATTTATCATACTGCTTACGTGAATGCACTGATCTGAGAAAACACAAAGCCTAACATTTTCAGAATCTATCTTTAGCATTTTCCAAGGTCCCACTATCAGTAGGATTTTATTCGCTATACTTATCGGTTTTTATTTATTTATTATTACTAAAATACTCAGGAAAAATAAATAGAAAGGTAAAGCTACTCCTACTGGATAGGAGTTAGTGTTTTTCTAGACAGAAAATGCATAGAAAGTGGCAGCTGTGGATTCAGCAGTGAAGCTACAGCATTATTCCAGGAGGAGCTGCTCACCAGGGTTAGTAAGGTGGTGTACTAAGAATTTAAAAATAAAATCCCCCCAGGAAAACTCCAGGCAGCTAGAGCTGCTTTTCAGTGGTTTTCCCTTACAGCATTAGGTGTTAATTGGTAAGACACAAGTAGTATTCTTAGACTTGGTTTTATACAGTACAATTCCTAAGCTTCCTAGAAATGTTGAAGGACTAAAAGAAATGTATAAACATAAAACTGCCTGTAAGTACACAAAACACCCTGGTTAGTTCACCTTGTCTTCATGCTTTGTCATGACACTCCCACATTTCCAACCCCCAAAGAAATGAACAGAGCCATAAGAATAATATTTTAATTAATATTAATACAGAAAGAGCACATAGTACATTCCTTTCCAGCAGCAGCTCATTCAGCCCTACCATTTGAAAAAAAAATAAATTAAGGCTAGTTGAGGGCAACCTGATCCAATGGTTTGTTTCCCTTATGCCTTCTTGGAGACAGCCTTGTAAGCTTAAGAGACTATTTGTGCACAAAACATGGGATGTTTATTTAGCAAAACATCAAGAACAGATAAAAACATGCTTTGTTACAGTGGTAAAAATACACAGAGCTTTCAAGCTGCTTTTTACACCAGCTCAGTTGGGAAACCACCCCAGTCTGGTATGCAGCACGGTGGTGCCTCGGGATTGGATGGAACTGGCAATTGTCAGGGATCATGGTGACCACGCTCAGCTACTCAGTGGAGTATAAAGTGCACAAGAAAAATAAGTGCATTGAAATGAACCATTTATGATCAAGAGCAATTCTTGTTACACACAGTACTTGCTTAAAATGGGAATCTCACAGGCTGTTCAGTACAACACAGTACTACAATTTTCAAAAGCACAGAATCAGTATCACATATTAGAAAGACATTTACTGAACATAGATATTTTTGTAATTTTTTCCTCCAATTATCTCCCCTGCCCAACAACAAGCCTTCTGATGTAACTTACAGTGGGTTTGGTTGGGGTTTTCTTGAAGGATTTTGTTTGCTTGAGTAAATCTGTAAGGCATCACCTTTAGCTAATACCTCCTCTTTACCCTCTATGTTCAAAATAAGCAAGGATTTAGTGGCACAGTGATTTGTTCCATTTTGAATCCCTAGTTCTAAAAATGTTTAGCAGAGCAGGCAAGTTGCATGGGATGAAGGTTTTTTCCCCAGTTACAAAAGTCTGTCCTATGAAACTTTACATTTTTACAGGCTGTCAGGAACCATGTTGTCAATGTATTTTCCTACTCCCAGGTTAAGGCCATTGTTAGCAGTACTTATGAGCCAAACCATGAAGAATGATCTAAGTGCTATTAATCTGGGGGGACATTCACCATATGAAAAAAAAAAAGTAAATATTGATTGGGAGGTTTCCAAATGCATTAAAAAACAGAAATGCTGGGCGCTTAGTCACTGGACTCTTTGGGCATTACAGTTAACAGCAGTAGATGCTTAGAACGCAAGCTTCAAAATAGCTTATTCAAATCCCCTACAAATATATGCTGAAGGCTAAAAAACACTCAGAAAACCCCACCTTTTCTACCCTTGCATATAAGTTATTTTACAAGTTTCCTTTCACAGTGAAATCACTTTTCTGTTTGTATACTCATTTCTGAGAAAGGAAATAAAATTGGGGTTATTTCTGTAACATTTCATTTACATTGCCAGATCACCTCCAGTGCAGTGCAGTACAGAACACAGCAATACATTTTAGATTAAAAGAAGACTCCTTGATTGCCAAAACAATTTTTTTTGCATGCTGTAGAAGATATCTCTGCCCTCTTAAGCGGGCAACAAACTAACCATGTAATCATACAGTGCTTGCAAAACTATTTACCATTTTGCAACAATCTATAGTACAAAGGCAGGCTGCAGAGCAGTGCCTGCCTTTCCAAACAGTATTTGTCACCAAGAAGCGTGCACAGTAAAGAATATTCCCTGTGTGTCCCACGGGAAGAGTCCACACTTCTTTTCCTTTTCCAGTGAAAGGCCAGGAGTTTGGAGGCAAGAAGCCAAGTCCATTTACACCCATGTGTATTAATTCACTTCTGCCAATCGAGTATATCTCCTGAGAAGCTGGATACTTTCCAGCTGTATGAAAGAGTGGATATTTTGCTACAAGATTATTCACCTAGGAAACTTTAATATGGCTGCCAATTTCAATTCTCTCCTCTGGCCATAGCAGGTCCAAGGCTGTTCTCCAAGCTCAGGCAGGAAGAGGAAATGAGGCTGAGGGGAGATGGTTGGAAAGATGACACCAGTGGAAGACACGTGAAATTAATGCACTAGGAAAGTCAAAAATAAATCTAGAGCTAGGGAAGAGAAAGAGTCCAGACATTCAGACTGGTCTCCTGGGTGCAGGTTTGTGCTTGGGCCTGTGTTTTCTCCTTGTTCTAAGGGGTCACTGCCTGGACCTCCTTCCAGGCTGGGACACAAGGGGCCTGATTATAGAATCCATCACCTAAAACCTCACCAAATTTTTTCAGGAGAGAAAGAGGTCAAGAGCTCTGTACTAAAATAAAAGAGTCTGGCCAAGGAGCACAGACTGATTAAATAAGGCAAGGAAACATGAAAGCCAGGAGACTCTTCAGGCCAAAGCAAGGGTGACACTTCTAATAACCTCGCTGCTCTTGAGAGTGAAAGGTTAGAGCACACTTCATGCAAAGGCTAATGGAACAGATCAACCCCCTCAGCAGCCCCTGCTTCTCATACATTAGTCTTTCAAGCAGTTTTCAAACTTACTACCCTCTATGGTAGAGTGTGTCCCAAAGAAAGATTCTAGGTTTTCCAAGAAAAACAAAGTAACCACACTTTCTACAATAAGGGATCAGTCTCCATTGCCTTTAAAACAGCGGCTTTTTCAATGTGGTTTTTCCTCTGTTAAATTTGTCTCTTCCCTTCTACAGACTTGATCCCAAAAAGGAAGTTTCCATATAAAACAGTTTAAGAGTTGAAAATGTACAGTTCATATAGATGCAATTTGTACGACCAGATGTTACTGTATATATATATAGTTGCATGTTTGCCAGTAGTGTAGACAGAAGTAGCTAAAAGGCAACTAAAACAACAGTATGTCATTGCAAACAGGAACCAGAAGACTTCAAAGTATAGTACTTTACATAAACACAGGTTTTGCAGCTTTTCAAGTTAGTTTTCATCAGGTACTTGGTATACAGTAAAACTCTGATCTACCTTTATGTATAGTTTCATCTTTCCAAGCAGAGATTTTTAATATTCTCTTTATAATATTACTAATCCTGAAATGAAGAGTCAGATGCATAACATTCCCAGGCAGTAGCTTAATGTACTGTAGAAAATTCAGTTCTATTTACTAAGGACTAGAATTCACTTCATAACATTCCCTGAGGCAATCCATGATTTTATTGTTTTGTCCTGGAATCATTTGTGTACAGTTGCTGTTCTGTTCCAGACTGCTTTGTTTCTTTAAAAATAGACACTTAGAAAAAGACATCTGTTAATTTTCATTGCTAATTTTATATTTTAGCAATTATGCTTCCACTTAATGCCCTCTTCTTTTCCTCTCTCTCCCCTCCAAAAGTTGCAAGTTAACAACACAGCAAGTCTGTGTGCTTGATTTTTGCAAGACAGGGATTCAGACCTTTAAATGAATGTTAATTTTTAGAACTGAAAAGAATGTAGTAGATAAGAGAACATAATATGCAATGAGCAGTCTAAAATTTATCTTACTCAAACTGAAGTTATTCTCTCTTTGAGAGAGAATCTATGGTGCTAAAAATATCAAGGGTGAGAACTCAGGGTGGGTGTAGAGAAACACATGAGAATCATCATCCCTGTCCACAGAAATGCACTGAGCTAGAATACTGTATCCTTACATTCCCAATGGACTAAGGAGATTTCTCCTGATATAATTCCACCTTTAACATTTAAAAAAAGCCTGTGTATCATCAATGCACTTAAAGCTTTTAAGTTTTAGTAACTTAACTTTGTTTATAAAACAAACACACACAAGCACACTTCCTAGAGTGCAAAATGCTTAAATACTTCAGTGACAGAACTCCATGTGTAGTTTTTGGAACAGTAAATCCTCTGGATGTCATAGTCAACTTCTTCCATTGCCAGCAACGGTTGCAGTGAACTACCCAAAACTGCAGCAAACCCAAGAGTGGGTGACTCTGTACTGTCTCCTCAGTTCTGCAGAGATCCTAGTTCATTTGTATAAACTCATTGTTGGACTTTGATACATGCACATGTAAGCATCACAAAGCAGTCTTCGTGCACAGCCTTGGATTTTCCTGGAATCCAGTGAGTGCAATTCTTCTAGAGACATCTTCAGGTATTCACCAACTTCTGGACACGGGGTAACTTGTGGAATGTTAAAGCCATTCTGACCTCCTTTTAAACCATTAGGAAAAAAGGAGAAACAGATTAGGAGAACATCTACATATATTTGCTATTCAAAATGTACTTTTATTATGATCACTGGAGCATCACCAGTTCTTGAAAACACCTTCTAAAAAACTTAAACATGCCACACTGGACTGCTGCAGGGTAAACACCTATGAGAAGTGCACTGTTTAAAAAATCACTATTAGAATCAGAATATCCTGTAGTATTTACCAACAAACCACACCCACACAAGCACCACACAAAACCAGGGGGAACTCTGGGTTTTCATTAACACTAAAAATTCTGTGTGACTTTAGGAAAGTGACCTGAATACACATCTCACATGCACTGAATTTGTTAATAACATGACAACCAGTAACAGCTGATGAATTTACAAACCACCATGTCTGTACCTGCCTTGCACGACTAAGGCATGGTTTGCTCCTGGCCATTTTCATAAAACTGAGCAAATTCAAACACCACAAGTATGGACATCCTGCTGTTCCCAGCAGAGATTTTTAGCTTATGAAGAAAAGCTCAAGAAAAATATTTGCAATACTAAACCCCCCCCTAAGATCAGCAGGAGATATTTCCAGCATCTCATATGATCTGAATTCCTGAAATAAAGTGGTTCTTTACAAACATCAGTCATACATATTTCAAGCACTCTGAAACAAAGCTTGATTGTCTTCTGGCCGTTGTAAGAAACCGACTTCACTTCTGTAGCAGTACCATTTTCATCAGGAGGCAAGACTCCTCTCCCTGCCAACTCACCCAGTAACAGAGGGGTTCAAGAATACTTCATGCAAAAAGTGTTACTATGTGTTTGACATTTCATCTATTACTGTTTTTCTTAGGCACCAGAACTACAGAGTCCATATTTAAACAGGATCCGTTTAAAAAGCGGCATCTAAGAAAACAGTTGTTTTACTGACATTTGTATTATTACAGGATAACAATTTTCCACTGTTAACTCTAAAGGGATTCAAAGGAATAGCACAGATGTTGTAATGTGTGACTACTTCCTTTATTCTAAAGACAGATACCGTAAGTCATTTAAGAAAAAGAAATTAAAATATTTGTATGCTAACTAATAATAATGTACATCAACAAATATAAATGGAAAGTACATTCCTGCAGTTTATTATTTAAAATTGTCTCTGCCTAATTTGCAAAGCGTAGAAATATTTATAGGGAGTCCTACTAGGAAACTTCTGCAGTTACTTCTGTACCATCTAATTACCAAGGTATCCAACTGAGGTGAAATTCAGAATACTCAAATCAGCAGCTGCCATGAAATCAATGCGCTACGGTAAGGCTGATCCAAGATCAGTATCCCAGCATCGAGCACATCAAGTTAAACTACGCTAATATCCCCAAAACTTTAGGGAAACAATCCCTGAAATCTAAACCACACATACAAAACTGTAAGAGGAAGTGAAGTAGTGAAGGAGAGGTTACCATCCCGATCTGCCATGCTGTCGAAGAAGAGCCAGGCGGAGTCGTCCCGGCCGTACTTGACGAAGGCCACGTAGTGGCTGGTCTCGATGCACAGCACCGCAAACAGCTCCATCTCCTGCCAGGGGATGCAGCCGTGCCGCCAGTCCCAGTCCGGCAGGTCCTTCGGAAGCGACAGCGGATTGAATTTATGACTCTGTCTCTTGGGATGAAGATGAACCTACAGTTGAAGTGATATTTCAGAAAAGAAAAAACACTCTGTAAGATTATTTGTTTCAGCGGCAGACAAAGCTAAAAAGGACATTACTGCTGAACAGAAGATTAATGGCGTTAGAGAAGGAACTGCAATAATAGCAGCTGACTACACGTTTCTTGTATTTTTTCCCCACCAGTGTAGTTCAATATTGCCCAGAAAATTTAAATCAAAGGTTAGAAGGGAGGTCAGGTTTAATGCAACAGTTTTCTACTATGCTCAGGTTTGAAAACAAGCCGTGATTGACATCTTCATGCAACTGCCAAACAGCAAAACATAGCATTTCTGTCATGAATTTATCAACTCTAACAAGGTAGCAGGATCATGAAATTAGATTTAAAACACATGGTTACTACTTCTCCACTGTGTCCAGTCCTGGATTTGGCAGTTGCCATGCTGATAAACACATTGCAGGAGTCTGATCTGTCACCAAAAGAGACACTTCACTTGGTGGGTGGCAGCTACACTGGTGCCGGTGAAGAAGTCTCACTCTTCTGCCTTTCTTTCAATTACCACAGCATTAACCATTTGGGTAAAACCCATGTGAATACCAAAGACAAGCACTGACCTGTGTATTGCATGTTTTGCAGAACTGCTTGATTTTGCCAGCAGAAATATCAGTGTCTTCATAACACTCCCTGCACTCGTACATAGCGAGCCCTCTGCAGATACGGCACTGCCTGGGAGCTGCAGTGGCAACAAAGATATTAGTCTCCAGGCTGGGGAGGCTTTGATTTTTAACAAAAGGAATATGAAAATGAAGGACAACTATTACTTTACATGGAGAATGACACTACATTTAAAAAAAGTTAAAATGAGATTGCTAATCAAAGAGAAATGTACCAGTCTATTTAACTTCTCTTTGGTGCAATGTGGATTAAGAGAAAAACATTTACACTGGTAAGTGGAAAAACAAGATGATAAAAACGTAGTGCATGAACAAGCAAATTTTTAAATCATGTTAGCTCTCTCTCATCTAGTGGTCTTAGCTCCTACAGCTGTCAACACCAGAAAAAAAGAAAAAGAGAAAAAAGCATAAGCTGATGGCCAAGACAGTGAGAGAAAAGGCCACGGCAACTTCAGAGATTATTATTCTACGAAATTTTGTCAGTTCTATTAATTCTTAACTCAAATTTAAAACCAGGTATCCTTCCTTAGGATAATGCAATGAAAAATTCAGTGGACGACCAATACCAGAAAATTAGGTCACAAAAAGAAGTGACATAATTAAGGCTAAAAAATGCACAGCCACAATATACCACAGGTGCACATCTTCATCTCAGGCTCCCTTCTAGTCTAATGAACACCTTTGCTACTAATAACTCAATTTTAAAAACAGTCCTGAAATAAGTTCAGTTGTACAGGTTCTCAAGACTTAAATAAAAAAAGAAGTTGTATTCTATATATTCTTCTGAATTAGAGCTTCTAATTTACATGAGGGAAAAAAAGCCTTCTACCCAGCAAAATTTCATTTCTCCTCAGCCTGAGCACCTCTCACTATCTTGGTAACTATCTAACAGAAAAAAACCCCAACAAACCACCAAAAATATCAGGAATACTTTAGCTGTCTTAGTCAGTCTCAGCAACTCTCTTTCATTATACAATGCAATGTTATTTACTTACTGTCTTCAAGTAAGTCTGTTATATTTAATTCCAAGGATGGAAAAATTTTATTGAACATTTTGAAGTCTTTTCCAAACCGGGGCATCTGGATAATCAGGCAAGAGGGTGCCTAGGTAAAATGCCAGAATATAATGTAATGAATTTGAGATAAATAATTATCTAACTTTGTAGACATCTTCTAATGCCATAAATATATTCATGTTTTTTTAAACTCACAGCCCACTGACAGAGGTATCTCACAGTATTAATCCTTAAAACAACTCAATGGCAGCAGCTAAGAAGTTTTCTTTTAGTAATTCTTCACCTAAATCATTTTGATCTGTTCAACCAAAGAATACATCTCATTAAGTTAACCTTAAAATGCCTTTGCTATGTAGGTATCCTGGATCACTGACACAATATTCCCATTTCCAGCATGTCTGCATGTTTTTGCACCAAACCCCACTGTTCTCCCATTGCTGAATGGACAGATATTTAGGTATGATCACTTCTAATAAGGCAACTGCTGTCACCAACCTCTGCAAACTTCAAGTTGCTGTTGATGAATGACCACTCCAGTAACTGCTGAATTGTTGGGACTCCAACTTTCTCATTTTTGTCCATAAAAATTTGATAGAAGTAACAGTCTTGTACTTTCTGACCTGCTGATCTAAAAACAGTTTTAAAGAAATAAAAAAACAACAGAAAACAGACTCTGAAACTCTACTGTAATGATAACTGTATCTTCTAGGAAGATAACATCTACATGAAAATAGGTGACAAGACATCCTCTCTGCATTGAAATATATTGTGTTTAAAAAAAAACCCAAACAAACAACAAAGCCTGACAAAGCCCAGCCCCCAGCCCCCAACAACAGAGTGCCAGGCAGTCAAGTATTACGTTTGAATTGATTATGGAAAACTTTAAAGAAACAAAATCAGTGTGAGTTTCAGAGCATGTTTTAAAAACATATGTCTGTGCATGGCTGAATTACCAACTAAGCATCTGCATCAAAAACTCCAAGACAATAAAGCAGCTTTCATTGGAGAGACAATTAGGAGTTTCAGTAATAAAATATCAAATGAAACAACACTAATTATCTTCAGTATGATGGGTTTAATGAAACATTTCCTCTAAATCAGGGTGATATTTACACTGCTTCCTGCAGTGGAAGTCTCACACAGATGGCTAATGCTGCTAGACTTGCTCTATAGTTAGCAGAGAACTCTCCAAAAGGATAATCCAAATTCAAGGCTGCCCAGCTGTAATTGTTAAGACTCCTGCCACACCTAGGCCAGCTCTGAGGCAGATTACCACACAAACTGCCAATGCAAGCAGTCTGGAGAAACTTCTTTATCCTTACCATAAGGGCGGAAAAAAGGGAAAAAACCCTTTCCATTAAACACACACATCCCTTACCACAAAGCAATTATCCTCTTAAAAAAAAAAGAACCACAAAACCACAACACATTTTGTATAGCTAGGGAGAGGGACACGGATTAAGCTACCAATTTAAGTATGTTTTGAGGTCAGATGTTCAAAACATAGAATTATCAAATATCAATGTTCTCAGATTGTGTTTCTGTTAAATAAACATAACTCTGATATATTTGGGAGGAGATCTTCAGATAAGTAATTCAACCTCCTCTGGAAGTACAAAAGAAAGGATATAAAAGATGATGCTCAGGTTGAAGAAATGTTTTTTACTACTATAGAGAAAAAACATACAGGACTAACTAGCCTCTAACAGCAAAAGAAAACCATTGGGTTGGAGCTGTTTCATCTCACTACCAAAAGTTCCTGGGAACTTTCATCAAATTTGCTATAAACTGTAACCTCCTCCAATCCAGCCAGCATTTAAGCCAAAGTTGCTTTTCAGAGTATTCAGGTGTTGAGAGGATTCTAAAAGCATGATGCTCAGTGTTATCACTACTAAAAAAGAAAGGAGATTTCTGCATGGCCCTTGAGGAGTTCAGGTATGTGCACAATACACACAAACTCTGTGCTAAAGCTGAATGGTGGAACATAAGTTTTGTTCTGTGTATGGCACAGACACAACAAAGCCCTGGAAGGCCAAAGAAATAAGCTTCACCTTATTTTCAACAGTGGCTCAACTCTCAGAATATGGTGAAATAAAATATTCAAAAATTCTTCCGGATCTGGAGGTAGGAGAGAAAAAAAGTTTTGTCAGCATGCAAAACCAGACACATTATTCAAGACTCAGTAAAAGTGACAGTTTTCAAAATTTTCACAGAAAAAAAGTAACAGTTAAGTTTTACAGCTCTATTACCCCAATAAGATTATGACAAACTAGAAATATTTTCATGACAAACCTCTATTTATTCTTTTAAATGGCCCTAATAAAAGTACAGGCTCAACCGGGTAACAAAGCTTTCCAGTGAAGTTAAAAAAGATGCTCTGTATTTCAGAGGAATCATCTAGCACCACACAACTTTTCCAGGAGAAATAAAAGCTTTCAAAATGAAACAGTGAATCTGCAGAGCCAGTGAGGAGCAGTGAAAATAACACAAAATCTACACCATAGTCCCAAGTTCAACTAAACCAGAGACCAAGCTCTCTACCCAAGAATGCAGCCAACAGCACTTCCCAGAGGGCTGTTCTCCCCCACCACATTTGCTGTCTGTTTCTCTCCCTGCCACTAACTGCAGTAAATACTGGTTCCAGCATACAGTACTTACAAAAGTGGTATTCTCTTGAATAAAAGCAAAACAGTTACATAATACAATGCTAATTAATCAATATATGCAGCAGAAGACGAAGAAGTTGGGAACTGATTCTTCTAACATGATTTGAACATTTTGTCTCTTAAAATACTACATAACCATTGTAATAATGAAATGTTGTAGTGCAAAATTTATTCCTCATAGATCAAAGTGACAATTTGAAAGAGGACAAACACCGCAGCCTTATCAGTATTCTCCACTAACTGCTAGAAGGGAGTTCCAGGGGCACAGGAAGGCACTAAAAGAAATCCAGGCAGTGGAAGACTCCAAAAATTGTTCAGCTGGGGTTCCTTACATAGCTGAGGAAACAGAAAAGACCTTTCTAGCAGCCAGTGGTCACTCAGATCTCTGCTCAAGACACTGCTCCAGAAAAATATCTGGGTGTTTTGTTCTGCTTTAATTATGTAGCAAGGTTCCTCAGTTCCTTCATTTTAGATGAAAAAGAAAAGCAAACCTCCCCCATTACCTTTTTCCTCTGAAGTGAATCCTGATGCAGCCTCAACTTTTTCAAGTATTTTCCTCAGTTTCATTATTTTTGTAGCACATACATATCCATATCTAAGATAAATGGGTTTAATAAGCTATTAGCTAGTTTTTGATCAAGTCAGAGCAGTAAAAGAAAAGCCAAAACCAATTACTTAAAAACTCAAATACAGGTTCTCAAATCCTTCTTGAACTGCATACAGTATTTCTTCAAAACTACATACTGATTTCTCATATTTAATCTGACTCCTAGTTTTCTTAATGTAGTATAAATTTAATGCAATACTCAATGTTCTTTTACAACCTTCAAGAGCATTTTAATCATCAACTTACCAGGATAGCTATTTTTGGATTTGTCAGTTAATTACTTTTGATTTGTTTTCACTCTAATTTGCACAGCTTAATACATCATTTCAGAATGTCACATAACAGCACTGTGGGAGTTGTTAACAAAAAAAAAATAAATTCAATATTTGAGAAAGACACAGAGCTGTACTGCTGACCTAAGAAGCTGAGGCTTTGAGCATTCAGTCTTTTCCCCCAAAGTTTTAAAGCATGATTAAAGGACAGTAAGGCATTCAGCCACCTCAGGCACCTGAGATTTCTGCTACTCAGTGTGCATCCTGCTATCCTGCCTGTTCCACAGACCCTGGAACACAGCAGGCCAAGCACACACTCCCTGACAAGAACAAGGCTTCAGGGGCCAACATTTCTGTTTATCAAAATAAAAACTTTGTCAGAAATTGTTCAGTGACAGCCCACAGAATTTTGGAACTACAACTGCATTATTCACCTGTTTGAAAAAAATTAAGCTTAAGAACAACAACTTTTCATTGAGATTTTTGTTGCACCTCCTTTGCTCATTGTACCTGAGAAATTATAAAGGTCATATTAAGTTATTTTAATAAAAGCATTGTGGCCACTTGCAGACCACATGTAAAAAGTAATGAAACTTTTAAAGCCCTGCTAAATCTATCAAATTGTGAAACTACATATAAGATAACACAAATAATTTTCTTGTCAAGTACAATAGCATTAAGAACATGTAAAGATGAATGCTGTGAACAAACATAACTTGTATTTACCAATACTTTTTTATTATTGTACAATACTTGTACAAATTTTACAATTGCTTTGTGCTGATCCATTTGCAAGTAAGACACTAGTGAAAATATTTCTCACCCAACAATGAGTAACTCTTTCCAGTTATCACTGATTAAATTTGCTATGAAGAAAAAGTAAAAATACTTAAAAAAATACACTGAGTAGCAGCAGATAGCTAAGCTTCCCAGATTTGCAGTAGGAATGCAAACACTGCAGGATCTCTCTAATTCATGTTAGACTAGAGACCAGTTCTTCACTTACATTCTCAGAGGATTCACAATCTCTGTCCTCAGCAGCTCCTGAGTCTCACTATAATACTCTACATCATTAATTTCTTTAGGTCTGAGTAGCACAGTGTCCAAAACAGAGCTAAAAGAAAACAGGCTACAAAGAAAAAAGGAAAAGGAATGTTGTTTTGACCATTCAGATGCCTGAGCAACATAAGACAAACCAAGCAAAGCCACAGAAGAATTAAAGAACTAAACAAACTCAAAAAGAGGCAGTTATGGACAGGGGACACAGATGCACTAACTAGCAAAGTCCACTCCAACCCAATATCCTCTCTGCAGCAAAGTACAGAACCAGTTACCCAGGCAGGGTTCTGCAGAGCTGTAAGAGGCATTTCCCTCCCTCCACCCCCTGGCCTGTGCTCTCCTGATCCTTCAACCATTTACAGGCCAGGGACTCCCTCTGTCCAAACAAGCAGATCCACGAGGGCCAGTGCAGTGTGGACATGAGCAGCACTGCACTGCTGGCACTGGGAGAGCACAGGGACTGCAGCACAGCACACTGGGAGCTGCACAGGAATTCACAGACAGTCACTCAAGCAAAGATCACATGTTCTGCATTTCTAGCAAGGGATGCCACTATACAAATGATGAACTTACCAGAATAAGGTGGAGTCTAAGTAACAGGAGTTGTAATGACCCTGGATACCTTTCTTCTTTCCAATCATTGTCTCTAAACCTTCTTTTTCCATTTTTGGAGGAGTGTTTTCTTCTACCACTTCACTTAAGTAACCTCCAAAGGCTGAAATTTTTTTTTTCAAAAGTCACTTTAAAGCCTCAGATTTTATCCCCCTTGAGATCTTCCTAGTAATATTTTATAGCTAAGTTGCTGCCTTAGAGTAAGCATTCCTTCTCTGGACTAGAACAGCATTTTATCATAGCTGAGACTCACTGTCTTCCAGAGAGTGAACAAGGCCTTACATTCCACACCAGAGTGCTTCAGAAAGCCTGCAGCACTGAATTAATTTTATCCAGTAGGAATGAAGTTCTCTTTTCATTACAAATGCCTTTTTCACACTACCTTACAAGTATCAGACAATTTTCTTTGCTGTTGTCCCAGACAATACAATGCGACCCAAGAAATCTAAAATACTTGAAGTTAGGGAAAAAAATAAGTTTTTCACCACTAACTTCCATCATAAAAATACATGCTTTTCTTTATTAACATTTAGAGACTAAAATAATTTGATGTTATAGATTATAGAAAAATAACTGCCTTTATTTCTTTTAATGTAATCATACAGTGCTAGAGTTACAAATACCATTTTCAGCAAGATTGTTTTACAACTTCTAATGTAAAAAGTGTACAGCATAAAAAATTCCCATAATTTTATGACATTTCTTTAAATATATGAACATTTTCTTGTTTTAAAGCATAAAGGAATAATTCAAGAACCACTGTATTCTGTACAGGGGCTGATCTGTTATTCATTAATCTCAGTTAAGTAATACTTGTACAGATTTCCAAGTGCTCAATAAAAGAACTTCTTGCAGGAATGAATGAAAGCAAAGCCCTGGCCAGTTCCCAGCTGATAAACAAGAAATAAGCAGAAGCTCAGTACCTAGAGAGTTGCAGCGCTCGATCTGGTTGGAAACAGGCTGCAGTGAGGCAAACCTGGAGTCTGGCCTGCAGCTTTTGAGTTTTACAAAAAGAGCTTTCTTTGGAGCACACGTGAAGTAGCGAGTTCCTTTAAATGTCCCATCCGTGCAGCCTGCACATTCATCTTCCTGCAAATCCAAGTGAGAAGGATTCAGCGTTTTTCTTACTTCTACAATTCTGCAGTAAGACATTTGATAAAGTATCTACCCACAAGTCACCCTTCTGCTACTCTGAAGCATGATACACAGTTTCTGCAATTTAATATCCAAAGCCTCAACTGAGGTGTTGTTCAACTGGATTTATTGAGAAAATTAAGACTAGCACACTTCTTTCTTTCTTCATGCTTAAACTTTCACTACATCCAAAATAAAACAAAAATTCCACCAGAAGCAGCATGGGGGAGGTAGGAGGAGAGACTGAATTCAACCTGGTCCAGATTCCTTCTGTAGTTAGAAAGAGCACTTTTTACCACTTAATTGAAATCACTGAGCATGGGATGGTGTGAACAATTTCAGCGTGATTTGGCTGCACAAGAAAAATGCCTGCTTCAAAAGGTACAAAATGTACATCAAAAGAGAACACAAACTAGGAGTAAACAACAACAAGCTGTTACCTTTGAGAACAGGATTTAAGGTACATTGCCTGCTCACTAACAACAGCTAGGCTTTAATGCAGAAATGCAGGAGTGGGACCCAAGTTAATGCACGACACACTAAGGAGCAGGCTCAGAATGCCTGTGGCAAGCTATGGCTTCAACCTCACCCTAAACACCCACAAGGATCAGAACTTCTTGGTAATAGCTGGAATTCCAGTCACATTCTCACATACCTTGCTGATGTTTTACATAATTTTACACTGCTTTATGTAATATGTTATTGAACAGTATCCCAAAATAAAGACCCCCCCCCCATCCCCCTAACTGTGTACACATTAATTTAACCAATATCCCATCACAACCTTGGCAGCAGCTGCCACAGAGAGAATGTCAGTACACAACAGCAATTCATGTTTGAGGCAACTGTGGGGTTTTTTTACAAAGGGCCCACAGAAACACATAAAGCACATGGCTGTCAAATCAACAATATCACTACTGTCAATTATCAAAACCAGCCTTACAGCTCTGACAGTCATCACTCTGACTGCCTGCTTGCTGATACGCAAACAACAAACAAAAAGTTACATTCAACAAAGACCACTATAGCTAGAGAATTTTATATAAATTTCCACTTAAAGGACCTTTAAATTTCATTTTTCAATTACAATCTCCATAATGTAAGCAAAGGACACTCCTCTAAAGCAAGGAATTGATCAGCCCTACAAAATCCTTTGCCCACTGTGATACAAACAGATCCTACTAACAGGGTAAGGTGTGGGGCAGCCATAAAAGTCAGTGCTTATCAAAGAACTTATCACTAAGCAAATCACTTGGCAACCTGTTTGGGCAAATCCCCAGACTGGCTGCTTTTCCAGTGTGTAAAGACACCAGCTCTGAGAAACAAAACTAGTAATTAGCATTAATGTGAACTAGAATTTATATTTACCAGTTCCAGTCCTGCTAACACTTCATTTACTCCAGGGGGCTGGCCAATCCAGCGGATTACTCCATAGAAAGGAGGATTTTCTTTAACTTCAGCCAAGGAACCTGCTTCAAGACCATGTGAGTTTCCAATTGGACTTGCTGCTGATGGACTGTCCTGGGTAGCTGTAGTATTCACATCACCCATGACAGACTGAACAGATAAAGAGAGAGGACTATGTCCCATAGTACCATTAGTACTTGTTGTTTTTGTCAAGCTAAAGGGGAGGGAGTGAAATCTGTTTTCTGTAGACACAGAGTTTGTTAAAGGTGGCTGCAGTGGTGGTGAAGAATGCCCAAATCCAGAAGAAGAATCAGTAAGTGACTTTGAAGGGTCTTCAGCAGCTGTTAAAATCAAAACCAAGATGTTAGTAAGCATTGGGGGTTTTTTTCTCCTTCTATTAAAAAAGGAAAGACTTGACTCTCAAACCAGCAACATCTGATGTAACACATGGGAAGCACTAACAGCAGCTGGGGACATTTAGGAAGACTTTTGTCACTTGGTAACACTAGAGACACAGAACTGACTGAGCAGACACTGCTGCAGTCCCACTACTTTTACCACAAGCAACAGAAATGAACAGCACAGAGAAAGGAGATGTTAGAAACTACAGAAAGGTTTGGAATGAAATCTTTTTTTTTCATCATCACAGAAGGCTTTTTCTTGGAACATGAGTTAACAGCCCCAAGGATTATGACTGCAGGGGGCAAAACCAGAAAGAGCTCACTGGTCATTGTGACTGAGGAAATTAATTGGTTCACAGCTTATAAATACATAAATAATTGCAGATATGATTTGCAAATGGAAAAGTGCTTATTCCACTGACTCTATCACAACATTGGTTCTAAAAAGGGAATCTATCAGTGTTTACAAGGAATAAAGGACTTAAACATGTCATGAGCAATGTAATGCCTGATAAGAGAGATCACAACTACATGGAACAGCACAAGCACTGTGTCTTCTCTCATCTCTCTACACAGACACAGAATACCTTGAATTGGAAGGGTCTCTAATACACTATTGGTATTTACAGAACAAAAGCCTCATCTTCACCCATTCTCCCCATGCTGTTTCATTAAATGAAGTTAATGTCTTAAAAACATTAAAAAGACATCTGTTACAGAACCAAGAACAATTTTAACCCATTTTCTTTTGTGCTTCAAAGAATTCAGGGGTTACTGCCTCTACAGGTTTCTGGTGTAACTTAACAGTTTAGTATTTATCTCTTCAGTCATTAACCCAGTAAGTCACACTTTTCTAAAGTTCACCAGGAAAAAGAAAAATAGGTCTGCAAGCAAATCAAGATATATTGATCCTTCAAGTATGTGCACTCATACAAGAGAGATTTTAAAGAAATAACTTTTTAAAAATACAGAAAAAAACCCACGTATACTTAGATAATTTCCCTGCTCTCACTTCCAGACTGATTAGCAAGCATGGCAGAATACTGTAAATACAGTTCCCTTGGATCTGTAACACAGCTACAAAGACAGGCAAAGTACAATTCCTATAGAAACTCAGCTACAAGGAATACTTCTAGTCTTCCATCCCAGCTTCAGCTTTTATTTTGCCTGTGAGATGTGCATTCCCACAGAGCTGCACCTGAATTGCCAAGAACAATCTCCTACATGCAGAATAAAACCACAGGTCACACCAAGACAGAGTACATTTTCACAGGGGTTTCAAGATGCTTTTTGTGATGTAATATGTATTCCACTATGACAACACAGTCCAATAGTTTTACATTTAATCTCATCCTTATTTTATTTGAAGAACATAATACACTCTAGTTTTGTTTTGTGGGTTTTAAAAATAAATATATAAAAAACTATCCTCTCTTTACCTTCATCCATATACCATGGGGATTTTGTTTTTGTTTGAGGCTGAGAGTCAACTGATGAGCCATTTAATGTGTAGAAGACTTCAGATCTGCTTCTATTTCCAGGTTCAGAGGTAGATCCTGGAAAACAACATATTTTATTGAAGAGATTAATCTCTATTTACAAAAGGTCACCTATACTCTTATTTCATTGTATAAATTTGTTAGTACACTTTCAAGAAGACACAACTTCCACAAAGGAGCAAACACAGGCTAACACAGTTCTAGGCTTACAAGGCAGAAATCTACACCAAACCAAAACACACTCTGAGCTGAAATCTCAGTCACCAAGGTGAAACGAAGGCAGAAAACTCCTCTCAAGAGCAAATTTTTCATGACTATAAATTATGAATATAAGAAGGTATTTGCAATAAAGCTGGTTTTAAAGCACCAAAATTTCACAGTAGGCAAATAAATTACTGAAGATCATCTGTGCCAGCATCCAATGCCAGGTAAAATGAAAACTTACAGAATATACTGTCATTAGTATTTTACTACACTAGTAAAATCAAGACACACTGAATTTTTATTTTTGTCTTAAAAAAAAAAATTTAAAAATTGCTTTTCTTTCAGTTTGTTTGTTTGTTTTCCCCAGGAGGGTTTTCAGACTTGAACAATAAACAGAGTCGAGGAAGTTTATATTTTGGGAATTCAATTCTGGTTTTGAATCACAGCAAAATTAATACAGTCACTATTAGGGAGATCTGCTCCTGAGTTAAAAATTTTGAAGTTACTACTTTTGCAAGAAGACAATAGCAAACTGTATTTATTAAAAGCCAAAACAAAACAATAAGTACACAGCACACTTCCAGAGAAAGTGAATGTAGCCCTGACCTGGTAATACGGCCAAGAATTTTTGCTAAACCTCAAATTCTTTTTCATGAAAATGAAGGTGGTTTGAGCAATCTTAACTTAAACTGTCTATCACCTCTACAATGATTAAATTCATACTAATATTCCAGAGAAATTTAACTTTTAAGTACAGTTGGACTTGATCTCAAAAGGTCTCTGCCAACCTTGGTGATTCTGTGATGATTCTTGACATATAACTGAAATAAATCACCAACTGAGAGAAAAGACAATACTTTCTTGCAAACAACAAATTTTTGTAATCTTACAAAAGTAAAGAAAATTCCTTCCATACATACCTATAGCCTTTGGCTTACTATGATTGAACAAGCCTTTGTCACCACTTCTTGAGGTATAGGCAAGCTTGGGAGGTCTCCTGTCCTGTGACACAGTCTCTAAGACATGGCACATGAAGAGAGTATTAGCTTCCCTTTGCTACATTTTCACTGCATTACACAAAGCTCACCTCAAAACTGAACAAAGCTCTGCCATCACAAGCTTTAACACTGAGCAGAACAAAGCCTTGTTTGGCACATGAACAACATTTTGTGTGTATACAATCTGCTTTCATCACATCAGCAACTGCTTGCTGCAAAGTCTACCATTACTTCTTGAACATATCAAATAAGCTGACTTCACATCCTTTAAGTAGGTATGTATTTCTATTATGGGAAACAGATACAAGAAATTTTAAGGTCTTTCTACAAACACATCTACAAGAAATGCTCTTTTCAAAAAATGGAGAAGTCCCTGTGAATTCTCCAGAGAAGAACAGAAAATCTGTGCAAAAACATGCATATCAACTAAACCAGCAAGCAGGAGGCCAACATAAGAAAAGTGAGTCAAACTGAAGTGTGAGAGCAACAATTACAGACTACAGATTCATTAGAACCTGCCTAGAGATAGTGCCTAAACAAAAGTCTCATACAAACTTTTCTTTCTTCAGAAAAGGTAACAGGAAACTGTACAAGTTAACACTATTCGTTGAATTACTGCAGTGAATTTTTTCCAGAGACAGGCATTTCCAAGTATTTATTCCCAGAATGCATACATAATCCTGTCAACACCTTTCAAGCACAGAAAGAACAACTTTCTGATCAAGATATTTGAAACCCTGGAGTAAATTGAACAACAGTCCATAGAAAAGATTCCCACTACAGACACTCACATATTCAAGAAGATTACACACTGCAGAGTATTGTAAATACTATACAATTTGACAGGAATTTTGTTCAGTATTAAAGCTTTTCTACTGGTGAGACTGAACCCAAAGGAGGGCAATAATGAAGAGAAATGTAACAGAGAAGGTAATTCAAGTGAACTTAGGAAATGAATTCTGCAGTACTGTTTTAATCATATAACTGTGCCTAGTTGGAGGATGTCCTAGATGTTATCAAAGTCTGCCTTCTGGTTAGGAAAGCAGGGCATACCTGGAATAACATCATTGATATGCAAAAGAAGTGTACTTTCAACACTTGCAAAACTGCACAGCTGTATTCCATTATATCTTCCATCCCAGTTTCCAATCGGATTATCCTAAAAATAGAAAAACACATTACATGTATCCCAAAAGAAGATTTACATCATACTGAGTACACACATATGCCTTTAGGAATATAAAAAATAGGAGAATTAAACATTTGACAACATCTACTTTTTCCTGTAACTAATTTTGTATTTAGAATAGCCAAACATTACAGTCTTTAAAGGCAAAAGCTTAAAACATTATCTCTTGAGAAACAGCTTCTACTTTAACAAGCATTTTCCTTCTAAAAAACATTATTGATAAACAAGCTAGAGCTATTCCAGTGCATTTTTAGGAAACAGGTAATGCAACCAAGAAAATGGAAACATCTAAGCTACAAAACCAGAACAATCTTGAAATGCCAAACATTTTTAAGCTGTTTGTTTTTAAAAATTCATATTGCTAGAGATAATTTTTAATTACAAGCTTCCCATTTTCTTGAAAGATCAACTTTTGTCCTTGAAACTCACTTTTAAGGTAGAACTAAGTCAAACAAAACAGTTACACAAAAAAAAGCTTTTAAAAATGGCTAACAAAAGAAAAAGACATCCAGCCTACTTTTTTAACAGGCAGAACAAAGCCAGTCTCACAAGACAAACACTTGACTGCATGACTGACACCTAACATGGCAAGTAGCTCAGTGGAGGCTCCTCAGAGTATTTTGCCTGAACTGTTCAGCATCAAATACAACACCATTTACCTGATGCCAAGAAAATTACCACCAAATGCATCTTTGAATACAGTGTTTATTTCCCATTTTAGGTCAGCCTCCGCTGAAGTAGCTTGTGGATAATGTTTCTTCTTCTACGTGCATGTCATTCACTAGCTAACACACATGCAGAAGTTATTAAAGTCAGATTATTTTCTTACCATGTCCACTCCAACAACGTATCCTAAACTTTCGTTTCCTGGTAAGACATCACAGAATATAACTGTGCCATACTCTATACTCTCTCCTATCTTCAGAGAAACCCTGGAGTTGATCTCCAGAGGAGGAAGTTCTACCTGCATTGCGTCAACTGGAGCTGCATAGTCACTTTCCAGTTCATTGTCATCATCTTCCACCAGCTCCAGTTTGTCCAAAGCAACAAAAACCCCACAGTCCTCATCACATCTGAAAAGCTGCTTGCCTTGGTACTGTCCATCAGTAAAGCCCTGACCACGACCTTCTTCCTAAGGGTCAGAGGAGGAAGAAGAGGAAGGAAAAAAGAGATAAAAAAACCAATCATGTATTTTGTGAAAAACAGACTACTAATAAAGCAGTAATATAAGCCAGTGTTCTGGATCAATTGCACTAAGAATTTACCTGATGCACTATCATTACTGAGAGAATTCTGTTGTTAGAATCTGTGGCAAATATACAAACTGTCTATCTTCAGGGAGTAAAGAGCAAGATGTCACTAGATTAGAGAGTAGCTGCAGGCAGAAGCCTTTAAACTCAGAGAAGCATGTTTTCTTCAGATGCAAATCTTGCTTCAATCATCAAATTCTTGCCATATCAAGACAAGACTACTTCATACTAGACATAATGCTAAGCATTCAAAAATTCCACTTAAATACCATATAAAGTGAGACCATTTTAACACTTGGGCCTGATATTCCCTAAGGTTCTTCCTCAGGGGGAATTACAAAGAGTTCAGGAAAAGTTTAAAGAGTACTTTGAAAATTATACTTCTACAACGAGAAGAACTCTCCTCAACCTAATTCTTCAATAGCTTATGGTTGGCATTAATTTTGCAGAAATATCTCACAAGGAGCACAGAACAGATACATTCTCTATTTTAACTAGTTGCCATTGGACTTTTAGGGATCACCAAAAACAGCAGCCCTAAAAGTCCAACCCTGCATTTACTGACTGTATCCTGACACAGGCAAACAAAGTACTCAACAGAAATCTGAGAGTCAGATATTCACTATGAGAGGGCTGTAAATATTTTTGCCCAGACAAGCTGTGGATGCCCCATCCATGCCAGTGTTCAAGGCCAGGATGGATGGATGGAGCTCTGGGGAACCTGATCTAGTGGAAGGTGTCCCTGACCTAACAAGGGGTTTGGGACTAGATGATATTTAAGGTCTCTTCCAAGCCAAACCATTCCACAACTCTATGAATTAAATTTTTCTGGGCTAGAGGACTCAGAGTATGTTCAAGTCTTTCTGCCAGCCCATGCACCACATCAAGCTTCACTTAACATGGAGATTACAAGGCTGATGTGATATGGCAAATTCACATAAAAGTACTTATGAGAAGACTGAAAGTAATGGATTTTAGGGGTAATATGGTCCAGAAAAAAAATTATTAGGACTTCCTCTTTATACTGAAGACATATTTAGCTCACCTCACAAAGTATATGATACCACCCCTTAGCAAGTAACTTACCAGCAACTCTACTCCAAAGTATATCCCTGTTAGGGACCTTTCTTGCATTAAGGGTCCCCTGAAGCGAACAACTCCAGGATATTTCTCATCCCCTGATCTCAGCTGTACTCTAACAGGAGAGCCAATATCTATCTGCACTCCTTTAGCTAACCTGCTTTTGCTCTTAAACAAACTGTATCTTTCCTCACAGTTAGTAATAGCCAGAAGCAACTCAGCTAGTTTTTCATTTATTTCTATAACATCCTTCTCATCCACGAACAAGATTGCATGAGGCTGTTCCAGAATCTTTAATCCAATCTGCAGTTTCTTGCCTTTACATGGAATATTTCTGGAGTGTGCCACAGAAGAACGGTCTTGAAAAAACTGCCCAATGCTACCTTTGGGCACTTTCAAGAGCTTTTGAGTCTGCTTGTCTATGACACTGCATTCTTGGAGAAGCAAGTAAAAGATCCTCTCTTCCCAGTAGGATGAACTTGCTTTTTCTTGACTCCATAAGCCTGAATTCATTGTGATTAGAACTTTAAAAGCTGGACGGAAGTCTTCAAGAAAAATAAGCTCTTGATTAATGCGCAGTGATTTTTCCAAATTCTACTGGAGGGTCCAATCTTTTTGAAACAATGCAATATTCATTTTGCAAAGAAACACATTCAGAGCAGGAAGCCTAGAATAAAAAAGAAAAGAAAAAGAAGGCAAAATTGAATTGGGTAAGCACAGCTAGCCTTACGTAAAACAATTTAAATCCGTGACCAACTCATTCCTCATACAGATCAGAGTTCAGCAAAATGCAAGGTAGTGACCACAGTCCCAGAACAGCTACTGTACTGCTGATCATGGACAGACCCATTTATCCATTTCTGCTCCTTATTGCAGTGTATTTCATTTCCTTTTTTAGTTCCTTGTGAAAAAAGGGTTGTGGAAAACATGTAACGAAATGCAGAAAACAAAGGAAATACACATAAGTGAAAGCAAAAAGAAAACTTAAGTGCAAATGAACATAAATAAACAACCTGCTCTATTTACAAACAGTATTTTAATGAAACTTTCCACTGTAAAGCTCTTTTCCCATGCTTAGTGACTACTTATTTCTGACAAAGTGTACTGCATCTGTCATCCTGCATAACATTTTGATTTAGTGAAGCAGAAAATTGTGTTGACAAAATAGAGCAGCACAAAATGGGAACTGTAGTAACTTATAACAGCCATTTCTTTAATAGAAATGGACAGTTCCAGTAATATACAATATATGAAAACCAAATTGTGTCAGCATTGCAACATGCAATTCTCAGGAAAAAAAAATGGAGGCTCTTATTTTTATCATTCTAGAAAGATAATTCACTTCAACAAAATAAGAAATACTTTCAGTTATTAAAATACCACGTAGCAAACATCTCAGTTAGACATCATCTTTAGAACTACAGTTCACAACTAATAAAATGGAAAAGAACAACTTGAAAATACTTCTTTGAGCATGTATGTCAATAGTTTTGATCACAGTGGATACATGAAGAAAGATCTGCAGTACCTTAGCAGGATTTGTTCTTCTAAAGATGACAGCAAAGGGCAGTGTAGAAGTTCAGAATGTATTGTCATGTAAATGCTCCTGTTCCCAGTCTGTGATGCCACAGTTTAATTCAGTTAAAGGACAAATCTCAACGACTATTTATACCCAAAGGCAAATAATCTTTGTCCTTGTGCCTAGGTACCCTATTTCTGCACAACTTTTCTCTGATGGCATTCAAACAGCACAAAATCTATTTCTCCTACCCTGTCTGAACCCAGTCTCAGAAGCTATTGGAAAGCAATGAAACCCACCAGCCCTGTAATTATTTCCCTCATCTTTTTAAACAGAGTATTTAACAAAACTCAAAGAAAAGCAGTAACTAGAGACAACCTGGAACTTGGGCAAAGCCTCATCTTTCAGTCCCTAGGACCTCCCACACTGCTGCGCTGCCTTGTGAGGCTCTTGTACCCAGCACAGATGTGACACACGGGTGGCAGTGCCACCACTACACCTCCCCAGCGCTGCTGCAGCAGCTCCCAGGAGTTCCCATCTGCCAGGTAACAATGCCTGAGGGCAGGAGCCAGGCAGTTCCAGACCTCACTGAGGGAAAGGCTGGTACACCATCCATGTGTTCCCAAGCTAAAAAACATTTTTCCTCACTTTCCTTTGATACACATAAATGTGCATTCATGTTTGTTAATGACTAACAAAAAAGTGGTGTGAGCATGGCATTGAAATAGTTCGTGTGGAAACAGATGAAGAACACAGCGAGACTCCCCTCTCCTGCCCCACATGGAAACATGATTAAATGACCATTACTTTTTCTAAGTCTTCTCAGATAGTAAAACAAGAGTTACACAGAAGTTCTGAGCAGTTTTCTCCCTTTACTTTTTCACACAACAGGAAAAAAACCCCTATCTTGTTCTTCATAGCTCCATTTTATGTTCTCAAGAACATTTATGTTCTTTCAAGAGCTGACACACTTCACTTTTTTTTTCTTTTCAGCCACTCCACAAAGTTTCTTAATCCCCAGGAGACTGCAAACAAGTATCTCCAACATTACAGGGATCCTGATTTTCCCCACTTCATTTACACAAATAATTAATTTTTATAAGTATGCATAGAATAATATATTAAAAGAGAAAGTGTGTTCAACAGCTTAAAAATATTAATTTATTTTTTAAATAAGCTTTATCATATCTATTTTATAATAAGTATATCTTGTTTGCAAGTCCATGGCTGCAACAATACAACCTTCACATGCTTAGTAGTAAAGAATTAAGTCTGAAAACTTGTCAACAGCTGCATTTAGATTATGTAATAACTTTATGTGATTTGTGGTCAGTCTTTCAAAGCCCTGTTACCCACAGAAATGTTACTAAACCCACTGTCTATAGTACCAAAAGGCTTTTCTTTATTAAAGAGTTCATTATCACTATTAAAAAATGCCTTCCTTTAAAAACTTATCTACAACCACTGTCCCATACAGCTTTAAAAGCCAAATACCCTTCTTTTAGAATAATACAAGTGATAAATTAGTTCTTTTAAGAGCACAGAAAAGCTTTTTAAAAGGACATTAAGTTTTGGCAATGTATCAAAAATACATTTACATACATCACTAATTTTAGGATTATTCTTACAACCATTTTCCATAGAACTCTGTGAATAAAGAAAAATCTCTGCTGAATAAACAGCGCAGTTGTAGCAGACTATGACCAAAACAAACTCTTAGACCACTGTATGATCAACTTGGAACCAAGCACCTTAATCCTTACCACAAAGCCATCACTGCACTGCACAACACACCAGTAGCTACAAGACTTGTGCAAATCCAAGAGAACTCGACCACCAACAGGGACAATTTAAGTGTCAGAGCCTGTTCAGCTGCAAACTTCTATTCCACCCACTACCTGCATTTCTTCATGCTCAAAAGACTTTGGGGAGAAACAGGAAAAACACAATTATGACTGCAACACTTCATACTGCAGAAGAAAAAAACATTTTAAAAATTGTCAGGAATAGGCCATAAGCTACCTAACTTCAAAGCTTCCCTAATTTCCTTTATTCCTCAGTTGTGAGTCACTGTTGTCGCTACAGAGATATCTCATCAGAATAAGTTTGCTCTGAAATTCAAGACCTCTTTCTACCCTGCAGGAGCCTTACATGAACTATATTAAGATGATGAAACCAGCTATCAAGTTTCAGAATGAGCACACGTCTGTGGCTCTGATTCAGAATATAAAATGAAAAGGCTAAAATAAACTGTACAGTTTGTTTTAAACACTACCAAAAATAATTAAACCAGCTGAGATGCAAAGTTCTTTTCTTCAACAGCCCAAAACCAATTTTCATGGGAAGGTTAAAACTAGGAGCAAGGAAATTTATGTGCAGCTCAATGCACAGAATTACATGTCGGCAATACAAGCCATGAGTGGAAGAAATAGAAACTCAAAACAGCGGTGGAACCACTGTAATACAAAGATGTTCATACTGGTAGCATGATTCCTAAAAGAAAATATGTTGTGTTCGGCGTTATAAATCTGATACAAATAATGCCCGCGAGAGGAAGAACAGGACTCATTCTCACAGGCCAGAATGCTGTGGCGTTACGAGATTTACCAACGCGGCCACTCTGCAGGCACCCCGGGCCAGCCCTCCCCAAAACTGAAACACGTGTGCTCAGATTCCGAAATTACACCGAATATCGCATTTCACCGCTTCTCTCACGGACTGCTTCATGGCAAGGCACGGCCGTGCAACCCACCAGGCTCCGTGCAAGCCTCAGCTCTGGAGGATAACAATCCTCCCCCGCCCAAACCGGAGCATCTTCTCCGCTCCCCGGGCGGCTCCGCGCAGGACGGGCCAGGAAAGTCCCGAAACTCCTCTGGAGCGGCCAACGCGCTGCTGGGGGACTGAGGCTGAGGCGGCGGAAAGGCCCAGCAGGGCCCGCC
>NW_005054415.1:1165409-1296286 GCF_000277835.1 Geospiza fortis | reverse complement strand
CACGAGGGGCCGCTGCCCCTGCACAGCCCGCACCTTGCCGTGAGCCCGGCGTGCTTCCGAGCTGCAGCCGTGGCCGCTCCGCCCCAAAGCGGCTCACGGATATCAGGCTTCGGTCTGGCCTCAATACCCGCTTCTGAAATATTTTTACTCCCAAGAAATTGAAGTAATGCTGCTGAATATTTCATGTAATAAAAGCCAAATGTGGTTCCTCTTTACCCGACCTACTTTAGATTGTGCTTGTCATCTGAATGCTGCGCTATTCCATCTTAGCAACTTCCACTGTTCCACTTACTCTATCCACTGAGGTTTATAGCTAGTGAGCTCTGCTTAAATTATGAATGAGAGAATGAGCTCTGGAATAGAAGGGAGTTTCTCAACAGGACAGTTAAGATTAAAGACTCCATTCACACATTCAGCATTTCAGAAAAACATTTATTTTAGAGAAGATAAGTTTTTATTCATGTAGGGTTCTAAACTAGTGCTTTAAATTTAATTTAAAAATCTTTCTAAAGTTTTGCACTTTTAGAAGTGGACTTCCTACAAAGAAGCATCTTTTAAGGATACAGCATTTGATCATGTACCTCAGGAGGTTGCAGTAATATTGGCATAGAAATAAACACTTTCCTGGTTTCTTAGCATCTGTAGCAATCCCTTAACCTATGTTTTTATGTAATTTAGTAACGTGCAGTTCAGCATTAGCTAAAACAGTTATTCTGTTCCCTATAGCTCTCAGAACCCAGAGGCAGTCAGTAAGCAGATCCAATGCAGCCTCAGATCAGGCTGGAGTGCCCATTTCTAAGCTCTGAAGCACTCTGAGTCACTACCGAGGCTTTTGCCAGGAAGATGGGAGGGCAGAACAGGGGGTTTTATTTGTTTGGGTATGTGCAGGATGGAAAGGACACAGACACCAGCAGGAGTTTTTTGGGAACTCCCAAGGAGGTAATGAGATTCCATCTACTATGGAATGAATGCTCACACTAATCATTACCCCTAGTTCCTCAAAAGAAAAATTGCATTTCAAAGTCTCATTTAATTTTTAAACAATAAATGACATTGAAAATACATTATACTAAGCAATATACTAAGATTTATGCCTTCCTGATTTTGCAGAAGAGCAGAGTAACCCCAAGTCATGCTCTGCTGATCCTCAAGGTGGCTATCTACACACAGCTGCTGCAGCCTCTGCTCCTGGAGCTGCCTTTGTGCTACTGCAAACTGCATTAACATGTCTGCTAGAAGTCCTGTTATCCCGAATTTCATTATGTTTACACATTGGGTATTAATAAATCACATGTGGAACATGACTGTAAGTATCAGCCAAAGTACACCACAATTATATGTGAGAAGAAAAACAGACACATTGATACATAAATATCAGACTTCTTGATAGGAATGACTACATGTAGTGGTCCTAATAAATCAGAACCAAAATTTTAAAATATTTTAAAATATTTAAAATATTTTAATATTTAATATTTTAAATTATTTTAATATTTTAAAATATTCTGTATTCCATATAATTATGCACTTAATTCGGTAGGAAAAATGACCAACCTGGCCCATTGACAAAGCCTGTCACTCTGCAGACAGAGCCGTGCTTGTGACATTTAACCCAAGTTAAAATCCTATTGACCCACCGGGCTTGCACACAGCTCCGTGTCACTGCCACACCACAGATGAAAGGCAGGCCCAGACTGCTGTTTACTCTAAAGCTCCTTCATACTCCTTTAGAAGTATGAAGGAGCTGTAAAGTGATAACAGGACTTTGGCAGTGTACAATGGGCCTGCCACGTCTCTTTTATGTTGAAAACCCTGTCAGTAACACTAGCACGAGACATTTGCCATTAAACAGCAAATGATTTCTTTAAACCACACTCTTGTTAAGAGAGACATGTTTTGTAATAATGAAGTATGGTAAACAAATTTCACTTCCAAATGACACAACACTCTGCAATTACATATTATAGCATAGCATGGAACAGAATTTTGTGCTGTGCCAGGATAGGAGTATGGTATTCATTTATCACAGCATTGCCCCAAAAGTGCAGAATATTCATCAAAACAGATGATTTTTTTTCTGCTAATTCAAACATGGAAATGGTTGGTATTTATCCAGCTGCATTAAAAAAAAAACAGAGAGGAAAGGTTCTTGTAGAAGCATCAAAGACAATATGACTGCATTTTCTAAATATTAGTTATATGATAAAAAGGGACTTGAAAAAATATATCACATATTTCTGCCTCCCCTTGTTTGTTTAGGGCTTTTTGTCATTATCTGCTGTTCTAATGAATGATTTAGTAAAATAAATCATGTTTAGCTAAATAGTTTGTGGCTAGATGGAAAAATAGAACAGACTAAGTTGCCTGAAGTTGCACTTCTTAGGACAGAAGCTGAAGAGTATTTTGTAATAGGGATATTACAGCAACATTCTTTAACAAGAATAAGACCTTGCTCTGCCTGTGATAAAATGCCAATAAAATCTGCCAGAAAACTGCAGTTCATATATGACATTGATTTAGCTCTTAAGTTTTCCAGCTGATACCAGCTTTGTAGTCTATGGTTAAATATTGTATCTGTCAGGGTTTGTGTAATCTGTCTGATTGGGAAAATGGGAACTGCCCAGATCAGGGTATAAATCAAGGCAGAATGTTTGACACTGGGGCAGCAGTCCCTTTTGCTTCTTTAACTCTCAAAAGCACACAGCCTTTCAATAGTGGCAGGCATCCTTTACATGGCATCACAATGCTGGCTCATCTCTTGGCTGCTCACCAAGTGTTGCCCATAAACTTTCCAGTTATTCTTCTTAAAATGAGTCATTTCATCTTAAATGGGTATGGAGGACATAACTCACATGACAGCCACCTTTTTTTATGCACTGCACTGTTATGATTTTAACCTTGCCTCTCTCCTGCATTATTGCAGAGCACACATTTCCCATATCCCCTGGTAGGTGCATTATAACACCGTGGTCTTTATGTCTGACAAAGTCAGCACTCTCACAGAATACAAACTCTGAGTGAGCCACTGCATTAGGATCCCTTTTCCATCCCTGACAACGACAGAAAATGCTTTTCCATTAAAATTTACCACAGTTTTATGAGTATTAAGGTAAATTGATAGTGTAAGTGCACTTGCCTGTCTCTCAGAATGCTTTGCTGCCATTGTGAAAATTTTCTTTTCAACTGCTTAACCTTTACATAATATTTTGACTGTTGGAAGTGTAGCTGAGAATATAAAGAGAAATATTAGTTATGCATTCTGCTAGCAAACACTGTGTACTGCAGTGTGTTTTGCATGTGCTGATCAAGTAGACACTTAGGAAAGTAAAATGCTGCCAGACTAATGGCACTGGTGAAGGACTGTTTGGACCAAACCTGAGCTCCTGGGAGCAGGAGCAGCAGCCTGCCAAACCTGCTGTGGATGTCACAGCTCCTGGGCATGAGGAACACCCTCAGGAACCAGCTGTGACCATAATAACTGCCTCTATTCACGTAGACTGAAGTCTTGTGGAACACCTTTGATTTGTAAATATAATAACACATTTCATTTCTTTTAATCATCCAGGTTAATTTTATTAAAACTTACTTATCCTGAAATAATTTAAAGTAGAGGTCACACTTAATATACTGAAAAATGTATTCTTTTCACTCTACCAAGAGCAAGACAATAGCATTAAACATCACAAAATAATACACTGCTTTTTGGCAACACATAAATTAACTGTTTCCAAATTCAAAGTTTAGATACATCTGTAAACTGTCAGCATGAGTGAAATACACTGAAATCCCCCTCGGTTTTTGCTCACAATTGTAACCAAACCCATAAATCTAGCTTTAAAGGAATGAGAGTAGTGCCAGGAACCCATGTCTTGTCTGCACTTAAAAGAGTTGGCTGGTACAGCTACACCTCAGAGCTGAATTGGCAAGCACAGATTTATTTTCGGGTGTAACTTAAATCACTTTTCTCATGGAATGGGCTAAAGTGGCTGAAGGACTCTGCCAATACAACAGCATCCACTCCAGGGCTTTTGCCAGTGCGGCTGTAGCTACATGCAAGGGATTTTTCGTCATTCTGACAGCTATTTTGGCAAAACTCCTACATTTAGACCAAGTCCAAGTTAAAGTTGGCATGGATTTATGTTGCAAATAAAGCAGAAGAGAAGTATTACCAGTTTATGGCCCTGATTTTACATTATTTTAAATTGTTTGTTCTAAAGGAATGTGTGGGGCAGGATCCATGTGGTCCTTTGGAGACTTGCCTCCCACATTTGTGCTGCATTAAAATTGCTTGGTTTTTCAGTGACTGAACTTTGGCAGAGGGGAAACTTACCTTACTAAAAAAAGATAGTGTCTATATTACTTACCCCAAGAATAGCTATCCTGATGGTTTAAAGCAAATTTCCAAACTGAAGTCAACTCAAAAAGGAAGCGTCTGGGCCAAAGGATATGTGGATTAATACATTATTCTTCATCTTGTCCTCAGTTCAACAATGAATTTAAACACACATAGGATTAACTTTAGGCACACTCGTAAGCCCATCAAGTTTAGTAATCATGTCAGATATGATAATGCTCCTATTTGAAATTTAATTGAGCAGATATTTGAAATTAATCATGTGTTCTGCACTGTGCAGAATCAGGATTTCTGTCAGAAGTGCAAGTTTACACAGAGCAAGGCTGTTTGTTGTGATGCCATGTGCATTTTTTTTTTCCTGAACTGGATGTTAAGCCTGTATTTTAAAGACATCCCAAGGGGCATTATTTTTTCCGCATAAGTACATTTTACGTACTTAGCTCGTTTTTCCCCCTAATCTCCCTTTTGCTAAGAGTGTTTTTTGGTTTCTCGGGCCACGCAGGGTAGTTTGCACGGTCTGTGGTGATTGCACGGTTGGCTGTGGAGGTCTCTGCGCTGGGTCGGAGCCCGGAGCGGGGCCGGGCCGGGGCGGCCCCGGCGTGCGGAGGCACCGGAGGGTTCATGCGCAATGGGGCCAGTGGCACTTCGGGGAAGTGTGATTTAATCGAGCTTTCTTCCTTCCTTTTTGTAACACCCACAATGTGCCCGCTAGCAGAAGGCACAGACATCTTTCTGTGCGTTTCGGAGAGGCCAGGCGGGCTGTGCGCGGCCCCGCTCGGAGCTCAGGTGTGCAGCAAGTGAAAAACTCCGCGATTCCCAGGTGGGTGCTCCGGGGTTTGTGATGCTTCAAACCCAGGGCAGGAGCTGGAGCAGCACTCACCCCTGTGCGGAACAGGATGAGTGTCTAGTCAAGATAACATCGTGTAATTTATTGCAGGAGGGTTGTGCCGGTTTCGATTTTTTTTTTTTTTTTTAATAAGGAAAAATAAGTAGTAGCTTAGATAAAAGAGCTTGCCATGAGTTTTAGCTGTGAAAACGAACTGTTTGCACGAAGTGCAATTAGTATTCAAGGTACATATATTAAGGCAGAAAACTTGTGTGTCATAACATCCACTTCTGCGTTCTTCTGTTTACAAGTGTGTTATGTATCCTGGTAAACAATTTTAAAACAGTATATATGAATAAATAAATAAATAAATAAATAAATAAATAAATAAATATGTATGTATGTATGTGTATATGTATATATATACATACATACTCATATATATATTTATGAATATAAAACGATGCACATACAAAGGGTTTTTTTAATGTAAACACAATTTTTCTTATAAAGTTATCTTAACTCATATCCAAGAAACAAGTTGTCATTTAAATCTGTTTGGCCTTTTTCAGATTCCTCATTTAATCTACTATACATGCTCTTGTGATATATGCTCTTTTGTGATTTTCAAAAAACTGAGCAGTTAAACAATAAGTAAGTGGCTATTCTTCATGTTCAAAAGCAGATCATAAGGAGGACTGAAGAACAGTAAGAACTTTCACTCCAAGAATAAGAGCTTCCATGATGCTTTCATTAAGGAGGATGACAACATCTGTACACTTACTTGTGCAAACCAGCCAAAGGATAGGTTTCTGTTAGAGGAAAGTGGTTTGCACTTCCATTATTTCCAGTGAGGAAAGTAATTTCTTTTCTTTTTATAGCCTTGCAGCTTGCCAGAAATCAATAAGTCTGCTGAAGGAGTTTCCTCACCTCTGTATCCAGCATTGCATAACTGTGGTAGATGAGTAGAGGCAAAATGACATGTAGCAACAACCCTCCTAAAACCTCCCATTGCTTAATAACTACTGCTTGGGCATTATATTCTTGTAAAACTGTCTTGTTCTGTTATTTGGTTTTCACTTGTTGACTGAACTGGGAGCAACACTTTGCTCATGCTAAGAGAACACAGCATCTTGGCAAAGTTGTTAGGGTGTTCTTAGAAATTTTTCAACTTCTTGTGTAACACAGTGGTGCAACAGGCAGGTTTTGTTTGTTTGTTTGTTAAAAAAAAAAACAACAGCAAGTCCAAGAACATCCTTAAATGTGGAGATATTTAAGCAGCAGAATGGCCAATGTGGTCTATGGAGTAGGAGTATATTGTATTAAGCATTTTGTCAGTACATGGTAAAATAGTGGTCCTAGCAGAACAGATCTAAAACAGCACAGTGTATCTAGGGTAAAAGAACAAGTAAAAGGAGAATACCTCTGTATAATAATTAAAAAATTCAGATCTCCTCCCACCAAGCCGTTGTCAAAGTCAGTTGTTTTGCTTTCACAGTACAGAGACAAGTCTCTGGAGGGAACCTAAAACTGTGAAATATGATAAAAACTTTATACTATTTTAGATATCACCCTATTTTGTCCTACAGGTTGCGATTAAGAACAGACAATAAGTTTTTGAGTCCTGAGAACAGTAAATTTTAGCAGTGTAACGAGGCTGCTGGTTATACTAATTATCTCAAAGATTTTTAGTTCATCTGAGCTCATACTTGGAAGCTTGAGGGCAAAATAAAAGGAGGAAGAAATCTGCCCACACTGAAGTTCATGATAAAATTCTCATAGGTAAGAACTGAGTTCCCCATCTAATCTTATTCAACATAACTTCTTATGGGTTTCTTATTTGATTTTAAGCTGACAGAAAAACATCCAAACATTTTCACTGGTAACAGTAATAGGGATGGTTCTGTGCTGTGTAGATATTTCTGTTTATTACTTCAGTTTTTATGAAGTTGCACTGATACAAGTTCACAGAGAACAAAGAATGAAAAATAAATTAATAGAATGAAAACAACAGAATTAATAATATATGAAAATTGCCAAAGTGGATCCCCTAAAGGCGTGGTACTAAGAAATCTCACAGGGTTTGTAATCTTTCATTGATAGCAAGAAATGGACCAAGATTCACACTGCACAGCAGAAAGGGAACTGTTGGAAGCTGTAAGCAGAATTACTACATCTTCTACCACAAGTCCATCTGATGAAGAAGAAAATGAACCCAAAGCTGAAATTTCATGTCAAGTGAGAAGAGAAAACCCAGAAAAAGATGACACGCAAGGTTGATGCTATCCTTTAATTTCATTTTTCATCTAGCTGTTTATGGTGTTAATCTTTTATATTAAAATTTTGCTTCTTTATTGCAGCCGTGGTTCAAAGCTGTACTGCCATACTCCACTGAAAAAAGCCTTGAGTACACTTGTAGTAACAATGTAGCAATAGTAAAACCGGCGCTCATCCTGGTGTGTGTATATACACACACAGATGTTTCCTTTAAATGCCTCCTGCCTAAAATGTATCACGATTTAATTTACACGCCAGGACTGAAAGCAGCGATCACCAGATGGCTGATTTTGGGAGTGCCCTTTCTGTGCACCACCAATCTGAGCTCCCTGGCACTTTCAGCAAGGACACCAAACTGAGGCCCATCTCCAGGAGGCAGCTCTCACATGCCTTTAAAGAGGCTGCACTGAGCATTCACCATGCCTAACAGTACTCTCATCTGTTATTAAATAAAATGTTATGTATAACCCTAAATATATATAATCTCATCAAGGTTTTAAATCTGGAAGGATGTCATAAAAACCACCTCTCCTAGGAAATAGATGCTTTGAGCCAAACCCCCAAGGCCTTGATAATTGAAACTGTATGGTCAAATGATTAAGAACATGAAAGAGTACTGTGGTGCCTTTACAAGTCTATTTCTGCATATTCCATTTCTTTTATCCACTTATCTAGCCTATATGGCCCCTGATGAAATCTATTGTCAGTAGATTTCAAAGACAGAGAAATCACCTTTTTGAAATTCTACATCAAATTCTCCTGTAAGCAAACTCTCAAACCAGCTGTCTC
Organism: Geospiza fortis; assembly: GCF_000277835.1. Taxonomy (NCBI): domain Eukaryota; kingdom Metazoa; phylum Chordata; class Aves; order Passeriformes; family Thraupidae; genus Geospiza; species Geospiza fortis. The sequence goes on along the minus strand of NW_005054415.1, from coordinate 1,288,040 downwards.
ATATTTTTATATGTGCACACAAATATATATACATATATATAGATATATTTGTGTGTGTGCGTGTGTATGTGTGTGTATATGACTGCGGGAAGAGAGAAAGGGGAAAGGAGGGAGGTATAGATATAGATATATAGATATATAAAAATAAGTATGTGTATGTTTATACATATATATATATATAACATATATATAACTGAACTGTGCCATCAGTTCAGCTACAGGAGGAAAAAAAAAAGAGAGAATGTGGGAAATTCTCCTTCAGCTGAGCTGGTTATCCAACTTTGAGGTTAGGATATTCATGTTTCTTCAGCTTTCTCCTGCACAAACCTCACCTTTGAGTAGAGTCAGTTTTTGAATATATGTCTGAATTTGCAGCCACACTGTATTATCTCATCCATTTAGCAACAAAGAAGCCTGGAGAAACATCTGACTCAAAAGACTCAGTCAATGTTTCTTAGGGCTACTTCTGGGATGATGAAGAAAATCTCCTGCTCAGATTGCGCCCTAGGTTACAACCTTGACATACAATATTTCGTGGCAGTATGTTCTCTACAATTTTGTATTCAGCAGGTGATATCTTTTCTTTCAAAATTTCAGACCCTAATAGCTCTCCTCAAAGCATCTGTTCCTGTCTATTAGCAGTGAAATTTTATTTTATCAGTCTTTAGGTTTTGCTGTTACAGCAACAGAAAATCTAGGCTGTCCTTTCACAACAAATACATAAAAATTTTCTTTCCAAATGCAAAGAATATAATCTGAAGTACTAAATATATTTGTTTTAGATTGCAGTGCAACCCTAAGTCCCAACTCTTCGATGACCACTAAGGAGCTTCAGGAATACTGGAGGAATGAAAAACGCCAGTGCAAACAAATCAAACTCCTTTTTGAAATCCCATCAACCAGAATTGTAGAGCACCACTTATCTAAATATGTGGTAAGCTAAGAAATGAATATGGAAGAAGATCATTAATTTTCATTCAGTCTGCAGGGGTCTGCACAGCACACAGCAGGCCTCACTACATGAAAGCCTCAGCAAGGGCCAAGTTTTGCAAGCCAGGATCACACTGAGCAGAACCTGTTCTCACTGATTGTATGGGCCTGCCTGGTGGAATCTGCATCTAAAAAACCCCTCTGACAGTCAGTTCACAAAATCTGCTGCAGTGGAAAAGTGTTATCAAACAAATTATTATCTTGAGTATCCTTAAAACACAGAGTTTTGTCAACATTAAGAAAATTCACACAAATGTAAAAATATCTGTATATTTACACTGCCACTGAGCTAGCCAGCTGTAGCAGCTGCAGTGCATTTGTATAACTTCCACATCAGAGGTTTCTCTTAGCACAAGTGCAGAATTCTTTGATGTTGACAAAGTCTGAGACATCCTCCAGCTAGATGACTTGGGATCGTTCCCCTTCCCTACTTGGAGCTCCCTTAGGTGGCATATTTCTGTCATATTTTTAAGATGAAACATGAGTATGAGGAGTGGGAACAACCAAGTAGGTTGGATTTTTGTATCTTTTTCCCAGTACTGACACTTAGCTTTTATTCCTGATTCTGCTCCTGGCCTTCAGAAGCACTGATCTAGACCGAGTGCCTTTTAGTACTCCTGTGAAATTCAGAGAGGGATGATTTCCTTGTTTGCTACAGTCTGTGAGATCTGTAGATGAAAAATGCCAAGAATCAGCATTGCTGATACTGGGTGATCCAGTTTGGTAGAATTTGAAGCAAGTAAATGTTTTGGAGACTGCCCTTGCATCTTGTTGCATGCTGGACACACTTACTTAATTGGTGCTTTTCTTACATACACCCCTGAATATTCAGCTTCTAAATAGCTAGAAATTGGTTTTTGGTAACTGCATGAGAGCAAGAGTATCATTCAGCATATGTGCAAATAAACTTAGTCATAAGTCACAAGCCTAGGCAAAAAGATTTACATTACAACAAAACTGAGCCAATTTGAATGACTGTTTAATTATGTGCTACTTCTTACCTTTTTCATGCACACTCCACAAATGAAAAAACAAGTACTTGTAAATTATTCACTTAGCTGCCCTTGATAAAATGATAGCTTTAAAAAATTGCTCTTATGATTGTTTTAGAATGCATCAGGCATGTATACACTTTTCAGCAGGGAGCAGGACAAAGTATAGGAAAATGTCACAGTGCTTACAAATGAAAAGAGATCAGAGAAGTCAGCTCAAATTTAGAAACCTTTCAAGTGCCTGTAAAGATCATTTATGAAGATTAAAAGAGAGAATTTCTCTTTAAGGAAAAGCAAGGAAGAGAATCAGACAGGCATAAGTACTGGTTTGCAGCCTTCCACAGCAGCAGAGAAAACAACTGGCATGAGCAAACCCCCTCCAGCTCCTGTGTAAATTAATGGGCACAGGGTGAGGTTGGATGTGAACATGGTCACCATCCAAGAGGCCAGCAGTCTGTGTCCCTAGCTGGTGTCTGGTGACACAGTTAAACTGGCCCCCCGTGGGGCCACCATGGTTTACATGTTAGGGAGTGGTCCTTCCTCAGCATCACTTCCTCAGAACCAGAAGAGATTATTTGGACAACACAGCACAGAATTTTGCAGCTATTTGCCCAATACCACATTTATTATGGTCTTTTTGGGGCTAGTGAAGAGCTGAGGAAGACGTGCTCTTGAGTACTGTTAAGTGGGGCAGCACAGCTGTTAGCTGCTAGTGAAGGGCTTTGGATAGCAGATTGCTGTAGAAATTTTGCTTTTTTGGTATTATTTAAATGTGAATTAAGTTTGAATACGGGACAATGATTTAGAGGAGAGAAAAGTATTTGGAGTTGCTCCATCTTATTTTTGCACACATCAGATATATTGCCAAATACTCCCTCTTCTTTCACAGCATTACTAACACCCCAAATCCCTAGGAGTGTCTTCTACAAAGAGCATTTCTGAATATTATGACCGATGTAAAATAGATTACATTCAATATTAAGTCTGGGAAATCCATTCAGTTCACTGAAAATGATTGATTGCAGCAGCCATGGCTGTTATAAACAAAGTACAGCTACAGAAATGCTTCGTGAGTGTTTTCATGTGCTTCAATCTGCTGCTATTTGCTTTCCCAGCACCTTGCAGGATGGGATCTGTTCGTGCTCTCTTTACGTACAACTTACTTACGTGCTAAGCCTAAGCCTGGTGACAGAAGTACAGAACAGCAGGAGGAGGGAATTTTTAGTTTGATGGCTGCAGATCTCTCAGGTCTACACTGAGCATGCACTGTAATCCCAGGCAGTAACTGATTTAGCAGCACTGCCATGGGAGTACACGGGATTACACACAGAGAATTGGTGCAGGAGTGTTTCAGCTGGAGGACTGAACAAACACAAAGTGTGCTTTGCAGACAAAATCTGACTGCACTGGGGCTAGAATGGTCCCTTCTCATGCTTATTTTTTCTCTTTGATTGTGTTTAGATGTATAAAATCATCATTTTGCAAACAGGGAGTTTTGACAGCAACAAGTCTGTAATTGAACGGCGTTATTCAGATTTTGAGAAACTGCACAGAAATCTGCTGGAAGAATTTAGCGAAGAACTGGAAGATGTAACCTTTCCCAAAAAAACTCTAACAGGAAACTTCACAGAAGAAATAATCAATGAAAGAAAATTAGCCTTCAAGGACTACCTGAGACTCCTATACTCTATGAAATACATCAGAAGATCAAAAAAATTCATTGACTTTTTAACAAGGCCGGAGCTTCAGGAAGCATATGGTTGCCTGCGGGGTGGCCAGTACACCAAAGCTTTGGAAATCCTTTTAGAAGTCATTGGGCTGCAGGAAAGGCTGACAAGAGGGAACCCTGTTGCAATTGTCCCTACTCTCTGTGCCATCGTGGTGTGCCACAAGGACCTGGAAAACCCAGCAAGTGCCTTTGAATATGGAGAAAAAGCTCTGTCTCGCCTTTGTGTGCACACCAGCCACAGGTATTACATGCCGCTGTTAGAAACAATGATCACTCTGGCATATGAACTTGGCAAGGATTTTCTGTCTTTGCAAGAAAAACTGGAAGAATGGAAGACAAAGAAAGATCCCATACGGGTTTTTACCCTGAAAGAACTTGCAGTTCGGGAGTACGTACGATGAACACAAGAAAAAATTAATGAAAGAGAAACTCTTGAAAGAATGAGAACTGGAAATTACCTGATTGGGTTGCATAACATTGTATTAATAGGAAAAAAAATTAAATATCCTCTATGTTCAAAGGGACATTAACATCTATGTTGGAATATATTATATCTACTGTACGGATATGAGGAGTTTCCGAGGAGCACTTTAAGGTTTCTTGAAGGAAATGTGCAAGAAAATATTCATTTATGATTTGGTTATTTTGAACATAGCTTATTTTGTGTGAAAAGTCAGAATAAGAAAATACAATTAATAAAGAACTTGAAAATCTACAGAATGAAGCATTACTTGTTCATGTGGAAACTACTTCCTTTCAAGAAGAAAAAGATCTTCTCAGTAGATGCAATCTGAAGGGTACATCCTCAGGCACTGAATATAGTTTTTTACTCCTCCAGCTGAGGCCTGGTCAAATGACACTTTTCCATTTCTGAGGATGATGGAGTTGGTCCTGTTCCCACTGAATTCAGCTGCTGTGGGCAGGAGGAGGGGGAAGTTTTACAATCAACTCGGGTGGGAGCAAAACATACAAGTGATGATCATTCCATCGCAGATGAGGAAGTACACTTCATGTCCCTTTTCGAACTAACACAGTTTTTTTTTACTTTCTGCACTGAAGGCACATTCTTGTTTGCTTGTCTGCCTTGGTAATTTCCCTCCCTTTAAGGTCTCTCCCATACACTTAACTTAACAATCTGGTAAATTAATTCTCATAAATATTGTAATTAGCTTGTCATTATCTAGCATGGGTCATTATTCTCTGCTGAGCATAGTCCACTGAGTACTTTCAGCCCTGGACTTCTGTTACAGATACTACCTGCACCACAATGACATTGTGTATAAATTAGGAATAACTGTATTAATTTATCTCCCCAAGACATGAAAGATTCAGCTAATTGGAAGTGCACTGAAGCTGAAAAACTTTGTTGTGTATTGTTACAAGAAGGATGTCTTGAAAAAAATACAGAATAATAGGACTGTCTAGGGTGGAAAGTTAATATTTTAAGTAGCTATTAAAAGCTAGGCATTAAACACAAAATACATGGATTATTTGTTATTTGACAATTATTATTTTTGCTAGTTATACAGAAGTAATAGAATTAAGAGTAATTAATTAAGAGACTTAAGGGCTAATCTTCTCACAACATAGCATATTGCAGGACAGTTAAAACGGATCAAAGGTAACACCTTCTTAGAGGATGTATGAATCAGTAACAAAGCAGTGAAGAAAAAAGCGTCTGGGGTCTGCATCACACCCAGGCAGTTTCAAATTCAGGCAGAAAGGAAGCATGCCCTTCACACTGCTCTAACTCCACAACAGATTGTGATGAAAAACCAAAAGAATTGGAAAAAATTATTTCCTCCCTTTTGCCCCCTCCCATCTTTGTGTGCAGCATCTCAGGCACAGTTTTCTTGGATTCCGCTTGGTTTCTATGGGATGGTCCATGAATATCTACCAGCCTCTTTATATGCATGTGAGAGCTGCCTGCTTGAGATTGGCCTCAGTTTGGTGTCCTTGCTAATTGCCAAGGAGTTCAGATTGGTGATGCACAGGAAGTACTACTTTCATTCCTAGTGTATAAATTAAATCTGTGATATATTTTAGGCACAAGGCATTTGAAAGGAAACATCTGTGTGTATATACACACCAGGATGTGCATCTGCAGGTTAGGGTTAGGATTGGGTTAGGGCTATGGTTAGGGTGAGGGTTAGGGTTAGAGTTTGGATTAGGCTTAGGGTTAGGTCATTAGGGTTAGGGTGAGACCTTTCAGGTTAGTGTTAGGGTTAGGCCACTAGGGTTATGGTTAGGATTAGGGTCAGGGCCATTGGGGTTAAGGTTAGCACTACAGTTGGGGTCAGGTTTAGGGTTAGGCCATTAGGATTAGACAATTAGGACTAGTCTGTTAGGGTTAGGTTTTTGTGTTTTTTGGAACCCTAACCCTAGGTGTAACCCTAACCCTAGGCAGAGCAGTAAAATCAGCCTTGGCAAGGGCTGGTTCAAGGGAGAAAGTTGTGGAGGAAGCCATGTCTTGGCAGTATTGTGTTCCCCTTGGGATGCCTTTTGCAGCTGCAGGGTCCCTGGAGCTCTGGGCTCTGTGGTTTTCAGAACCCTAACCCTAGGCAGAGCAGTAAAACCTGTCCTGGGTGCTGTTTCCAAAGAGAAAGCTGTTGAAGTGGCCATGTTTTGGCAGTTTTGTGTTCCCCTTGGCATGCCTTTTGTAGCTGCACTGTTCCTGGAATTTACCTGGATTTTATCTGCCACAGACTTTGTCTTCAGTCAGAAGAGGGAACTTGAACTTAATCTCTGTGCCCCTATTTCCTCCCACAGTACTTCCCCATAAAGTTTCCTCATTCAGGTTCCCTGTACTCACGGAGGGTGGCTGGAGTCAGTCTCCAGCTGAAGGTCTTGAGACCCAAGCTCTGCTCTTGGCAGTGTCCCAAGCCCACTGAGTGACTTTGATCAACTAATCAAATCTCAGATTTTTTTGAATACCAATATTACTTTGTCTTCTTCTATAAAACTACATTTTACTTATATTTTAGCAGTACATTCCAACATATCATTTTCCCCATTTTACAGCTGGGGGAATTGTGGTACAAGTAAGAGAAGTGATTTTTCTCAAAGTCTAATGCAGTGGTCTGGAGACCACACTGACTGCCTGAAGAAATACTGAAGCACAACTGGCATCCCAGCTTTGCAAAAAGAGATGTGCCACAGTTGTGTGTTCTTAAGTACTTCTTGCATGAACAGTCACAACACAGCTCCACCTGTGCCTGCTGTCATACCCCTGAGAAAACTGCCTGAGGTGTCAATGCAAGAGAAAACATTTCTGACTAATTAATATATTTGAAGAACTATTAAGTGGTTGAATAGCACAAATATTTTAACACTACTTTATAAAAATAAAAAAGCAGAAGTCTTGCCTAAGAGATTCTTAGAATATATAAAAACCCTACAGACTTCAGTATCATTTTCCACAAGAAGGAACAGAAAAATATTTTCAAATGCTTTTTTTTTCAGTTTTAAGTATTTCTTAGAACTTTGGAATTACTTTCCAGTGCTCTTGTAGCCTAAACAAGGATCCCACAACCGCTACAGATTACTGTATACATCAGCAATCTGGTACTATCCACTTTTCTCAACAGCAGCACACAGTACATCAGAGCTTTGCAGTATGGTCTTACTTTTCCAATTGCTATTGACATCTCTGAAGTATACCTACACCAGATACCAATCCAAGTATAAATTCACATTTAAGTTTTTCCCAGGAAAAAAGGATTAAAAAAAATATGCTGTCCAACCAACATCTGCCTAGCATGTCTAACAAACCACAGGCTGCATACTAGTGAGAAAAAAAATTTAAATAAAATCTGGGCAGATCATCTCCAAGAGTCCATGGAGAGTTGCATTATGATCTATTGAGCTTTGCCCCATTTCCATATCAATTATTATATCATTTGGGGCATTAAGTAGATAATACTGTTTACACAACTTTCTAAAATAACTAAAGAAGCCCATGAGGATGCCTAGTTACTTATGAAACATATGCAGACAAGATGCTCTCTGTGCAATGCAGCATCTTGTTTACAGGGAATCCTGTGATCTTTATCACATACTTGTTATTAACTCCTGTTATCTGCTGCATCACTGGAGGATAATATTTGCTTTCCTGAATCTTAATAAGGCTAAATACATTATTGAATTCAACAGATTTGTACAATCAGCATGGGAGTCGAGTTCAGGACACAAGATGAAATCTAGGTTTTTGTGGCTGAGACAGCAGCTGAGCAAATCAAATCAAGAATGTTTGGTTTTTTTTATTAGATCAAAGGCAGGAGCAAGATGTGTTGAAAAACTAAACACAGTTGTAATGGTGTAAAATACTGAATGTCAATTCCCATCTGGATGAGGTGAGAACCCCAAAGAACCAACCTATTTACATTCAGATCCCATTACAACATATGTTCATCACACTTTGTGAATATGTATATGCTCTCTAGATGCACAAGACACAAATTTTCATGTCAGACTGGTAAGAGCTGAGAGTAGCTACACTGAAATAAATTAGGTTATAATGTAGTTGAGGACAGAATAAGTTCTACTGTCTATATAAACAATCTCTACGCTCAGTGGTTGATGAGGGGAAAGAGCAAGCAAATTTGAATGTTTTGATGCTTAATAAATGCTTTCCAAGTGTTTAGGAAATTCAGATCAAAGTTACAAGAACCTCATGGTTTTATATACATATATATAGAGAGAGAGAGAGAGACAATGCCAGTCTTAAACATACGACCTTCTTTCATTAGAAATAGGGATTACATATGTAACTGTGATTATTCAGAAAAATGCTGCAGAGAAATACACTGGATGATCCTCCATCTACTAATCTCTCTAAACTAGCATAATTTAAATATTTTTCATTCCAGACAGTGCGAGACTCTGCGGTAACCGATAGGAAACATTAAAGAATTTTACTGAACATGCAGGAGTTAAACCCCACTGTTTTTCCCGGGTGGCAGTGATTGCCAAGGCTTTATGTGCCCTGGCAGGGCTGCAGTGCCACTAGATGGAGCCGCAGCATTTTCAGGAGCTCGGGACCCTGCGAGCTCAAGGGAACGGAGCAGAGAACTTTTTTTAATGACTTGAATTTTATTTTTAAAAAATCTACTCTAAAGTCTAACATTTAAATTTTAATATGATTAAACTAAATATATATCTCTCAGCTCCATTGTGGGTTCAGACTGTAGTGCCTTGCTTTCCAGCTGTCCTTCAGGACAATTTACCACAGCCCTTTATCAGGCAGAGCTCTAGGAGCTGGCTGGAAAGCTGAAAGAGAAAATGTTCTTGCAGGCTTTTAGACCTGGTGAGTTCAAAGCCAGAATCACTGCAGCGTCTCAGTTCCTACAGTACCTTTTCCTTCTGATCAAAAGGAACCAAGTAAAACTCACAACTCTTAAAAGAACTATCAAATAATGGGGGGAGGGAAGTAAAAATAAATGGGCCCATAATGCCTTCTGAATAGTGCTGGGGAAAGTTCAATGACTCCATTTTAAAAAGCTGCACTCCCAAGTATGAAAACGAGATCTGATTCTGTTTTGAGTGCAACTACTATAGAATACATCTGCTAATTTATGTACAGGCAGAAATATACTGCAAACAGTACCCATAGGCATGTTTTGATATTGAGCATTGTCCTCTGGCTGACAACATAGAAGGGGAAGAAATGATGACTAAACCTGGACCATAGTTCCCAGTCATCTCCTTTATCTGTGCTTTGAGGTGCAAAACACAGAAATTTGGTTTTGGAAGCAGCCCCTGATCCCCCAGCAGATCCAGCATTGGCCTGCAGTTCCTAGAGTTGTGCTAATGATTTTTATCAAGTCGCTGGGATGGCCTGGATTTGGAGAGTGGCTTCTCCCCCCACTGACTGCCAGCTGCAGATGAGAGTTTGAGAGCAGCCTCCCCCTGCATCAAGATATTTTTTTTCCAAAAGGTTTCTGCAGAATCTGCTAGCTTTTAGAAACAGCATGAGGGAACTGGGCAGTCCAGAGGCAGTAAAAAGCAGGAAGACTTTGCCAAAGTCTTTGAAAGAATAATCTCAGGAGGTGAAATCTTTGAAGGGGTGTCTGCCTTCTTCCTATTCAGTTTCTTCCAGAAATCATGGAAGGAAAAGGAAAAAAAAGATACAGTGCTTTTATAGTGCTTCATATGTTCAGAACATTTTATAAATATTGGGCAAGATTAATCCAGGCTTTAAATCTGCATAAACCTTGGCAGAGGGCTCTGGTGCCCATGAGATTATAAAGTCTGCCATGAAACTAAATTGTGATCATCAAAAAAGGAGACTCAAAAAGGTGCAGCCAGGGAAAAAAGTTTATATTTGAAACAAGAAGACAGAGAAAAAAATCTAAGAAGAGAAACCAATGGTTGGTCATTTGCAGTAGGGGGCAAGTTTTCATTCATTTCATCTCCTTGGAGAGCAAAGAGTCATGCAGATCTTTATAGTAAAAGCAGTACCCCAGAGAGACTGACAGGGAAAACTGCTTTTGGTTTATGCATTTATACTTTTCTTATCCTAAGAAGATAGCAGTGAGGATACTTGGTTATAAGTAAACATAAACAACAGTGTCAATTATAGTCTTCACAAGCAGCAGTAAGCCCAACTAACTTATTCCTTGATTATTATGCTCCATGTTCATCTGAGAGGTCCACGTAGCAACTGTAAGAGGCTTGATTTGAACTGCATCAGAATGTATTTTACACATACTTAGATTTGAAATGTATTTAAAATTATGATTTGTCCTGCTGTGCAGCAGCTTAATGATAACTGACCTAATTTGCCATATAAATCTTCTGTATAGGAAAGGAATTAATTTTCCTTCTGGAAGGCAGAGCACTCTGAAACAACCTTTGTTTGCTGCTGCCACCCCAAGCCCCTTGAAAGCCTAAGGTAAGAGGCAAAGGATGAGGGCAGAAGGGTTTTTATCTCATCTCAGCATGTTTTCCCTGTGTTGGCCACTGATGGTCACAACAGAGAGGGTGAGGGAGCAGTAAACACAGCAAAAGCATCAAGTGGAAAGTTGAGACAAAGCACAATTCCCCAGCTAACCACTGCCAGAGGAACCAAGTGCTAGAGCTGGGCAGATTGTGCCACCAGAGGTTCAGTCATTCCCCTGGATGTATGTGTAGCTGCTATTTTGCATTTGTTTTCACAACATCACTGGTTGGCTCCAGAGACCTCTCTGCTCCCTCCTCCATGCCATTCTCTCTGCCTCAGACACTGCAATTATATTTGGAGCAAAATAGATTTACTAGCTATGGGAAGGTCTCTAAATCTAGAACATTGACCATCTCTCCCCCCACCACTGCCTAATCTGACAATTGATTCACCACAGCATACAGACAGGACTGGCTGCAGCAGGACAAGCTCAGAGGTGCCCTTAACTTCCCAGCTGACCTGTCCTCAGGCCCAGATGGGATTTATTCACTGAACATTATAGTCTGAATGCATTCCCTCTCCACAATTTTTCTTCTTGTTTTTCTAAACTTCTTAATTTCTCAACAGCACACACAGCTTTAGAAACCTAAAAAGCTGAGCCTCTGAGCTTTTTTTCACACATACATGCTCCCTGCCCATCCTGCAGTACAGCTCAGCTGCACCCTGTAGTAAGTGTTCAGCTACAGTCTGGGCCACAAAGTATTGAAAGCACATCTCTACAGAAAATGCAGCTTCCTTGATCTATTAGCTATACTTACAAGAGCTTACGTCTCCTTGTACTGATGCATTTAAAAATCTGACTTTACATATTTTTTCATTCTTCCTTGTAACAAGTGCCATACTTCAGATACTGTCTTTCCCAACAGTGCAGCTGTAAAATGTCTCTTCTTCACTGCCACTTAAGGTTTTCCTGCCTGTAGAACACAGCCTTGAAGCATCTGCGCTGGTCATGCAGTGGCCATGATTTGAGGTTGCCGCTGATAGCCTTTGTCTCACTGCTCAGAAAGCAGCAGGGACAAGCCATGGAGGTGGAATTCCACCAGCCTGACCCTCAGGACAGGCAGAGCTGTTGCCAAATATTCAGGACCACTATCAGTAAGAGCAGTGACACAGATTCATTTCCCTTCGTGTTAGTCTAGACCACCAGCACCTATTTCAGGCGCCATCTCTCTTCTATTTTGATGTATCTTCACAACCTACAGTTCTCTTCCATGTAGACACAATAGTGATGATCAAACTACTGCCTTAAAGAGACATTCTACTTATTGAAAAGGATCAAAGGAATTCTTGCAACAATAAAAGAGGTCATATGCTAGTCTGATTTTCATTAGGATCTCCAGGTCTAGCCAAAAAAAAAAAAAAAGTAACTCTTTTCCTCCTTCCTCAGCATGTCACCCTGTCCCTCCTGACAGCTTCTGGCAACAATCTTCTTTTTTTCAATCCTGAGAAACCAACTGAAGTTTCCTTTATCTCCAAACCCCTTGCTGTGCAAAAACATTTGTATCATTTTGGATCCATGAATTATATCCCTCAAAGCTATTTGTTTATTTCTCCCGCTGTCTTCCTTATGGAGACTGAGGCCATGTATCACAAAGAGTTGTGTGGCTTTCCCTTTCCTTATCAGAGGCAGCAAAGGTTAGAACAATGTGTACATAAAGGGAGATCTGATAACCCACCCATGCATTGCTTCACCTGCCACCTCCAGGTCACTCACAGCACTCGAGCAATTCATTCAGGCCAGCAGAGTCAGTGCAGGGCATTGCTCTGCTTGGAGAATCACACCCCAGTCTTGCTAGGAAGCAAAACCTTGAATTACTTCATCCTCTTTCTCTGGACTAAGAGAGAATTTGCCCCTCTGCCTGTTTTAACTTTGAACTGCATAAACTCCTGCATTCTCTTTACCAGTTGGTGGGGTCTTTAGTTGTTGTTTTGGGTTTTTTTGTAATGAATCTTTCTGGAATTTGTATGTAGTTCAGAGCTAATTTTAGCTTGATCAGAAAGTGTTCTGGGATGCTTGCACAAAAGGTGCTATAGAAATGTACTGCATTACACTTCATCCAAATCAAAATCAGCACAGTTAAAAATTAGCTATGGCAGTAAAAAATGCTGCAGGGATAAGGCTGGCACAGAGTCCTTGCTGAAAAAAATGCCTAAAGAGTTGTGATCTCTGTATTTTCACAGGTTGAGAAATCAACTTTCAAGGGCAATTTGAATCTGATGCTTTGAGATATGAGCTGACCACCCTATAGAAATGCAGAAGGGATTTTTAATCAGTGGAAAACTGAGCTGCAGCCACACAGAAACACACCAGTGGATCTGGAGTACATCATGCTCATTAGCTCTGGGTAGGAAGGTAGATTCACTTGTCTGTTGTCAATGCCCTGTTGGTAATGATGTAAGGCACAAGACAAGGACATCCTGGTAGGTGAATCAATACTCAGAACCACTGAAAAAGTCTTATTTTCTCCACAGAATGAAGAAGCAGCAGCACTCTGAGGTCAGAGCTAGGCAGTCAGGTATACATGGATAATTGCAAGCATTGCAGTTCCTACATGCAGTCTTCACAAACATGCATTGATTCACCACAGAATGCCTCCTAAAGAAAAGGAATTCTTAAGATTTCTTAACATTCTCCCTTGAGAGCGAGTTTCTTTTCCAATCCATTGTGCTACCGTTACAACCTTATTTTTATTTTTGAGAATTTTCATTGAATCACAGAACTCCTCTCTGACACAGCTCACCTTTTAGAGATATTTTTCAATTGATCTAATCCATCTATTCTACCTAAGAACTCCTTTGCCTGTTTAAAAAAACAACAAATGAAAACAAAAAAACAAAGACCTAAGGATGCATGGAAAATGTAGCATCATTAACAATTCTTTAATATATACAAGCAAATCTGGCAACTTTAAGTCTTGTTACTACTTTGAAACATGCCACAGACTGTCTTTTCCACTTTCTACTTAGTGAATCTTCATAGGGTTTTTAATACTCTTTCTACTTTTGCCATGATCAAAGGAATTGCTCTCCGTTTGCTTGTTCCTCTGATAAGTGATAAAAGATGTCAGTGAGACTAATGAGAACTGCCTCCAGCTTCCTTCATAAAGCCCTGTAGAAAAGAAATCACAATGCATCCTCAAACCTGCTAGTCTTTTAGGAAATAAAGTGTGGAAAAATACTAGGCACAAAGACAACAGGGGGATGGGAGCAGGGGAGGAGGGGGGAAAAAGCTTTTACAAAAGAAACAAGGATATTGGTGTGTAAGCAGAAATGTTAGTCCCATCAATTGTCTGTATTGGGGTAAATCCTGAAACAACTGCATGTGCAAAGGTGGAACTTCTGTTCTTTGCACATCAGTATTTGCCTTTTCACACACACACACATTGCACATGTTGGAAAGGTCACATAACAGCTTCCCCCCCCCAGCCCAGCACACAGCAGTGTTAAAAATCAGAACCAAATCCAAATTAGGCCTTTACTCTGCAGAGCTCAATGACAGTTCACTTTACTTTTTTCAGGACCTGCCAGGATCTTCTCAGTTCCAAAATGAATTTTACCTGCTAGTGCAAAGACTGTCAGTGAGGCCTGAAGGCAGACTGAGCACATCTCCAGGTCCCACAACCACGGATGTGTTTCCATTTACTGACACTGAAAACAACTCAAACTCAATGGATCAAATAAAGTATTCATGCATCAGTACCTGCCCCAAATAAGTGGTGAGATTTTAATTTGGGCTGTGAAAAGCTGCTCAGCCTTCTGAGCAAATTCTTCCTCCCATTTGCTGACGCATACCTCATCTGCAGGGGCTGCTGTGTGTTTTCCCCAGCCCAGATAAAGGTGCAATGCACACAGGTATCTTCCTAAGGAAATCTCACTTCTTGGAATGAAAGAGAAATTAAGGACGTGTGTGAATCAAACAGCAGGCTCTGCCCACATGCCACCCCCTGCAAGGCAGCTGTCTGGGCTCTTGTGTTTCAAGAGTGTCAAAGACATGCAGAAAGTGGTGGCAGTGCCAGTTTTCCAGGGAATAACCTGTCCTATAACACCTTATTGGCTGATTGCACATTAAACCCTGATGAGCTACACCTGTGGCTGTTTTACCAAGTTATGTGAAGGCTGAGAACTATGTGATAGAGAACCACAACATTTAATTAGCAAGCAGAAAACTGATTTGGTTTTGTCTTGATTTGCACTACTATTCCTGTTATTTTCCTAGAGTGAGGCTGAGGTTATCTCAGGCTGGTCATTTTTAAAGCATGCTGATTTATGACAAAGTACAGCCATTTCATTTTGCCTGCAGACAGGGCTTTCTAACTATGCACATCTTTTAAAGCAACTATAGGAGGTAACAGTGTACAAAAATGTGGATTATAATTCAATATTTATAAATTAAAGTCAATCCAAGGGAAAAATATACACTTATCCAACTATGTCTTCCTTTTCAAATTAATTGTTTTAATCAACAAAGGAAGGCTTGAGTTGCAATGGTTGTTTCCAACCATTATGCTTATAGTAAACAAGCAGCCTGCTTTTTGAAAGACTCAGTAACAGACATGGCAAAATGGATATATTTAATTTTGACACAAAATTGGAATATCATTTTTTTGGGGAAGATAACTGAAGAGTACACAATGAAAACATCTCTTAATGTTCTACATATTGACTTTAATCACTGAATTAAATGGAGTAAATGGAACATAGGAGGACTGTGTTCTTTTCACTGGTAACAAGTAGTGATTCACTGACCTGATATGAGTACCTTGCCAGCAACACGTTTTGGGGTTTGGTTTGTTTTTTTTTTAAACTTTGAATTATTTAATACATCAGAATAAATTGGACTCAGTGTGGGTTTAAAACTTAATTTTAAAGTTTCACTCAAGAAAGACTTTAAAACTGAAATTAAAAGCCCAATTTATTTTTAAGTCATTGATTTTTTATCTGTCCTGCTGTTTCTCTTCATTAAGGGAAGAATGACTCTGATGCCTCAACAGAACAGAAACTCTGATCTTTCTCCTGGGGCTCTGTTTCCTCTTTATACTAATACTAAATATGAAGGGTCTACAGAATCTTAAATGAGGAGAAGAAATGCATTTCTAAGCTGGATAGAGGAGGGATTAAGTCGGGGAAGTAGCCTAGGGGAGAGTGGAGCTACATAAACAGATAGACACCCTGAGGCAGCTTCTATCACCATTAGCTTCGCTGGGCTGGGCAGCAACCCCAGCCCTGAGCCTGGGCCGCGCCTCCAAAGCCACAATCACACCCACTCTTAGGGCTGCGTTCTTCTGAAATAGCACAACTACAGGGCTAGCCACCAAAACCCAGCAGAAGTTGCTTTCAATTCTGTTTGGATTACTGTTACCTTGTGAGAGAGCCAGGGAGCGCCCTAATTAGCACGGGAATTAGCTGATGCTTGAATTCAATTTCCCTGGTGATCACACCCACTGTAAGGACCACTGGTGGGGGAAGAGACGCAGTTCTGTTCTTATTATTTAAGCTGACAAATGCTACCCTTGCAGCTTTCCCTCATGCAAACACCTGCAGGGGAACAGTGCCTCTTGTATTCAAAACAAAAGCTCTTTTATGGCTTTTGTCACATGAACTGTCCATTTCTTGCATTTTACTAAAAAAAAAAAAACAACAAAACCAAGACATATTGTTGGCCTATTTTTACGAGTTTCAAAGTGAAGTATTGAAAAGGGCATTGAGCAGCAAATTGCTGGTAGAGATAGAAACTCACAAAGAATTTCAGGAGCACAAGGTGATTGTAACATCCAGTCCTGCAACAAAACAGAGCCTTGGAGATTCCACAGGTGCCTGCCTGTGCAGGAGGCAGTGATGGCTTTAAGGGTTGTAGCCTCAAAAGACTGATCTGACTGACAGCAGCAGTCTCTTCACTATTTCTCTTCCACCAGGAAAGAAAAGTGTACAGAGTGCAGAAATTTTAAAAAAGAAACTTATGAAAAAAAAGAATTATGGAAGAAGAAATGAAAGAAAGGAGGATAAAAACAAGGAGGGAAATGAAGGAAAGTAGTGAAATAAATCTAGCAAGGTTTAAAATTACGAGGGAAGAAGGAAGGGATTTAAAATAATGACATACTGACATGGAGTAAAATTTAACAAATAAAATGCATGGAGAAAGAAAAATGAAGGTGACAGTTATTGAAATTAAAAAAAAAAAGTGAAAAATAAAAGAAAATAAAGATGAACATAAGATACACACATCTCAGTTACTGTTACATTATAGGCAGAAATCCAGAATGGCTTTCTTAAAGATGCACTGTGAATCAAAAACTGGATCTCAATCTCTACTCATTTTTAGCAAGAAAATCATTACTCTTTTCATGTTACTCTTCTTCCAAAAAAATCTGACTGGAACCTTCCAAGTATCCTACCAACTGCAAGAATTTTTGACTTGAACATGAAATTTTACAAATGAAAATTTTACTGCAGCTCCACATCAAAATATTTTAGACATCTTTAAGAATACTATCAACCTTCATTTGGCAAAGGAAAACAAAAAATCTCAAAAGATTTGCTTGGAAAATGTTTAAAACTTATAGGGAAAGCTGGCACTTTTCCAAAGATGTTTTTGTTATGCTCACACAGAAAACATAAAGGCAGCTGAATTATCACATTTCAAGTCTAGCAGAAATTAGATCCTAGATGTCTGCACCATCTGCTCAGCATATTTTGCTTATTATTCATTCAGGTAACATCTCCTTCCTTCAGTGGTTTCTGTGAAAACTATTCCAAGGAGGAAGCCATTCCTGAAATTATATTAAACCTAGAGAAACATGCTGAAGAATTGCTGCAGAGGCAAGCATTAAAGTTTTTCCAGGGAAATCAATTTATTTAAATTTTGTTGTATCACTTCTGGGAAACATCTTAGCCAAAGCAACTTTCATACTTGATCATTTATTATGGTATTCCTTTCACTTAGTAGCTTTTTCAATATGTGCAAAGGACTGGGGATTTACCTGTGTTATTTTCAGGATGTAGAGGATGGGAATTCAAGGAAAAATATTGGTGGTGAAGGCTTGTGGCAGGAATGTCATAGAAATGCTTGTTCTTGTGATCAGTTCCATTTCAGGGCTGCTAGCCAGACCTCTTGTAATAAATACGGGCTTTCCTAAACAGGAAACCTCAAAAAAAATTCATTTGAATGAACTGTAGCTGTGAATTAATGTTCCCAAGTGCCTTTCCACAGACATGCACTTCAGGGTTTAACAGACCACAGTGCAGCAGAGTCTGGGGATGTGTCTGATATAGCTGGGAGATACCACAACCTCAGCAGTAATTATTTTTTAACAACGTTATTCAAATTGGAAGACTCATACTGCTTCTAGTACCTTCAGTGCCTCAATTTCACTTAAGCTGTACTTGTTTTTATCCTTGAGAGACCCAAGGTAATGAAGTGGAGAAATGGTTTTTCCTAGTACTGCTTGGAAACGAGGCAAAGGACTCCATTACCATAAAAACCACCAATGCAAGACCTGGAGGATGGAATCCCTCAAGGCTGTCCCCAGAATGAGGAACATTCTGTGAGCATTTCTTTGTTTTGGGACAGAGGCTCAGTCAGGACTCAGGGTCAGTCACAGATCCTGCGGCCACAGCTCCACCGAGCCCATGCTTGTCTTTCCTTGCTGCTCAGTGCCCACATGCCACCCGTTTCTGTCATCATTTTACAGATCTGCTGCTGGAGCTGCAGTCCCTGTGCCCCCCAGAAGTGCTGGGCACAGAACCCCCTCTGCAGTGCCATTCCCTGCTCACATTGTGCCCCCAGTGACTCCCCCACCCCAGCACCCCCAGGATCTGCGCTCACAGCACCACTCCTGATCACCAGGCCCAGATCACAGCCCCTGCTGCTTCATTTCTTGCTTTGCTCCTGGTTAAAGAACAAGAGGTTCTATTTTTCTGGTCCCAGCCCTACTTTGCCACACAAGTCCCCTGGAAGGACAGGGGCCTGGGCCTGGAATCCTGGCACCAGCAGTGTCACAGCAGTGATGCTGCAGTGACAAACACTGCCTGATGACAGTCTGCACACCGATGCACGCCATTCCGGCAAGCTGCTACTTGATGCAATTTTCTTTTGACAACTATTGCAAGATAAATCCATAAGTTTTTAATTATTTCATGTTTTCTATAGATTTCTTAGAATATTCCTTATGTAATAGTCACAAAATTTACAGAAGCCTGAAAAGATTCAATCTGTATGTATACAAACATTTTCATTCACTTCACTGGACTGACACATAAAATGCAGTAGGTGCAGGAGCAGCTTGTGGTATATTCTGATTTCAGATACTTAGATTCCAGTTTGAAACATCCTCAAAATGATAGTTGTTACAGAATAAAAACATTTGAGACTGCTGTAGAAACTAATATTACAGAGCACAGAGGCCAGAGAGTTATTGAGGTCAGCATTGAGTATAACATTCTGGAAGTATCACCTCCCCATCCCAGAATGAGCATTACCTAAAATGGGAGCTGTCAGCATAAATCTGGAGGTTGTGCTCTGTCACTTCTTGTGTACACAGGCATTTAGATCCAGTATCATTTTCTTGTCCATATAATTTATAATCTCATATGTGAAAATGAGACTCCTAAAATATTTTAAAAGCTGTTCTTGGTTGAAGTTTGGTTTAGGTGTGTTTGGTGCTGTTCAGCTGAACAGCAAAATTCCTACTGATGGTGAGGATAATTCTTAGCAAGCTTTTCAAAGGGAAGGGTTGTTTTGGTTTGTTTTTTTTTTTTTATGGCTGATAAAGCACTGATCTCAGCTGTGAGAACCAGGGTTTACTTCTCACTCTCCATCATCCTCAGAGCAAAGCAAAAAGAATTTAGGCCTTTCCAAAATTCACTGCACAGGAGCTCTAGAGAATAGAAACACACAGAGAACAGCAAGGCAAAAGCCTGGTGTGCTAAAACTGTGTCTTGTCCATCTGTACCTTATGCACAAATTCCTCCAGAAAAATTAATACCCTCCATCTGGCAAAGGAGGGTTCTTTGAGTACTTTGGAGCAAAAAGGCCATTATAGCTTTAAACTCATTATATAAAATAAAACATATTTTTTCAATTTATAAATAAACTTAATATGCTCAGAAAAGAGAGCAAATTATTAAATATTAGGAACA
Organism: Geospiza fortis; assembly: GCF_000277835.1. Taxonomy (NCBI): domain Eukaryota; kingdom Metazoa; phylum Chordata; class Aves; order Passeriformes; family Thraupidae; genus Geospiza; species Geospiza fortis. The sequence continues at coordinate 1,268,254 of NW_005054415.1, read as the reverse complement.
GATGGGGAAATGTCAGACCACGGCTACTTGTATTTCCTGCATTTCACAGCTGGTTTGCAAGTAAGAAGCATGCAAAGCCCTAAGCCACTCAGATCAAATGATCACAGTGGACCAAACTCTGTGTCCTTTACTCAGGCTATTTATTCTGCATTTGATTCAAGTGTTGTTTTGCCTGAAAGCTACACCTTCTTCTGCAAAGTGCTTTCACTTAGGACTGATTTTAAACCTCTTTAAGATGGTTCAGTAACTAAACCAAGTTTCTAAACCCCTCCAGACTCTTTGCCTTCAACTGTAAATTCGAGGAGAGAGGACTGTCAGGGGCATTCCCAGTGCCACCTAAAAATCCCATAACTTTCCCTAAATAATGGTAGTTACAGCAGGTCTCTTCCTTCTTTCCTTCAATTTATCATGTATCTTAGCCTCTTCAACACTGTCAGTCTCAGAAAATATGAAAGGCATCTTTATTTCTTTGGAGAAGAAAAACAAGAGCTGTTTAATACTAAGAATATTTTCTCCTTGTTTAGGCTGTTGTAAACACAGTTCCTATAAAATAAAAATAAAAACAAAAAAAAAAGGAAACAAAAAAAAAAGCCCTATAACAAACAAACAAACAAACAAACAAAAAATCCAACAACAAAACACAAGTCAAAATCCTCCCCAGGAACAAATGGCTGGTGTCATTATATTTAAAACAAAAAGACCTGGATGATAGATGCAGCCAGACACCGTGTTCCTTTTAACCTGAATCTCTGCCTGTGGGCCATATCATCCTAAAAACTCTTTGATACAAGTTAGGAACTAATGCTAGGGGCGTATCCAGAGCTGCACACAGGTACCTGCTGATTTGCCAACTCTCAGGTTTCAAAAGTCTCGTAGGCTGCTCCTGGCACCTCCTGTCAGTCACTGACAGGAGGATCTTCCTTGTGAAGGGCGATTTGCACAGCAGGGGCCCTGCAAAGCAGCTGCCGCGGGTATTGAAGAGAAAATATAAGAAGCAAATTATATAAAAATGATTTTTTTTTCCCCAAGGATCAGGAGAGGGAGGGGAGGAATTTGCTCTCATGAAAAATGGGGCACAGAGCAAAGAAGGCAAAGGAGAAGGCAGACATGAAAATGTCATAAAAAGCTCAGAGCGCAGGTGATGCAGGCAGTGAAAGCTGTTGCCTGTCCCCTGGTGAGGGGTGGGATGGCACACAGAGGCCACATGTGCCTGTGCAGCACAGCTCACACAGAGCTCACCCCTGCCCACGTGTCCTGCCTGCGCTCCCCACGCTCCCAGCGCCTCTGCAGCCCCTGCTCCCAGGGCTCCCCATCCCTGACACACAGCTCCTGGGTTTGGCAGCGTGGCAGAGCCCTGTGCACCACAATCCTGTCAGCTCACAATGCTCTGGAGAACATTTCCATGGTGAGCAGAGGGACCATTTGCACATCTGCTATATTCCCCTCAGAGACAAGCCTGAATTATTTAAAGGCATAAGAGGGAATACTTAAGCTTCAGCTTGTCATATACGGGAGGGAAAAAATATAAAATTGTACATTTAGTCTTTACAAGCCACAAATCTAAAACCAAACACAGGATTAATTTAGGTTTTCTGCTTTACAGAGCAATATTAGAGGTTTGTCCAGAACACGGCTTCTCTCTCCCATCCTCAAGCCCAGTTTTTTTACTGTTCAGTAGCAACAATCAATCTCATCAGCACTTAGCCCTTTTCCTGCCTCTTTCCTCTTCCCTAAATCTGCTGTCACAAAGAATTCTTCTCACACCCATTAAAAAAAAGCCTGAAAAATCTATTGTAACAATCATATTTCATACTTTCTTCCTTAAGCGCTTAAAGATAGAAAAACTGGTTTTGTTATGCCACTGTACAATACAAGCAGAAGATGAACAGCGTAAATTAAATAATAAAAAATACACACAGAGATAAAAAGCTAAGTAACAGCTTTCTTTTTTTTCCCAGCTATTTCAGACTGCAGGACTGTAAAATGTTTGCCAGCTCCTGCTAGCTGGGGTGCTCATAGCTGTGACTTGTGAGGTCCCTAGAAATTCAGTGAAATCCTGTTTTGGGGAGATGAGGCAGGGTCTCACCAGCAGCTGGTGGTGGGGGCTCTGTGACTGCAGCACCCCCGGGTGGACTGTGAGCTCAGGCAGCGTGACTGAGGTAATTCTGCTGTACAGTGATGGAGAAGAGGAGGGAGGTGACACCCTTGGCTCGTGCCCAGGAGGGAAGGGGTCCTTGGAAGAGACAAGAACAGGCCATGAAATGGCATCACGTGTCTCAGCCACAGCTACCTCTTCCTGACTGGAACAGAGAAATGATTGTTTTATTTCAACCTGCTCAGTATGAAAAGATATTGTTTGTCTCCCTCACAAATATCATCAGAAGTATGATTATTTGCAGGACAGTTTTTATCTAAATGCTTGATTCCAAGGATTAGCCCAAGGTAACCCAGGCTTTCAAATGTACAAATGCATAGATTTTGCTATATGTAGGACCTAGATCCAGCCTTGACTTTTGCAGTTGTAAAAGCTGAATTTCTAGGCAGAAATTTCTAAATTTCAGTCCAGAGCTGCAGCTTCAGGCATGCCAAATAGCAGGCAGATTCAAACAAGTTCTTCATCTTTTGCTAGAAGTTCAAGTAAAGAACTGACAAGAACTAGAGAAGGAATCATACAAATGTTATATTTTGAAGAAAAAGTAGAGCACCTGCAGGTTTTTTTACATGGCTCTCCCAATCTGTCTACAGTAATGTGTACTAACAGCTTAAACCTGAGACTTTGTAATTTCTTACAACTACAGCTTTGTGCCAGCACTTTAAACAATTCATCTCAACAGCTCTAGTTAAAGAGACCCAATTTTCTAAATCAGCTGGGAAAGATATTTCATAGCAATACGGAATTAATATTGTCCAACTTGTTAGAATTAGTCATGACTGTAATTAAGAGCATACACAGGAGTAGCCATGGGAAAAGCAGATCTCTGAAAAGCATTTTTGGAGGTAAAATTACATATTGATCCCTAGTGATAATGGGATAATGCTTCAAGCTTGCAGGCAGAACGACAGGTCTTTTGAACCATGAAAAATGAACACACCAGAAGCTAAGTGAGAAAGTTAATAAGTTACAGGTGAAGCTGAATATTTTTCTAGGTGGTAGAAGGACATCTTCAATGATAAAATTTAAAAAAAACAATTACATTTACTTTGCACTAAATAAGTGTAGAAGGCAAAGTTTTATGTCATAGGCAATTCTGATGGATTGGATGGTCTGCTAGTAAGGAGGAGGATGCTAAAACTAAAATGAGTCATTAAAAATAGGTCATTTGCTTAGCTGTATGAGGTGCCTTAAACTAGGCATTCTAAATGATCAAAAAAAGGAAGCGAGAAGTAAAACAGAGGTGGAACACGTCTGTCACTGGCTGTTGTGGTGACAAAAAAGGAACAAAAAAATCAGGCACACTAGGAAAGAAAAAAGGAGTCCAGAGAGCCATTAAGTCAACAACCCTCAAAGAGCAGGGTTGTCTTCTAGCAGGAATTCCAGTGCTGCCAAACACGTGTTTTCATTAGGACCAGGAGAGGTTGGCTGCACACATTTCAAACCCACTCAGACTTGTGGGCTTAGAAATGTGCTCCTGTGAGCCAGCCCCCTGCATTCCTCAGAGAAGCAGAACTCTCATGTTTCCAGAAGCATCAGAGGTTGGAGCTGACCTGGTAAACCCATTTATTGTCATAGTTGTGTACCAGAAGTTATGCAAGGCAATTCCCAACCCTACCATCACTTGGCACCTCATGGCAGTGTAGAAAAGCATCCAGGAACAAAATATGCGAGTAAATTATTTAAAAGAGGATGAACAAGGGTAAGGTTTATATAGAAAACTTGTACAATAGCCTTGTTTTTGAAAAGAAGAATGAGAGAAGATCTCAAATGCACTTGCATGATTTCTTCATTGACTTATTCTTGACCCAGAGGATACATTTTAGCAGCTTGCTTTGTACCATAAAACTAGAATAATCTTTAAATTAGAAAGAACACTCACCCTTTTCCCTGCTGACAAAGACTCTCAAGGAGACTCCCAAAAAGCAGTCCTTTCCAGGGATAGGTACAGCAAATGGGGAAGAAAAAATGTTACCTCTTTTCTGGCCAAATCCTCAGCTGGTGCACATTGACTAAATTGTTTTCAGCTCTTCTCTCACTGAATGAAAGAAACATTTGATCAGGTGCAGGTGAGTCACTGGAGCAACAATTGCTAGCCTGAAACATCAATTAGCAGTTTAATTAAAATAGCAGGATATTCTACAGCTGAGAGTGGGAAAGATCAATGCAAACCTATAAAATCTAAAACCTGCAAGAACAGATCTTTTTGTTAATCCTTCAGAATCAAACATCTACTTTCACCAATATTATTATTCCTTATGAGATGTTAGAAGCAATTTGTGCATATCAAAAACATAGGAGATACATTTATGATCTTTGTGTTTCACACTGCAACTTGTATTTGTTTCATTTATCTAAGAATAGAAATATGTTGTCAGCTTTTGAACTCTGAAATATCTGCCTTTAGAGATAGTAGTTTTGTCCCAAATATCTATGCAACTTGAAGAAAATCTATAAGATAACATGAAACCATTTTTCCTCCCCCTTGGTCATCATGTTAGTCCCCCTGCCCTTACTTTATCTAATTTAGAAAGGTGGAAGTAACCAGTACTAGTGTATAGTTTTCATACAAATGGTGATTTAGCCAAAATGTCTCTTTCCATAGTTTGTCAGCACTGATTATGAACTGCACAACAGCCTCCACAGAGCCCGTTATCCTCCAGCTAAGCTCAAGTATTTCAGTTTCAAATCCTACAGCATTGTCAAGAATCACTATTACTGCAATAGCGAAACCAAGGCACTTTTCTTGAGCCTTTCTTTCTAAACAGCATATTGACTTACCCACAAGTACAGAAAAAATGTTGCAGAAAGCACTTTCTGAAAGATGTTTTTCATCAGGGTTTCACTGCTGGTAGGCAGCTCACTGTGAGACAGCATCATGGGGATCATTGTGTCTGGCCTCAGTGTCATTGCTGAATTTGTGTCTGCTTCCCATGTTCTTCCAGGCATTTAGGTGTGCAATCCTGGCCCTCTTGGTAAGTACAAAAATTCCCATTGGCTTGAATGGGGCCTGGATTTCTCCCTATTAATGTTTGAATTACAGAATGGTTTGGGTTGGAAGGGACCTCAAAGGTCATCCAGTTCCAATCCTGTCTGACCATGCTTTAGTTGCATTCCAGGCTAAAAAAATGCATGGAACACAATAATTCTCTGCTAATTAACAAATACATCTCTGGAACAAGAGTCCTGTAGCCTTCTGTTCCTATTTCTGTCTGTAATATATTGTTAGTTTGTACAGTATTTTAACCTCCAGTGCTTTCAGCTCAGATAACACAAGTTCTTCCAGCAGACAGACAGTGGGACTACTCATGCCTAGGAGTTAAATGCAAGTTTAAGTGATGAAATGTCAGGTTAGCTTTTTCATTAGAGTGTATTTGATAGCCTTCTGTTGAATCAATCTAGAATGCCATTGCCATGAATAACTTCTGCTATGAATCGACAGAAATCAATAAAAAAAAATGAGAGACGCAACATTTGTGAGATAATTTATCATTCAACTGCTACAAGTAAAAACATTTTTTAAAAAGCTTTTAAAGAAAAAAAAGAGTGAATAGGCCTGAAGAGGCACTTGAGAAATAAAGCAGCATGAAGGCAGGTCCAAGGGGCAGGGAGGCAGCATAAACACAGGAAACCACTCAGAGGGGACCATGCCAGAAGGGCCCCAGCAGCTTTCAATGCTCACATTGAAAAGTCCAAGTCAAGATTACAAAAGGTGTCATGGACATCTAGGAGATCAGTTCCCTTGAAAAACAAAATGGAGATCCACATTTCTTTCACCAGCCTTCTGGGAGATCTGTCTCTAAATCATCTTATTTGAACCATCCCAAGAGAAAGCATTACCTGTCTCCACTGCCACACTACATGGAAGAGTGAGATGTCATCATTTACAACTTCTGCTCCTGCCTGTCTGTAGGTATCATAAAGATCATTTTTAAAATCACAAAATAAAGGTTAAAACAGTTGTATGTAAGACATTATTCTTCTGCTCTGTGTTAGTCTGTATAGATTATAAATTATTTCAAGGAGACTGTTTTTTTTTAAATGGTCTGCCCAGAGTCTATAAAGCCAGAGCTCTGATGCTTCTGCTCCTACTGATCAAATAGATATACTGCAGCTGAATGTTGCAAGTATGATTTAAGCTGAAAATCTGAGTACACATGCTAAAAAAGTAGAAATATTGCTTATTCTGCCTTTTTGTCAGGTCAAAATTAGGGCATAGATTCTAGAAAGAGAACATTTTTTTAAGATTGCTCTTGTGCAGAGCTGAATTGTTGAAATCATAACTAATAGTGATTAATTCAAAACTCACAGTACTGTAGCAAAATCAAAATGGGGAATTGCTATCCCCAAACATTGTCAAAATAGGGCTCTCCCAAGTCTTGAATGACTCCTTCTTCCTCCCACAGCACACATTCACCAGGCACAGCCTGCACTGGACATACCCCAGTCCGAGCTAGGAGTTAGACACGTAGGACTGTTCTCAAAAAAAGTCTCTCATCTGTTTTGAGGCTTTTAAATTCTTGTTTGGAAGTAAAAAATGCACTCTGAAATCCGGGAGAGAGACTGAGCTACAGCAGGCACCCTAAGGGCTCCTCTTTGACCATGGACTGGCAATAACCACAGCACCGCCAAACAGGCAAAACCACTTGACACTCCTACAACATCTTTTGGTTTCCCTTTGTATTACTGACCACAGGAAAGAATGGAAATTATTTGGTGGATCTTTCCCCACTATTCAATATGGGTTTGGATGTGCAAAACACAATCTGGCCCTGATTTTTTTTTAAAAAATTCAAAAAATAGGGAGATGTCTGCACAAAACAATAGCAAGCTTGTTTGACTTAGTGTTGTTATGTCCAAATAGTTCAGTACTTATCCTATGACATTTTAGTTATTTAAAGCTTCAGTTTTTTGCTTTTTTTGTCTCAGCTTTCAATGAAAAGGAGAAAAAAAAAAAGGGGGGGAAAGGGTTTATTTAAATTCCTCCTGCTTGCAAGGCAGAACATAAACTCCAGAAAAAACTCATGAGGAGCCCAACAATACTCTTCTAGATCTCCTGATACAGAACCTCATGATTTTTGTGGCCTACCCAGTATTGATTTGTCAGGCTCACTGAAAATTTAAATTCACTCAGAGGTTTTCAGTACCACATACAAGATGTAAGGTGTTATGAGTGACAGCTGACTCTATGACATCTGTTCAAGCATCATGTGCAGTATACTAATAGTGATGCAAAATATAACTAATATTAATGCACTTTATTTCACACAATAGGCAAGAAAGACATTCAATTTTATAAGCAAGTTTTCAGGCTGATTTTAACTTTGTATCTTAGCAGAAAACAATCATCCCATAATTGCATTTTTGTTTGTCAGGCTGCCAGGAAATGCCTTACAGATACAATGATTAACTCTACCTGTGTACACGGATTTTTTTTTCAAGCTTAGTATCACTTGTAGCTGAAAGGCTTGAATCCATCCATACAGATTTACAAACATTCTCTTTTTGAGTATAATGTGGTGCTAGACTGCATCTCTAAATCAGGATAATCTGAGTCACCAACATTGTGATTACCTTATTTACAATGGAGCTCATGGAAATCAAGATCATTTGTTAAACCTCCTGTTTCTGTATGTGAGTAGGCCAAGATATGTCAAGAAAAACACAGGGGTTAAAGCATTTGTGGATGTTTTGAAGGGTAGAGTAAGGACATTTTTGTTCAGTAAGTTCTGAAACATTTCAAGACTGTCTCACAGTGTACCCTCAGGATAGAAAAAAAATGTTTAAAACTGAGAGTTATTTTTAGTGAAGAAAAACAGAATAGATATGTCTTTACTGCTGTTTCCCTACTGGTAGGCTTGGAAAGACAATGAGGCAATAAATTCAGCATTAACCTCAAATGCACCTGTCTCTTCCAGCTGCAAAAGTCTTGTTAATGTCCGTGTCAGACTCATACAGAGGGTCAGATTATGACATTCTGGTGAGCAATACCAGCAATAGTTTGCAGGGCATTATGTAGAGCATCAATCAAAATGTTGTGTAAGAGAAAATATGTCTCACTTTTCCAAAGCACTGAGAAGGAAGGGTTTGTGAATAGTCCTTTAAACCCTCAGTGCCATTGTGCCAATCCAGCAAAGATTGAGTATACACTGAATTTCATGTGCTGAAAACCCAAGGGCTGCACAGCCTTTTTCTGCACCAGGAGCTCTGCCAGCTTTCACACCCTTTTCAAGAGCATAATCTCAGTTTGCAGTTCTAAACTTTCCCAGATCAGCTGACCATCACAAAGATGTGCAAGAAGATCATATTCAAACATTCCTCAACTTCCTCTACTTTAGTCACTTGACCTTTTTATAAATGGAGAGGTCATAGGCTGCTCTGGAACGTGCCTGTGCCATGTTGGCCATTGCTTTGCAGTCCTCTGAGGAGCAAGTGGAGTGCTCGCTCACAGCTCTTGACAACTCCTGCTATTTTCACAGTCATGACTCTTAGTGCCCCATTTCCTTAATTTTCTAAATCCTACAGTAATTTGAGAGGAGTGCTGATGCAAGAACAGGAAACACAGAGAAGACTTTTGGGCTCTGGGTCTCGCTCTACAGCTAGCCCAGCAACAATACCTGCTTCAAAGGGCTGTGCCCGTGGTCACACATGCACGTGCTGGCAGTGTCAGTCCTCCCACCCTGCTTCAAGAGTCTACAAAATATATTCTATAATATACACCAAGTTAAGAGAGAAATATTAGGAGGATTACTGAATTTCCAAGACCACCAAGGACCTCAGAGAACAGGCAATAGTTGAGCCCAAAGTATTTGCAGGAATCCCTGTGGATTCCATTGCTAATAAAACCTCAGACCAGACAGAGATAATCTCACTTGGCTTTCAGCATCCAGCCCTGAGAGGTGAGTGGTGATAATACTGCTCTGACTGAGCTTTTGTCTTGTAGAAAGGATATTTAACACCACGTAGTGTATCAAGCCTCATATTAATAAATGATGCAATTCATTTCAATCAGAATTATTGCCACAAGCACCAAGAAGTGTAATTAATATTTTCTGGTGTGTCTTGTCTCATAATAGTTTTTATTCAACGGGAATGATAATTAGGAGTTGTATCATTCTGAACAGAATGCTGCATCACAAATTCCTTGTGGTAAGCTTTACTTTAAGGATTTTCCACCACAAGAAAATCAGGTGTAAAATACTTATTACAGTGCTTTAAAATATGCTAAAATGAATGGTGGTATTTAACTCAGTGCAGCAAACTCATTTTAAAAGGTTTTATGTTGCTGCAGCTTTCTGAAACTGGTAAAGGAGAAGGTAAACACATTTATTTCTTCACCTGCAGCACCACTGCCCCAGGCTGCCAAGTCATGTCCACTTCTGCATGGGGGCAAGGCTGCAGGATGGAATTAACTTCTCTGTCATCACATCAACACACACACACAGATTCTCCAATCTCCTGTGTTAACAATCTCCCTGGATACAGTGGTGGAAAATACATAGGTTTTGCTATGCAAGCTGGAACATTAATGTCTGAGGAAGTCAATGCCAATTGAAATCAATGGAAATTGGATTTTCTGTCGAGGATTTTTCCAGTGGGAAGAGTTGGAGCTGCCGTGTGGGATTTGCCGGGTTCGGTGTGACACTAGGTGGCACTAGTTGTTTTAGAAGGCTGTTTTCTTTCTTTTTTTCTTTCCATCCACAAACAGAAGGGGAAAACTCATATAATAAAATCAGTGCCGATTCCACTGCCAGTTGATGAGGTTGGGAAATTCAGTCTCAGTACCAGACAGCAGCACAGCATCACTTGAGAGCCAAGACAAAGGATGCGTCCAAAAGTGGTGGCCGGTACCAGGAGGGCCACAGAAACCCAAGGAGTCCCAGTCTGCCTTCCCAGAACATGTCATTCTTTTCCCTTCCATCGTCAGTCACTACTTGTCAAGAGATTCTGGGCTCTTTTCTCTTAAATGTGGGAAAAATATTGAAAATTCACCTTTTTTCCCCCCTCTCCTCCTTTGGACATAAGTTATCTTAGAACAAGAAGAAGTGTGTGCATTAATAAAAAATTAAATGATCCACTTTCTACATTGCATGCAATCAGGTATTTCCTAACTCTCTCTCAGAGAAGGAATATGTTGTATTCCCATCTCATAATTTATTTATCAAGCAATAAAACAACAATTTATCTTTTAGCAATTCTGGTTCATCAAATTCTTTAATTAAGGTGCATTCAAACAGCACTAGCTCATGTAATAGTGTACAAAGAAATAATTTTCAGTTTCTACATTTTCAGTATGCAAAGCCAGAAATTAAATACAATTAAGTCAATCTAAAAATTCAGGAGTGTTCTACAAAAAAATAATAGATTTCAGTTTCTTCTGAGCCTGATATTTCCTGATCCTATAAAATTATATATAGTCAATTTGTTTCTCTATATCCATCTACATATAAAATAAAGTGTTTACTTTTATGAAAGTTAAGATTTTCACTTAATCATTCAGTCAAGGAACCAAAGCTTTAAAAAAATGTTGTGAGGCTTTCACTTGACTTGCAAGAGTTGTCAATGCTATTGGAACTATTGGAATGGAGATTTTATGAGAAGAGCACATCAGCTCTTCAGCTGGACACAACAACTCTCTGTAGCTGTTTTGGGCAGCAAGAGAAGCAAGAAATGGCTGGGTCAGTGAGGAGGGGTTGACAGCAACATTATCCATGCTCTAACCTGTTCAAAAAGTCCCTACTTGTAGAAGAATAATTGTTTTCAATAGGGCATCACTGGGAATTTGGTTTTTTCACCATTCTCTGACATGAACTGCACCGTCACCAGCTGAGTTCCCCCTTGGGTTATGTTGGGATGTTGACCATGAGCAAGATTAGAACTAGTTTAGAAATGGATTTTTTTTTAAAGACTATTTGAGCACTGACTCTAAATAATGAAAGCAGTTCCAGTCATGGCACAAAATATCCTGGCTAAAATGGGGCCAATCTCCCCACAAGATTTCACTCTTGAAGCTGTGTCCTCAGAGAAATGAGCAGTCAGAACAGCACTGAGGACAAGAGCACCCCAGAAGAGAGCAACAGCACTACAGGAGTTCTAGTAAACGTGGAATTTCTGATCAGAGCGCATACAGCATTTTCATTTCTCTGATCCCAGTGTAATTTGCCATCAGACCAGATATCTGAACTCATCTATCCTAATCTAGTTCTTGCATTCTTCTCTTCTCAAAGAAAAAAGAAAACAGCACGTTGATTTTTTTTTTTTCTTCAGACTGACAATGACACTGTGCAGACTAATAGTAGTACAGTTATGAACTCCAGCTGTCTTTGGTAAGGAAAAGCCATTAACATTGGCTTTCCCTTTATCCTTCCCTTTTATATCTATTTGCTTGTTAGCTGAACTTTCTTTGTACATCTTGAAACCCACTGTAATAATTCATACTGATTGCAAAAGACATGCTAGAAGAAAAGGCTGCAAAGCCACTTATTTGTAGTTATCTCAGCTGTTGATCTCAGCCAATAAACTGCTGACTGATCACTGCAAATGTTTCTGCTTGCAGCAGATATGCAAGGGGCTGACACTTGGTTCATTTCAGCTCCTGTTGGTCTGCTGGCACGGCTGGGAGGCTGAGCAGAGCCCCAGGGATGGGTGCAGGGCTGCCTGTGCTGCCCTGGGAGCTGCCGCCCTGCACTGGCCCGTTTGTGCCACTGCTGTCCCCCCAGAAGTGCTGCATGAGCAGCTCCTTCACTGCACAGGGAATTGTGCAGCCCCATTGGAGGCCTGTCCATCACAGCCAGGGGACGCCAAAGGAGACGGGAGAGTCACAAGGCTGTGTATGCACAGAGTGGGAAGGAAATGGGTGACTTTGGAGCTATTCTGATTTCCAGTGACAGCTCTCTAGCATCCACAGTAGTACCCTGGGCTCTCCCCCTCTCAGTTTTGCTTTCACAGTGCTCATGGTGATGTCCCTTCCCTGCCAGGATGACAAGGCACTCCATCCTTGTGCTCCAGGGCTTCAGTTGCCAGCCGCAGCACAGAGCTCCTCCTGGCATTTCATGAACAACTCGTGGTGCATCACTGCTTTGGGATGTGCTCTGCATTCATCTGCAGGGTTCCAACACACAACAATTAATAAAGCTGAGAGGGTAGCACTAGGATGTTTAAAACAGTCCATCTGTGCTTCTCCCTCATCTCTAGACAGGCACTCCTAGCTACCCACAGGCACTTTTATCTCTGAAGCCCAAGTGGGAATTTCATCTTTCAGTTTTGAGCCAGCTCTCCCAGTGCAAAATGAAGCCAGGCTGTGTAAAGATTCCCCTCCACAGCCCTCACACACTGGGAAGGAGACAGCTAAATACAACACACAGTGGTGTGCACAGTTGCACAGAGCAATACTGTCATTCCTTCTCTTTATTCCCTACCTTTCCCCTTCCATCTGCTTTTGCTTGTCTTAGAAATGGCATCTTTTGGCAAATGAGTTGGTTTTTGTTCTTACTTTGAGCTTGATGTGGGGTTACCAAGCTGCAGTGAGATCCCTTAGCCACTGCAGGGGATGAGCACCAGCCCAGAGGAGCAGAGAGGGACTCACACCCAGCTCCTGCCTTGTGCACAGCACCATGCAAGGCCCCTGTGGCACTGCAGCTCCAGGGTCCCAGATAAGGGTGCAAGTGATGCAGGTCCAGAGCAAAGGGATAAATTTCAGACACGTGGAGAATGCCTAATATAAATAAAATAAACTGTATAAATCAAATATTTAGCTTTTGAAATGCTAGCTGCTCCAGATGTAAAAATCTAAACAATTATCCCTGAGATAAGCATCACAAAGTATATTTATATTTCCCCCTAGGTTTTATTTTGTGTTCATTAATATATACAACATTTTCCTTTTTAAAAACACTTTATGAGCCACATGCTCTCTCTGTGTACTTTTATGGAATTGCTGTTGGAGTTGGATGAAGCTGCATTTGCATTCAAGGGAGAACTCAACTCACTGCAATCATGCCTAATTTGTTGGAGCACTGAGTATTTAAATCAGATTATTATAATGTTTACAGCTCCCACAACCCCCAAATTGCATGATAATTGTCATGTCATGCAATTTACAGCTATGCAGGCTCTGCACTGAGACTGACAGGACCATTGTGTATATTATTAGTCAAACATTTGTGAATCTGAAGAAATTGTGAGGAATCCAAAAGAAATGTAAGGAGCAGACATTACCACAGGCAAATGCAGTTTAAAGTAAAGCCCTTCCCTTTCACTACTGAAAATGTGCAATCCTTCTGCCCTTTTTGATCCTGGAGGCTCTGGCTGACACTTTCAGATGTTCAGGTGGTAAACAGCCCCCAAGAAAACAACTACTGGCCAAAGATGAAACTCCCTGCAAGCACAAATTCTTCTACTATTAGGCATGTTTACTCCCTCAAGTTTATTCCTGATATCAGACAAATATTAGGCCTAGAGTGTGAAGTATTCAGGAAGGAACTAGGAAGTACCTGGACCACAACATGTATGAAGCTTGAATTTCAGCTCTGCTTGCTCTGTAGAAGCAGCTCTGTGTGGAATCCAGCAGCTGAATTGCAGAGTTGTAAGCAAATATCTGCCACTGAAAGAAACCCACCCTGCTCATTTGACAACACTTAGCACAGTGTGGTGATGCTTTGTGCAAAGGTTTCTAGATGACACTATAAAATCACTAAGAACAGAACTTTCTCATTAAGAGGGGAGAGGGAAAGGAAGCTACAAGACAATTATATATTCTGTCCCCAAAGTATAATTTCCACCAGTACAAAATGCTCACAGCTGCTAGAAACTCAGTGGTGATGCCACTACTGAGGTTGTCCTGCAGAAAGCTGGGAGAACTGTGGTCCTGGTTTTCCATTCCTCAGATGCAGATCCCAGTCCTAGGGGCAGCAGCTGCTGCTCCCATCCTGAGATGCACAGCCAGTGGCAGCTCCTTGTTCTCCTCTTTTAACCCAGCAACGCCAAATTTGTGGGGAAGAAAAATGAAGGCAACTGCAGTGATCAAAGAGGAAATTTTGCAGAGGCACGTGGGGTTGGTTGCTAACTGAAACACAATGTCAGTGGCTCTTTTAGAGCAGGAAGTCGATTCTCCTGTCACTTACAGGAAGGCTGATGGGAATTTGTGTGGCCATTGAGAGGGGTTGTTCTGCAGCATCCTCCTGGAGGGATCTCAGGCCAGCTGCTGGCAGGGATGGAGCTGTGGGGCTTCAGAAGGGGCTTCCCTGTGGCTTGTAAGGAAATGGATTACAACTGAGCCCCCGGCCAGGGGCAGGCTCTCTACCCCCTCAGGGAGGGGTGGCAGCCATGTGGGCAAAGGGGCTGAGCAACAGGTGGCCAGCAGCCCCTGCCAAACCACCATCCTGGCCTCATCAATTGCCAATAAAGAAACAGAACAGGAACAAGTTACAGATGGCAAATAGCGAAATAAAAAGTCATAAAACTGCAAAAAAGGAGCTCTTCTGGGGAGTAAATTGGCCTTTACACCACCAATTCTGGCTGAGAAAAAGAGATTAAAGTGTTTGCCTAGTTTGCCTGATGTCTTCAAGGCGTGATGCATATGCCCTAGTATTCTAAATAGTTTGAAGTATTTAGATGGTCAAAGATTATCAACAAGGTAAATAATATTTATAAAAATGTAAAAATATTCTCATTCAAGAAAACACAGTCAAGGACATAGAAAAATAAATAGACCCTAGAGACAAGTTTCTAATAAAAGTTGATTGCAAAACAAAATGGAGAGTAGGAAAATTATATATTAAAAATCAGAGTATTAGATTGCTTCCAAAATCAAGAATGCAAGTAAGTAAAACGACTCTTTTTTTTTTTGTAGAATTTAAAAAAATTCAACTTCCGACACACCTGCCAAAGATTCAAAATTCAAGTTAACTAGAAAAATGTGTAAGATAAATGAAACACAACAGTCAAAACATCCAAGTCTCCTGTGAATTATGACAAATAATTGTCAGGATCATGGTGGATGGTGGTAGCCAGAGAGCTTTGAAAGAGAAGGGCAAAGCATTAGTTTAGTAACAGCTGTTTACAAAAAAGCAGGGACTATTTATCCATATAGGAAGTTGTTAGATGAACATCTTACCATGATGAGGAAAGAAAGATGCGACCTGATGAAGGAGAAAGTGACAACAATGGAGTTATGATAATACTGCCTTGTTAAAATTTATTTGTAAGACAGAATTAAGCATTGCATGCTACACTTTTCTAATGCAGCAATCCAGACAGAAAAGGGGTGGAGGGCTGTAGGATTTTGTGCATCCACAATGCCCTAGGGTAGCTACATCAAAGAGCAAGTGGAAGCAGTGTCCAACTGCATCCCCAGGTGCTGAAGCAGAAATACCAGATCTGGAAAGTGTCCATACATGTAGGCTATTATGACTAAAATGCACAAGATAGCAACTCTTGAGAGCTGCCTCATGCTTAGCAAAAGTGATGCTGGAGATCTGCCTGGCCTGTCAGCCTTACCAGGACGTTCCTCCCTTGGCAGTCTCAGTACAAAAACAGTTATTAGACCTTTTTTGTTAACACCACTTTGCATGTTGTTTTGTCCTTGTTTGCTCGGTTTGCCATCCAGCAGAAACAAAACAAGTTTGGTACCGACATTGGAGGGCATGGTTAAAGCTCAGTGGTGCCACTCAGCATGTTTAAATCCCAGTGGGACAGTGGGAACAAGTCTCCAGGGAAACAAAGCCAGCCCCAGCAGGCACAGGAAGGGTGGTGGAGACTGCACTCTGCACTCAGGGTCTGCCCAGGGCTCCTCTCCTGCCTCCCAGCCCAGCTGGGACCAGCACAGTCCCTGTGAGAGATGCCAGACTAGAAAAACCCCCATCCCCATCTCCACATATTTCTGTGCCAGAGAGCAGTGCAATCTCCCTTAAATCCCACAGTCAGGACTCTGTGTGCTCCCTCGATCCTGCTGTTGTAGGAGCAGGGGCTACCACCAACCAGGAATCCAGGGTGGCTTCCACCAGGGTGGTCGTGTGAGCTGCTGAGCTCGCCCCAGCTCTGCCTGCAGCTCTCCCTTGGGATTTCCCTGGTGAGGTGACAAATCTACAGCCCAGCTGAGCCCTTGGAGGTGGCCCTTTCTGCATGGGCTGTGCCAGTTTCAGGTGAGCACTGCTGCTGGGCAGGGCTCAGCCCAGAGCAGTGGCCATGCACACAGACTTCATGGTTTATAGACACTCAAAAAACATATAGACACACAGACCCTTCCCTGCAGCGTGTGCTCCCTGGTTCCAAGATGTCTCTATGCACCAAAGGTTACCAGGCCCAAAATTCCTCTGATTTTCTTTTAAAAACTGGTAACTACTTATTAAAGGTAATTATTAAACTTCAAGTTTCAGCAAATGCTTAAAATACAATGTGTGGTAGGAGCTCATATAAACTGCACCTGTAACGTGACATCTTTGCAATGCTCTTGTACATAGGAGGCTCAAAGCTATTTCTTGCCAGCAGCAGTGATCTGCAGACTTTAGATGTTGTTAAAAAGCTTACAATATCAGCAGGGCAACTGCTGCCTCCATTAGAAACATGATACTAAGATGCTGATTAATACCAGGAGGGGGCTTTAATCAGCCAAAGCCATATGCTATTTCACTTAAGATGAAAGTGCAAATGATAATCATTATTTCAGAAAGGATGTATTTAAAAGAAGAGCAGAACAGCAAGTGGCATCTTTTTATCATTAGAGCTTCTTCATGCAGACCCTTTTTTTCTAAAGCTTCATAAGCTTTTATGAACATCTGGATCATTTCTTCATTATATAGGCTTCCAATATCATTATGTTTGATGTAGTGTTTTTAGTGGAGTTATGCTAAATGTCTAAATATACAATTAATTCCTATTAATTATAGTTTTCAAACTGGTGAAATTATCCATCATTAACTTAATCACTTGCATTTTATCTTAAAATTGTATTCACTCTTTTATAATCCCTACATCTAAAGCCATTTCTTCCCTGGGCTTTGTGTGATGTTTTGCATGCTGTTTGTATAAAGGTTTGCCAGCCATTTTCAACTGCTTGTAGAACTGGGGCTGTCAGCAGCAGGCCATTTTAAAATAGAATCTAATTCAGCTTAGTTGTTTTACCAAGAAGTGCTTCAGAGAGAAAGCAAAAAAAGAGGTGAATTTGGATCTCTAAAGGGCAAGACTTCATTAGACCTGATGGATCTTTAGTTCTGTATTCCTTACACCAAGGCAAGGGGGGTGAGGGAGGCTTAACAAGAGCAGAGTAAAGGAAGAGAGTTATTCACTGGTTTCCACTTCATGTGGCAGTAATTCAGCATGAAAAGAGCCAAATGATTTGGAAGTCTACATTGACTGTACTTGAAGAATTAGGAGCATCTTTAGAGTCAAGTTACAGCACATCTAAAGAAAAATACCATCTCCAAAGCTTTTTTCTGAACACTCTGGCCTCATTTTAGGCTTCTCCTGTGGCTTAAACTGGAACTTACATAATGACACATTAGTCAAATGCCTCCCCTAGTTTTGAAGCCTCAAGTTGGATGGATATTCTCTTTTCTTTCATATGGCATTTGCAGAATGAAAAGAAGAAGAATCAAAGGATTAAAAACACCAGAACAGGCCTGCTTGGCTCTCATCAGTCTCCTTTCAGGCACTGAGAGGCAGAAGGAGTGCAGCAAACCAGAACTGCTGTTACCACTGATGAGACACAAGTATCAGCTTTGGTCCAGCAAGGAAGTACCCAGTTACTGTCATTGTCACTTCGTTAGTGCCCAGCACTCCTCCTTCCTGCAGGAACACCTGGCCTGGGTGCTCAGGCTGAGATCAGTCCATGGTTTCACTCCAGTCAGGAGGTTCCTGTGCCCTGAGTGCTCTGGGGCTCTGTCCATCCATCCACAGCCTCTGGCCCAGCACAGCTCAGGCACGGGGAGTCACACAGAGCCCAGCCCAGCCCAGGGCTGTGCAGCATGGCAGCCCATCCTGCCCACCCAACCCTCCCCAGCAGCACCTTTTGGTTGCATCTGAGGCCCATAAAAAGCTGTTCATCTTCTGGACAATTACCCTGCCACAGCCCAGGACACACCTCAGGTGCCTGCTTTGACACACCTCAAGGAATGAAAAAGACAGTTCTCTTAGAGGTTCATCATCCTGAGCAGCTATTTTCTAATCCCCTCACTCTTCTCCACTATTGTAGATTTTTCTCTGCTGGACCTGAAGAAGCTTAAATGACACTTATATGCATCTTTTACACGGAATGCAGTATTATCCTGGTTTTGTACTAAGGGCTCACAGAATGCCTCCTCTGCTTGAATTTACATAAGAACTGTTAAATACATCAAGAGCACAAAGACCTCTAATTCTCACAAATAAAGCTGTCCTCTTGTCTTTGCTTTCACTGGCATTCTGTGGTAGCAAATACTTTCTCCAATTTCTAATCTTCAATTCAAATGTCTCCTATAATTTCAGAGTACTCTTGTCACAGCTCTGGATGTCCCATTCTCCTAGTCAGGTCATTTAGGATATTCTCTTTACTCATGATATGATGTGATACCAAATGATCCTTTGGGGCTCAAGGTTCCTTGAAGGAATGCATTTCATCTGCAGTTCCAGCTGCCTTGGAGTCACAAAACCATGTGCTCCTGCTCTGCTTGCCCTCCAGGCTCCCATTTTGGGAGGCTAACACACTTAAGTTACAGTTCCCAGTACCTTAGATTACAAAGAAGCAGATTCTACATTTCTCCCCCTCTTCCATAACATCTCAGAAAATTCTTTCTTCTGTCAAAAAAAGGAACCAGCTTGACTGACACTGAAAATTTTTGTTCCAGGAGAGACACTGAGCAGGAGCTAAAGTTTGTTTTATTCCTTCTGTATTGAGACAAGGCTGTTGCTGGTTTTGAAAACTTGTGGCAGCATGTGAGACCCAGCAGCAAAGTTGTGCCAGCTGGGGATGGGATCCTTTGGTCTGTTTTAATCACTGCTCTATTTCCTTTCAGCTCCTGCCCCTCCTTTGGCTTTGCTCTCATTTTTACTCCCCTCCTCTAAATGGGAAATTTAAAATATAAGACTGAGGCATCTGACCCATGGCTCACCTCCAGGTGTGCCACAATATGCCTGCTCATCACAGGGGCTGCCTTGGCTCCAGAGGGCAGAGCTTTTGGCTTTGATCACTCCAGATGTATTTTCTCCTCATAATAAACTGAAAATTACTATCATCCCTTTTGGGTCTCCAACAGATCATTTGCCCTTTATTTCTTCAATAAGGTGTTCAATGAATATTGTGGTAAAAAGCTACACAATCTAATACAGTTTTCAACTAAAATTCAGAGACAGTAAAAATGAATTGTCTCTCCACAAGTAAGTCAGGTGCTCTGAGATCAAGACATTGACATCCAGGTCCTGCAGGAATTTAGGATTTACTTCAGAAGTTTCTAAAAGGATGGCCCAAAGTTGACTCTCTGTAGTTCTGCATAATGTACATACCACTCCTTTGGAAATCCCTCCTGACTAAACACAGCGAGGAGAATACTCTCAGTTGCTTCTGGGTAACACAGAAGAGACATTCACATGGCCACTTTTCAAACTTACTCTGCAAAAGAGACTGTGACTGATTCCAGAATATGAGAAATACTGGACTAGGCCAGTGGTGCACCTAGACCAGTATTCTGTCTCCACCAATGGAGACATGACCTCTAAGCTCAGCCCTTTATTTCCTGTATCTTTGCCAGTTTTCAGTAAAATAACCTGCCCACTAACATTTTTGCAATGCAGTTTCTTCAATAGTCTTTTGTGTGTAATGTTCAAAAAGGTCTTTTGAAAATTGAAATATTGATGTGCACATGCTTATTGACACCTCACTGAACTGTGGCAGGTCAGGGGCAGGACTTCCCTTTCCAGAAACTCTTGCCCACTCTGCCCTCACTGTTCTGTTTACCCCAGGATCCCCTCTAAAGCTCTTTAAAGATTTCATTAAGTCACCATTTGAGTAACCTCAGACAGAAGCACTCAGGTGGAGTCTGAAATTCCTCATGTTCTTCAGGCATAGTTCACTCCATGAATGCCACAGCTACCACAGAAGGGTCTCAGCATCAGTGCAGCCTGCAGCATCCTGAGGGCTCAGTCCATTTGGTGGTGCAATGGGTGACAAACAGCTTGCAGCTGCACCTAGGTATATGATATAAACACAACATTTTGTACCTTCAGTGCTGCCACAAATCATCCCCTTCTGTAAAACCTTCTTTTTAAATTTCTTTCCCATGGTGAGATTCTTTAGAATGAATACGCAGAGCCTTTAAAAGATTAAGGTGCTTGGCTCCCAGTGATCCCTTTGCTTACAGAGAGAGCTGGGGTTGCAGCCTGAGGGATCTACAGGATCCAGGGCAAATAAACCAGACCATTCAGACAACAGCAGCAAGGACTAATGACCAAGAGGCTCAGTTTGTATTAAGATGCCTTGAGCTGGAGTCCCAGACTGCAGGACCTTTGAAAGTCTTTCTGTATCCACTGCAGTCTGTAATTATCTTGTCTGTTTAGATTGTGATCTCCTGGTGTCAGTGACTGACATGATACATTTGTTCAGTGCCAGTAAAACAGGAGTCACAACACAGCCCAGGTTAGGACCCTGAGGTGCTGTTTTAGTAACAACATCCCTCTCCTCCTCTGGCATTGCAGTAATCCACAGCTACATTATAATATCCACCTGCTTTGGGCCATCTGGTATGCATAAATGTCCCTGTGTCTTTTTACATGTAAATATAGCTCTTTGAAGACTCTTACCAGTCACTGCTTGTAAGTGCAGTTGGAGTTTTCTGCCCCACAGGAGAGAGAGGAGGATCCAAGGAGCCCTGCAGCCCGAGCAGAGCAGCAAACAGACAGACAGACAGACAGAGGGTGAGCCAGGAGCTGGTTCCCCTTCAGTGTCTCCAGGAGGGGACTGCCCTGGAGCTGCTGGAGGTTCCAGAGCGCTGGGAAAGGGGACAGAATGTACATTCTGTTATCAGCCCTGCTTTTGAGTATGGAGGGAAGCTGCAGGTTCAGGAAACACAACACATGGCACTGTGCTGAAGAGGGAAGCAGAAATAAAGACAGGAGAGTGTGAAGCCAACAAAAGGAACAGGAGAAGAGACAGAACAAAACCATGGCTGTTCTCTAGGGACAAAACAGATCAAAGCTCTTACAGCTAAAAATTTTTTAAAATTATATGAAAGGGATTAAAGGGATGGAAAATTTCAAAATTGGAAAGGGGAGAGGCTTTGGTTGTCACATACCTTCTAGTGTCAGAAAATGTAAGAAGATCCCCACTTTTTGTGCTATTGCAATGACATCTGCCTTCCTGTGTCAACAGACCTGAACTGCAGAGCTGGAGTGTGACAGAACCCAGATTCTGTAACAGATCTGCTCTACTAAGCAGGGATTACCTTTGCATAAGATTTGTATGAAGCTGAATAGGGCTTTTAGAGCCAACTACAGAACAATTCATCCCCATCACCCCCAGTGCAGGCTGAAGCAGTGTGCACCCCATTGGAGCATGCTGCAGTCTGAGAGAGGGAATATATTTTGAACTAATTAATCCACTGGTGCTTCTGTCTTTTAGATTCAAATGCTAACATCACCCCTTACCTGCCAGTCCTGTTTCAAGTCCCTTTGTCTGAAGAACTTGAACTGAGAATCATAACAAAATCAGGTGATTTAGCCTCCTAGAACAAATACAGCTTCTTTTGCACAAGTGTTGAGGGGTAAAACTTTCTTACTTCCAAAGTCTTCTGAGAGTCCTGAAATTCTTTTCTTCTGTGTTGCATTTTGAAGTTGCTCCCCATGAATATCATTGTCAGGCAATAGTAACTCTCACCTACTGACTGTCAGTAGTTTTCACAGAGATGACATTTAAGACTCAGAGCTTGAAAGCTAATCTCTCTTCTCAAAAGTTATATTTCCCAGCAAATGTTTGGATGTATACTAGACAAATAAAGTGAATGCAGGTGTTCCTTGTAACTGTTCAACCAAGAAGTTGAAAACTGTATAAGAATGGGACTTAATTTGACAAAATTGTGTCAGTTTCAGACTGGAGTTCTATGTAACTGCAATTCTTTAGGAAAACAACAATAATAATCTGAATTAAAATTTTCTTCTGCAAAAGCAATACTGTTTACACTGTTGTCTGCTGAATCCAGAGTTTCTATGAATAGTGCATCAAATCCTTCAGCATACTAGCATGGCTCCTAGTGAGGAAAATATCCACAATGCCATGGGAGGTGTGATGGTTGCATTCAGAGAATCAAATCATTCTTAGCCCAGTCTGGCTACAGCTCAGTGCTTGTGTGACAGGATAGATTTGGGTGTGCTCAGCAGCCCAGAGGAGCTCTCCAGGCTGGGCTGAGTTTCACTCTGTGACAGCTTCCCTGGCACCTGCTCCAGAGGCAGCTAAGGTGAGCTGGAGGGTAAATTGAAACCCCTCACTGCACTAGGAACATGTCTGAACTCCTTGACAGTGTCTCAGGAATATTTTTTCTATCTCTTTTCTTAGACATTGTTATTATTTTTTAGAACTATCCAATCCAATTGCACTTCAAATTAAGCCTAAGTTTTGAATGGCAGCGAGAGACCTCAGCCTTTCCTTTTAGACCTCAAGTTGGAAAGTCTCAGATTTGCACACCAGCTGATGACCAGACACATAATTTCAGCTGTTCCTCTTGCTATGGGTCACCCCTTTGGCCTAAGCAGTCAGACTATTGCAGAATCATTTTCTGTAGCTGTGCCCCTATGCCTGAGATCATGAGATGGGACTACAGATCTCTGTGAGAGCTTGATGCAAGAATGAAGACCTCACCCTCTATTTTACTGCTCCCACACAGTGGTTGTGTTAGCTCTGCTCCTGTAACCACTGCTGCACAAGGATCTTTGTTCTTGCTCCCATACTCTGTTCAAACCCCAAAACATGGACCTGAAGCCTGGCTCAGTGAGGCTCTATCTGTGCACAGTGACATTCAGTAGGAATTTTCCCAAGAGCTCTCTCATCTGCAAGAAAGCTTTCCCATTCTTGAACTTTCCAAAGCATTTCTTTATTGGACATGAAATCCAGAGGTTGATGATAAAGTTATGAAATAAATCCAAGTTTAGAGGAGCTATTTAGCAGTTGAGATTTAAAATTGGGCCAGATCTCCCTTGCTTATATCCATGATGTGTAGGTTTAGCCAGCTCATAGAACTCAACCATATGATCTCTTTTCACTTTTGTCCCACCTTAACTGAGAAAAAACATATCTCAGTGTTGACTTTGGACTTTCCCCAAACCTCTTCCATACCTAATCCTCTTCAGTCAAAATAGTCTGGATCTGACAAGGGGATCTGAAGGAAGTAAAGGTCCCCTTTTGTCCAGATTTTCTTTTTTGTCTCTGCACATTATTTTGTTAAAGTAGAACAGAGAGGAAGAAAAATTCAAGAAATACAAGAGATGATTCTTTAGAGTAATAGATAGCTTTCCAGAGAAAACCTAGGCATTCTCTTTAAAAATATTGTTATCTCTTACAAGATGTCCCTCATGTAAGAATGAAAACAGATAATGTGTCAATGTTCCCATGCATTACATCCCTATTTCTCTTTTAGAAGTTATTATCCCAAGGCTACAAAGTTTCCAGGGATTTTTAGGCAGCTCTGGATATGTGTTCTTAAACAGAAAAAGTCACTCAGTGTTTATGATGGTCTCTCCCCCATATTCAAAGTGCTGGTAAATACTGTTTTCTTGTGGTTACTGTCAACTAACAGAAGAAAAGCCTGATGAGAATATAAGTGCCTTGACTGAAGCTATGCAATTTTACCTCCTATTTCCCTGGATTCCTGTGGATATCCATTCCTTAACTATCATACATGAAAAATCCAGTCATTTCTGTGTTCTGACAGATATTTCTGATCTTAATGGGCAAGACTCAGTGTCATACAGCTCAATACACACAAAAGCAGCCTGGCTATGCCTGGAAACTCTACTCACCTATGCCTTATTGAGATACACCCCAACGCAACAGGCACCACTGCAAGGTTTCTATGCCCATTCATCAATCTAAACCATTTGCTGCCTCAGTCCTGTTTGCAGCAGACAGATGGTAATATCAAGGTATTGCTGTGTTTCAGAGGGGACCTCTGCAGAGCTGTCTCAGCAAAGCCAGAGCCTGGGCTCCCCTGGCAGCCCCCAGGTTCTCCCCTCTCCAGGGCAGCGTGCCCTGCACTTGCTCTGGGAGTAAATCAAGCAAAGCACCCGCAGCTCATCAAACCAACTTTTTACAGCTTCAGAAATAATGAAAAGGAAGCATAAATTTCATGCTAGAAGCTGGAAGATAGAGTAGAAACACCCTCTTCTCCAGCTAAGTTTCCAGTAACATCACTGGATGTTGTGCTCCTGAAAATTATGGGGTTTGGGTCCAGAAAGTGCCTTCCCCTTCATCCCAACACTGCTCAGCCTCCCCGAGTGACTATCACTCTGTTAGGGTTTCTAGATCCTCAGAACAAACCGAGTTAAATAATTGACACTTTCCTTTGTTTGATTCAGCATACAGCTCTTGCCTGTGTTCAGACACTAGAGACCACAAAGCAGTCACTATAAATTTCCAAAATGCACTGTGCTGGTTTAGACTTTCCTCTCTGATGCTTTTCCCAGTATTAACTCTGTATCTTCTCAAAATCACACATTGTCAAATTAAGCACAGTTGGTGGCACATTTATTATTGTTAAGTAAAGCCAATGAAAGAACATTCATTTCTTATAGAACAACAAGGATTTTTACAGAATTCCTGTCTTGGTTCCACACTTTTGAAAAAATCCACTTTTTCTTAATCTCTTAAACTTGGGCTAAGCAGAGTTTTGAGGTTTGCAGAGCTGTTCTCCAGCTGAGTGTTTCCTTTTAGATATGCACACCTCCTTGTTGGACATTCATTATCAAACCTTGTGTTTGCCTTTTATCTACAAGTCCTCTTCAGTGTTCAGCATAAACTACATGGACACCTTGCAGATTGACATTTCTTCATTCATGCTTTACCTTAAACAGCATGCGAAGACATCAAAGAAGAGGAGCCGACTTTGATGTTACAAAATGAAAAACGCCTCATGATTTGCCAAGACCAGGGGAACTTGTAGTTTGCTCTTTTTTTTCCCCTTAAAGAAATACTACTGCTTTCCCCATGGATATGTAAAAATCTTTGCCATTTTCACCAAACCTGTATAAACATTTTGTTCCCAGTAAGAAAACAAGCCAGATCTCATCGCAGTTTGTTAAAAATGGGCCCCAGGGCCTAAACTACAGTGGTTTGAACACACCCTTTATTTAAAGAGCTTTTTTGTTTCTCACCTGTGACTTTGCACACTCGGAGTGTCAGGACCCCCAGCATCACCTCACTAATAATGATGCTGATAGTGCATGCACGTGTTGTGTTTTTCATTCACAGGTCACTGAGAGGGATTTAGAAAAACAAGGTCATTCCTATGCTGTAGATAAAGGAATTGTGCAATGAGAGATGTTATTTGGTTTGGCCATGGTAGCAAATAGCCAGCAATAAAAGAGAGCTGTCCCAATTCCTTGTGGGCACTTGGCTCAGCAGCTCACTCTGATCATGAAATCAAAGGTGATTTCCTCAGCACCATAGCAGACACAAAAAGTGCCAATAACCCTGGGAGGAGGCCGGGCATACCTTGTCAGCAGGTGCCACAGAGCACAAGAGGAAAGGCCAGATCTGGTTCAGAGCTCACATTTCTGTTGTTGCGAGCACGGGAAGGGAGGTTTGCTTTGCGTGTTCTCTTTCATTGTTTGAAGTGAAGAGCTGCCCTGTCCTTATAAGGACAGAAGGAATGTGCATAATTAGTCCAAGGCTAGAGAACAGAGACATTCAAAATGAACATTTGTTATTGATTTCCCAGACTGCAGTGGAACTGAGAAGAATATCATGGGACGAAAAGATACGTAATTAAATGTGATTTGTTCCAATGCTGCCAAGCTAGGTCATTGCATATGTATCATTTGACTGCATTGCTCCAACATAAAGTGCTCAGTCCCCCTCCCTGGCACAAAATCCTTTGATTAAGCAGCCTCCCTTCACTGGAGGAAGGGGCCAGCCCTTTTGTTGTTTTGCTGCTGGCAGTGTTGCTTGTGCTATTTCTTTAAGACTCCTCATCAGATGTGGTTTGTCAGGAACATGCCCAGACTGTAAGTCAGAACAGAGCTCATTTTCTTTGATGTGCATTTGTAATGTGCCTGCTCCAAAAGGAGGGGCATGAAAACTTTGGTCACACTGTTTATCTGCAAGAACTACATTTTAAGTAACTGGATGTGAATGGACTATGCACAAACTGCAGCGTTGGCTACTCCTTTCAAACAGAATTTTATCAATAATTGGTGCCAACACAAGAACATGTGTCAAACACTTAACCACAACCAATTTGGGAGGAATGTGTTTAGTCCAGACCTTCTGCTATAGAAAGACTTTATTTTCAGTTTAGGTCCAGAATTTTTCCAAAACAACACAAATAGCTGTTTTAACGTCATTTATTGTTGTATTGTGCTCAAGACCAGCACAGATATGATCAGTTTGGCTCTTTGGCTCTGGTGTTATAGGTTTTGTACTGAAGGTTTTTACCCTTGAGCAAGTGTTTTGCATACGAAAAAAATCTGAAAGTGAAAGGGTTACACTTCCTTGAAGGTCCACTTAAATGGCTGTGAGAAGAGAGCCAAAATGGTAATCACATCCCTATGAGATCATATTGAAAGCAGCCATGCCTATTGCATAGAGTCCTCTGATGTTGCAGGGATCTGTAAAACATTTAATCACTGGAGTTTCAATAAGTTGAGATTTGTTGTGAGTACTGTAGAGAGCACTTGTCTCAGATAAAATGCTGCCTGGTAATGCTCTTACAGCTACATGAGCCAGAATGCAATCGAATATCCATGGTGATTTAGCCTTGCACCGTCATCCCAGAGAAGGGGATGCAGGATTTTCACAGCGACATAGCAGTGGATTAATATAACTATTCATTACAATTCATGGGAGGCCTGATCCAGCTTCTGTCAGCAGAAGGAAAGATGCCATTTGATTTTACTGCGAGTTTGGATGGGGTTTTGTGTGTCTAATCCTGTAACTGCCCTCCACTGCCACAGAAGCCCCTCCAGGGCTATTACTCTGCTGCCCAGGTGGCACCTCTACAGCTGCTGCTCTGCTCTTATTGCTCAGTGGAGCCCAGGTGATCCTAATGCTGCCAGGTAGCTAAGCATTGCCACAGAGAGGTTTAATAGCTAAACCTTGCCTACCTTGCTTCTATTTATTCAAGCTTGTGAAGTTCTGACTGACCTAAAACTTAAGTTTGGCATAAACCGCGTCAATGCCTGCCTCAGAAAGAAATGAATAATGGAGTTTTGAAGATGGCTCTCCAAAAGCTCACAGATGAGACAGTGTGTGGGTGAAACCCAAGTAGCTCCACTCACAATGAACCTTCTCCTCTGGCCCAAAGTGTCCAGGGAGCCAAGAGACAATCCTCGTTAGCTTACCTTCATTAAACTGCCAGCAATCCACTATCTATCCACTCAAGCTTGCACCAAATAAACCTTTTATTAAGACTGTATTTTGAGGAAGCCCTTCTCCACCAATGGCATGGTTTGAAGCTTAATTTGAAAGATGCAGAAACCAAGCTAAAACTGGACCAAGGTTAAAGAGCAAATCACTCACACAGTGGGTCAATCCAAATGACCCCTTCTGGTTTCTTGCAAAGATCCAAACCTATAAGCTGTCAATGCAACTTGAAATATTGAAGAAATCAGAAAGGTAGTTTGTGCCTCTCAACAAAACAAGCACCTGAGCCCATTTTATTGTAAAGGTTGTGTCTTCACTGCCATTACTGAGCAGTAGAATGAGCAAGTCTGTAGGCACCAAGGGTGAAAGATGGTTCAGTATATGGTTATATTTTGTCCTTTGTGCCTATACAATCCAAACACACATTAGATGAAAAACCCTACCTGGGCTGCTAGAGCCAAACAAATGAAAAGGATGCCTCTGACCAAAGAGCACTGAGTTTTCAGAGACAGCTCCTGAAATGTGCCAGGTTTGAGAATGGAAGCCTCAGAGCATCAGTCCTTTCCCCTTGGCTGACAGGTATTGCAAAAGAACAGAAGAGGTTTTCCAGCAAATATTTTGAGTGTCAGGGGAAAGAAAACTCTCATGAATTAATGTGGATTTTGAGGAGAATGATATTGCCCAAAAATACCATTGTTTGTACAGGCTTTTTTGACAGACTTGGCAGGTTTCTATAGCACCTTCTGACTATATAAAGTTGTGTGTGCGACTTAATCTTTTTATTTCTGCCTTTTGGAGTTTAGTCTCTGTCACTGTTGCCCTCTGAATTCAACTCCTCTGAACCCTCAGTGCTCCTGACATTCATTGTTATTCTGCTCTCTGCTTTCAACAATATTCCAGTGAGCTTCCCTTCCTGTCAAAGCACTGACTCAGGCTACCTTAGAAAACTCTAAGGATCTGTTGATCTCTAAGAGACAAGTGAATATTTCTAGTTTCACTATCATTAATAACTGGCAAAAATACCAGGATTAAAACATTTAACAGAAAAAAAAATGTGTTCTCAATGTTATTTATATCACTCCCAGCAAAAGAAATTTCACATTTTAGTGTTTTGCTGTGCTTGAAGGTTGAACATTTTTAAGAACTGTTTGTCAGTGTCACATTCACTTCCCACCTGCTTTGTTGCTACTGCCCAAGTCCCGCACCATGGCCCCAGTTTCAGGCTGTTGTTTTCAGATGTTGACGAAAAGAGCTGTTTGGAGGCATTAGCCAGGTGAAACCCTGTGTGATGCCTTTGTTTTGCAGGCCAAACACTGAAAGCACACCATCTATAAGCCACACTTATGCCCCTTTTTTAGTGAGCCCAAAATAAGGTCTGGTCAAATCACCACAAATATTCTCACGAAGCATTAGCTTGTTCTTAAGGAATAGTTGTCAGTATCAACTGCAAGAAGCCCTTTTTGGTTTTGTAAAAGATGTGTAGCAGCAGACTAGAGATGGGACAGTAAAGGTAAGTTCTCATGCAGTTGTGCCAGTTTAAGATGCCCACAACTACAAACTACACCATTGTCTGCAGCAGCAGCAGTCACTTCTCTACCACTTTTGATGTGTTCAGGCATCAGGGAAATGCCCCAGCCTGCAAGGGCCTTATTTCTAGGCATGGTTTCAGCCAGCCCCAGGACTTAGTGAGCTGCAGCCAGCAGAGACTGCAGCTCCTGCTCTCCCTGCAGCCCTGCCAGGACCCTCTGACACCCCAGGATCTTGCTTGACCTCGCTCAGTAGCTCCCCAAGAGCAAAAGCAAAGCCTCCCACCCACTCTGAAATTCCACCCCATACTAGGAGACTAAACCAGCCACAAACAAAAGTAGAAGCCTAAATAGTCTGCAGTCAATAAGAGCAAAAAGAATCACCAGAATCCCAAGAGTGAGACCACGACCCAGGACAAAGCCTGTGAGCTTTGGAGAGGGCAGGATCCCCTGTTTGCCTCAAGGCAGTCTCTGGCTGCTGAGAAGCCTTGGGAAGAAACTTCTCAACACTCAGGAGTTTATCCCATGCCACACTGGCTGCTGTCAGAACTGCACTGCTATGCTGAAATACCTGCTAGCATTGCCTCTTTACAATATTTGGTAGCACAGATTTAGGGCCTTTATGCTGCATCATGATCTCTGAAAATTTCATAAATAAACCCCTTCGTTACCAGCATAATGAACTGATCTCCTGTAGCTGTAAACTCTGGAAACTGGTCCATTTCCTCCATGCTGGCAGATAACAAGCACCACGCAGCAGTGACCCAAACACTTCTGTGAAACCTTCCAGAAAACAAGGGCTAGGTTGTATTTTTTTGCTTGGCATTACAGCTCTAGGACATAGCACCACTGTAATGTCAGATTCTCATTTATTTTTCCCCAGTTGCACTTCTTCAATTTTGGGAGAAAACCACTTCACCTGTCTTTAAAGTCCTATGAAATGTTACCAGACTTTGAATTATTACACACATCCATCCAAAAATATCTACACACTTGTCTCCTTACCAAAGAAGCTCAGAAGTAGACCTTAGACATGTAAGCTCCATCAGCAATTAGCAAACAAGGAAGAGGGGAAAAAAATATCAATCTATTGTAAATGGCCAATACAGCACTGAAGACCTGACACTTACTGCTAATTGAGGTACTACAGTATCAAACAAAATTATTAAGGACTTAGCTGGGTCTAACAAAATACTTGAGCAATTAAGGGTCTTACTGTAAAAAAAAACAATAGCAATATTTTATTTGGTTCATCCCCAGCACAGCAGGCTAACAACCTGTGTGTGTCTGTTCCAGGGCCTGACAGCTTTCAGGACATCAGGTCTCCTGTGCATGAAGATGTAGCTTTGTTCAGCCACAGCTCCCTCTTGGAGTCAGTTACTCATGGGCTGTAGTTTAAAAAGTTTGGGTTGAGCACTTAGATCCCAAAGACTGAAAAATGGGACTGTTAGAAGGATAAATCAGGAACATCTTGGAAAAAAGGTCACAATAAAGAAAGTGTGTGCATCCCATCATAACTGGATTGCTGGTGATCAGGCATGGTGTAGCCAGCAATGAAAAACTCAAGGTTTCAGCTGAGAGATCAAGTCTGGAATTAAAATAGAGCTAAATTTAAACTCCGGAGTTCATTGGATGCTGTACTGGAGTAAAAGAAAGTCTGTCCTATGAATTGAACTGAAGCAGCTTAGCAAGACAAACTTAAAGCTGACTTTGTTTTCATCATATTTCAAAAGTTCCATACCTTCTCGGTGATTTCTCATGGGCATCTCCTCACAGCTCTGACTCCTTCTTCATCACAGCCAACAAACTCCAACTCTCCTCACCCAGCTAACCCACTCTTCTGTAGCACTCATCTTCTTATTGGACACAGCTGTGCCCTGTTAAGAGCAGGCCTGTTCCTAATCTTTGGTGATTAGTACAGCTGCAACTCCTCAGGTGTGAGATTGCCTTCTGCACTATCTTTATTTTCTTACATTCTATCCCTCCACAACTATTATACTTAGAAAAAAGAGCATCTCTCCACATTTTCATCCTTCAGTCTCTAGCTGAGCATCATTACAAGCAAACAATTCAAACCTGTCACAGCCCCTCAAGCTTTAGAACTTCTAACCTGCTCTAAAACCACACTTGAGCCGAGCCTTTCTTGGAACTTGCTGGAGCAGTGGATGGGATTACTGTCCCAAAGTGTCCCTTCTGCCTCCTGCTGGAGCACAAGAGATTTGAAACATCACAAATTAATTTTCCACATGGAAGATGATTTTCAGGATAATTTTTCTCTTCATGTTTATCCTTAAGGTAGTTTTCCACCCAGAACTGTGAGGAAGAAAAGGGGGGCAGGAGGGTGTGGGGGGTGTGGTGAATTCTGGCTCATATGCAGTCTACATCAAAAGTTACCAGGGCAACAAACCAGTTAGGAAGCCAAGCTGACAGACCTAACCAGGAGTCTGCTGGGCCCCCTGAAGGAAAAAAGAAATGGCTGAAAGACATCAGAGGAGGGAAAATAAAAAATTAAAGTCCATCCTGTTGTGCTAAGCTGGTCAGAGCATGCCCACTTCATCCTATTTAGGGTGAAAGTGTCTAATATTATACTTGACTGGAAAAAAAAAATAAAGCAAGAAACTTAATTCAAAAGTTCTGAGCATTTTCCAGGCTTTTCCCCTGACCCTTGGTGCTGCTGAGGGCCCTTTTGGGCAGGGCAGGGCAGGCAGTGCTGGTGCAGGGATGGCATCCCCGAGCTGGGCTGGGAGCGCTCCCGCAGCAGCCAGGCACAAACCAAGCGGTTATTGTCATCAAAGTGAGGAAACTGAGCTGATCAAAACAAGCAGAAGGCCCTGTTCTGTTTGGGCTGTACACTCTGTACGCTGCCACTTGGGAACTTAATTAGTCCACATGCTTCATGCTGCTATCTTTAGTCTGATGGCATACAGCTGTTCGCCCCAGCATCGCTGCCTGCTGCCCTTGCCCTGCTCTTGGGGTCCTCTCTGGAGCAGGAAAGGAGGGATTGCCTAGAGATGAATCCTCTGCCAGCCCTTGCTGGTTGCCTAAAACAAAACCTTTTAGCCCAGATCGTGAGGTAAATGAGGTTTCATTACATCTTGGGAGTTTTCCCACATGGCCAGGGATTGGGAGGAATCCCACAGTCTCAGGGTGCTGATCACATCACAGGGCTACCCTTCAGACCCAAAAACCAATCCTTTTCAGGGCAGCCTTACCTGCTGCGGTGAGGGGAAGCATTTTGGAATCATTGTCAGCATGAGGTGAGGGGACTGGTGAGGAGAGCTGGTTCTGCTTCCCACCTCAGCAGAGGTGCAAGAAGAGTGAGCCCTGGACATGAAGTATGAAGGGATATAGATTATTTTAGGACATGGCACTTTTCTGACAGCCTGCCATTGTACACAGTGATCAAGATTGTGCTGAGATCATGGTGATCCCTTCATATTAAAATGCAGGAAAAAAATACCTGCTGAAGATGCCCAGCTGGCCAATGAAGCCGAAATTGGGGAAAGACTCAGGAATGAGGCATGAGCTCCCACTCCTGGTTGCCTCTGTGTTCAGCATCAGGTTTAGCCTGAGCCCCCCTATTTACAGCACAGGAAGGAGGACAAAGCTGGCTCTATAGCCCGAGTCTGCCCAGGGAGCAAGGGAATGCCCCTGTGCACTGCAGCTAATAAATGAAGGTCTTCAAAATCCCTTGGCTGATGTGATTTCTTGCACAGGGTGTCACAGCCTTGGCCTTTCAGCTGGGACATTCATATCTCCCAGCTGGAATGCAGCTGGCATCCCCAGGCCTGGCTGTAACCCCCCAGCTCAGAGAGCAGCTAATTTTTCTGAGCAGTTAAGAAGTTCCACATTCATCTACTCCTGGGCTTTAACCATATCAGTATCCTCCACCTCCTGCCTCCCCCCATTAGTTTTTGTCTCTTGTAATCATTTTTTTTCCTCATATTCCAGAAATCCCTGCTTTGCTACCTTGACAGTGATGTTAATGTCAGGTGCTGCACATCATGCCACACTCATAAGTTTTACATTCCTGTGACATGCCAGACTTTGATACAATTACAGCTTGGCTACATATCTTAATTTATGTTACAATATTGCTGCAGTAGTATCAGAGACAAATGTTTAATTCACAGAAACTCAGTTTCAAACTACAGTCCCTGAATGCAAACAGCAGACTTCAATATTTTTTCATCAATTTCTTAGTTCATAAAAATCAATTTTTGTAGAGTTTTTACACTGTACATAAAAGACTGTGGCATCAATTAGCCTTAATTCTTTTTTTTTTCTTTTTTGGAAACCTCTTTGTAGGAAAATCTCATATTTCAGCAATTTGCATTATCCACACAATCTGCTTTGAAGTTCTAAGTTATGGTAAGAAAAGGATCCACTTATCTGCACATAAAAAATGTTCAAAGCTTATAAATTCCCTGAAACAGATGTACATTATCATTGGATTTGCCTTTCTCTCTTTGCTGTTGCATGGCTAATAGAGTTTCATGTGCCCCCTCACATCCTCCCCATTTAGCATCTTTTCTCTACAGAAGCATGCACCCTACTGTGCCAATCCACACTTCAAAGATTTCTGTCTATCTATTAGAAACAAAGCACAAAGTGAGAACATATGGCCCCTTTTAAATTTCCCACATTTAAGTCAATATCGTTTCTTTTCTCCTTTGGCAAAGAAACATAATAAGGTTTATCTTCTCCCTTCCTAAATCTGCTGGCTCTCTCAAACTGCTTGTGCCAATTCAGCAGTTACTTTGCAGTATCAGACTTGGCAGCACATATGAAAACAAAATCTCTAATTTTTAAATTGCTTTTATTTCTTCAGATCAAGAAGATGCATTTAAATGATGAAAAAGGACAGAATGTAACTGCACACTTTCAGATAAGTGGATTTTAAACCCATGAAAGGGCACAACAGAAAGTCAACAGCAAAAAAATTGTCTTGTTTGAGTTCTTTTCATGGTGACATCTTTCTAAAGTGACTAAAGGGATGGAAGAGTATTGGGGAATCTAAGGGCTTCCTGCACCTGCTTGTCACACGTGCCAGAGCCTCCAGAGAAACCCAGTTCTGGGGCTGAGGGGGTGATCAGACACTGAGACACTGACACCCCTCCTGAGGACAAGGAGCAGCCACTGGCCTCAATGGCTTTGGCTCCTCAGTTTCCCCTGAGGGTGTCACAGGCATAGTGAACATACCTCCTGTGTGCCAGGAAGAAGCAATCTTGGACCATTCCTTTGGAGTGGCTCCATCCTCACGCCCTTGGGGAGGTGAGTAAGAGGGCAGGCAGGACACTCCTGGTGAGAGCTGCTGTGCAGGGGATTTCCTTTGCAGGCTACAGGAGCAATATCCAAAGGAACACAGGCTCCAAGTCAAACAAACTGCATTAACTATTGTTAGAAAGATCAGCAGACACATAATATCCTGTGAATGCCGAATTCCTGATTCAGTTATAGCAAAAGGGGTTGCAATGATGATGTTTTTAGCAGAGAAAGGAATTAAAGCCTTGCCCTGCTCCTGAAAACACAATGACTTGCTCTAATTCACAGTTACCAGCTCAAATGACTCTGTGTTTCAGGCTTGTAAGATATCAAGTTTGTAATCTTTAAATTAATTTATTTTAGCATCCATTTATTAGACCAGGAAAGTTCTAATAAAAACCTGTCCCTGACCAGTGCAAGCTCTGAGTGTCCCAGGGCCCTGATCACATGAGAGTATAAATTGAAGGACTTCTGTTGATCCAGTAAAGCTGCACAAAATTTCCAGTGAAACCTATGGAAGTCACATGCTCAGAGCCATTGAGGGTTGTGGCCCTAGCAGATGGCACACTCAAACAGCAAGTTGTGATTATAGACATCAAAAGTAAAAAACATTCCCTGAAAAGGCTGTAAAGAGACCAGTGGAATGTGAGGCCCACAGTGCTCCCTTATTGCTTCCCTTCATACTTTTGCACTTACTGGAAACTCAGAGTCTCTATAATTGGGCTTTTCCTCCCCTCCACTCCTTGCAGGGTGAGAGGGTTAATTGCTTTGGACTGAAACATTACAGTTTTTGTATTCCTGCTTCCTACTGGCACGTTGAGTATGCAGAGATGCTGTGTGCACACACCACACAGGAGCCCCAGCACTGGGAGCAGGGATGAGAGCAGCTCCAGACCTCCAGCCATGGGATGAGAGCAGCTCCAGACCTGGTATCCATGGGATGAGAGCAGCTCCAGACCTCCAGCCATGGGATCAGAGCAGCTCCAGACCTGGTATCCATGGGATGAGAGCAGCTCCAGACCTCCAGCCATGGGATCAGAGCAGCTCCAGACCTCCCAGCCCTGGGTATCTGTAGAGCTCCTATCTCTGGCTTTGAAAATCAGCACTGGCCAAGTGAGACCTTAATGCTAATTGCTGTAGCATTTCACTGTTTATCTTAGTTGAACTAGCATTACCAGTCATGGTTGTTAACAACCTCAAGTGGCACTTTATTCATCTATCAACAGCCTTACCCTGTGAACAAGCAAGCAAAGAACTATAAACACCCACTCCAAAGTCACTCTGTAGGTTTAAGCTGAAGCCCAAAGAAAAAAGGCTATTCACAGATCATCAGAGAGCAGACAAAATACAACCTCCAAACCAATGGTTTAATCTACAAAGTTTTATTTGTCTTTTTAAACTTGTAAACCATAAAAAGAGCTTATCAAATATCTGAAATTAGTACAAGAAAAAATGATGAATCATAGCAAACTGCATTTGTAAGGTCCAAATTCCAAGACATGCATGGGGCTCTTCTGCTTCCATTTATGAAGCTGAAAACAAATTTGGCCCAGTTTGTTAGGTGCTTTATTAGAAAATTCACAAAGCCTCAGCATGCTATACTTCGTGAATAGAACAGAATGGGAAGGATTAAATGCAAGACTAAGCGCTCAGCACCAGAAGGATGTGAACCCCATATCTTCATCCACAAAATCAACACCAAAGGAGTACATACATCCCTTAGCTGGTAGTCATTAGAGGCAGCTTTGTCTCTATGGACTAGGCACTCAAAGGAAGACACACACCCCCACCTCACAGACATGTCCTAGAAACCAGAAAGCACAATGCTCATCATTACCACTATGCCTGCTATTGTTAATGTTTGCCCATTGCCAAATTTATGAAGCCCCTTAAAATTATGTCTTCAACATCCTTAAAAATCTTCTGGAACTTTCAACTCTCAGACCCCAGAACACCAGCCTGATGAGACAACCAACATGGCCTGTCTGTCATTCCTTGTGGTATAAAGATTATCCTGTGTCAGTAGATTTCACAAGCATAGTTAGAACTTACTGTTTAGAAAAATCAGGACAGATATGGAAACTTTGGGTAACATTTGACCAATTTCTGTGTGTTTGTAATCAAAGAGAAAAAGAACTGATGTCACTATTCAAAATGTGTTCTAAGGAATATTCAAAACATCTGTAGGAACACCTCTGCTTCCAAAACCATTTCCCTCAGCTTGGACAGGGACTCAGGGATCCTTCCTTATTCTGACACAGTCCCAGTGATTATCTGCAACTTTCCTGCCTTGTGCCTCCCCCTGCACGCTGGAAATTCAGCTCTTAAAGAAAGTCTTTCAAGTTTTCCCAGTGAAAAGCATTCTACAAACTACTGTTGCTGTTTATGAGCAAAAACTGTACCATAAGAGATTCATAAAAGTAATATGAATATGAATAAAGTATGAATAAAAATTTCTCCATACAGGATTTTCCTGCACCTGGTGTGTCTCCCCCAGCCCCTCTGTTGGACACTTCTGTGCTATCCCTACACTTCTCAAATCTTTCCATCCTTCCCTTGCCAGTCTTTCTTCACAGCTCTAACCCTCACAGTAATCTGCCTGAATAGTCCTTAAATCCTGCTAGTTTAAACCAAAGAAATTAGAAGACTTCATCCATGTGACTCCTATAATTTCAGCTCATTTAGGATTGAATTATCTAGAAATATCTAGAAATACGAAAGTAAATTAAAGCATCACTGAAAACCTCATTATTTAATAACTATAATCCAAGCTTCAAATAGGATGCATTTCAATGTATATTGAATAATTTCAATATAATTTGTTTTTCTCTATGTGTTCCTTTTAGACCATTTAAAGCACATTTTAAATGTGGATACAACAACAAAAAAACCCAAAACAGACCCTTCCAAATCAAATCAACTCAACATCTGTTCAAATATGCAAACAAAATACATTATTATGTCATAAATAGAGGCTGGTTTTGCTGTTAAGTGCATTAGGAAAGATATCTTCTTCCAGAAGCTATTTAGAAAACACAGTAAGTTCAATTTTTAGTTTATGGGTTTTCAAACATGCTTCTGCTGGTATATAAAAAAAAAACAAACAACAAACAAAACCAAAACCAAAGAAGTCAGACAATTAATAGGATGCTGAATAAGACTCAGTTCCCAGCAAAGCCATGAATAAGTCATGTTTGAAAATGTACTTTCAGATCTTGATGAATTGCATCAAGGTAATTAAAGGTGAGACTTGATTAGCTGACATGTTTCCAAACATGAACATTCTTGCCTGTACTCCAGGCAAAAATTATGGTGAATGTTTTTGCAAATTTTCTAGCATGATGAATTTTTCTCAAGTATAATCTAGGCCCAAAGGGGCCCAACTTTCCTGTTAATTGGAATACAAATGAAATCTGTCATTCAGTAATTGAGGTACACGATGACATATGGAGAACAGTATGCATTCATCAGAGCTCTGTGTTTATGTGGCAACTTGTGGGCTGCTGAGCACACACAGTGCTCATCCCTTTAGAAAAAATCACCTCTGTCAGAATCCATCTTGTTCCACTCACTAACTTCTGCCAGAGGACACACTCACACACACACACACATATATATATGTATATATATATATACACACACACATATATATATACACACACATATATATATATACACACACATACATACACAACACACACAGCTTTAAAGTACTTCTCCAGCTAAACACTGCTGTTCTATCCTCACAATGACTAGAGTAGAAAAACCATAATAGAGGTCATGTATTTGGTGATATATTTGGGGCTGCTCTGCCAATATGCCAGGAGAATCTGTACCTCATCATCCAAGGGCAGAACTGGGCCTCCATTTCTCCATTTCTAACAATGACCAAACGATATGAGGCTGTTTCAAAGACTTTTGGAAGTGCCTTGAGGGCCTCCAATGACATCAGTGTAAAGAGTATTTGCTGCTAATCTTAATTAATTTACCAGCTTGATCTCTTACAGCAAAACTTCCATTTACTATTAGCAAATCCATCAGCAGTAAGATGCAGAAAAAACAAATACAGGAGTTGCTGGCTGCACATTATGTAGATTTCAAACCCACCTTCCTGGAATGAAATAATAGGTACCCTGCAGCCAGTGGGAACCTGGCAGCCTTGCCAGAGATTCCACTGGGACAGAGATTTTACTTCACAGCCTTAGCTTAGGTTAATTTGTATTGTGGTCATGAAGTTGTGAGAAGATCTTAGCAACCCTCATTTTCAAAACACTGCCCTCCCCAGAATTGCAGCTGGTAGAGATGAGCAAAACTTTTTAAATTTAATTTTTTCACAAATAGTGCAAACTTCAGGACTGACTTCATTTTGCTGAACTGCCTTATGTAAAAACAGAAGAAGGAAGCGAAAAGTCTGGAGTTTTCATCTGAAATTACTTAATGCCACTCCATTTTACTTTTCAATATTAACAATATACTCAACTCTGGTATGTTTTTCTTTGGAAGTAAATGTTTTGATCAACCAGAAACTAAACTCTTTCAAATTTTGATTCAGCTATGGTTTTGAACAACCTAAACCAATATTTTTATTTTTTTTAAGGAAAAGTTTTCAGAATTAATAGCAAGATGAAATATCAGTTACTGAATACAGGTCCAACAGCAGGGGACAAGAAATTTGACTTTGAAACCTGATATTTTAAATATTAGACCAAAGCATACCCAGCCCGTACGTAATTTCCTGATCCTGTTCCCAAAAATGTTAATGCAAGCTCTTTCATCAGTGGGATCTGCAAGCACTGACAGCAATTGCAACAGGCCCCTGAAATCCACAACAAGAAGAAAGAAATATACTTTCTGAACTAGTAAAACTTTAATTAACAGGGGGTTCTCTTGGCACAGTTTTTGCTGTTAAATAAATAAAGCATTTAGTCAAAACCATCTATATTTACTATACAAAATACTGAAAAGCAAACATATTTAAAAGGTACAGAAATTTAAGGTTTTGTGAAAAGAAACTGTGCTACATGTTATTCACACTTATAATGCACATAACACAACTGCAACACAGTATTTAGATACTGTATATTCATACATGGCTGGTGTAAGGTTTTCATAAGGGGATGCCATGTTATTAAAATGCATTTGTTTTTCACAGACTCTGAGCAAGGCAGAATTTGCCTTTTGAATGTCCAAATATAATAAACCAAACCAAAGCAATGCCAGGCAGTAACAAATGGTCAGTCGTGTTCCACATCAGAGTCCACCTGGCACAGCCAGCATTGCACACCTCTCACTCAGATGGATTTTGGTAGTGGTGCTGTTTTCTTTTCCCAGCAAAATATCTTTGGGTGAAGGAGCAGTTTTACCCCTTTGCTGCCCTTTTGTAGAAAACCCCACAATTCTGAAAGCGCTCGAGTTTTCCACAATGTTTTCTGGTTTTCAGTAACAATCTGCATTTTAAAAAATTGACTAAGAACAACTTCCACCTCTCAGTCTTTGTGGCATATGCTCTACTGAAAAGAGAACAGCTTTAATTACTTCTTCAAAACAAATAGCATGGCATCCCTTCTTAGATGGAATGTACACTGCGTGTTTGCATGCGGTATAATGTAAGTCACTTGAATACATCAGACTTTTTTAACACTATAATATAAATAAGCTTATTCCTTCTACTAGACATATAAATGCCTTTTTTTTTTCTTTTTGCAGTCCATAATTATATATACATTGAAAAAGAATGATACACAAGCAGCAAAAAAGGCTTAGACTAGAACAACTCAGTGGTAACTAACCAAATTCGTGGCCTTTTCATATTCTCAACACAGAAAATTCTGCATATAAATATTTTTGGACTTTAAGAATTTTAAAATAAACAGAACAGTATAGTTGTCACACAGATCAAACACATTTTAAAAACATTTTGTTAGATTTTACAGAACACGCTGTTGACAGCTAAAAAAAGTAAAATAAAATAAACCAGATTATTTCAAGGGGACAATAAGTCTAAACATCTGCTGATCCAGGGAGACAAGAGACGGACCTAATTACCATGAAGTAGTGATTCCATTCCAATTCCATGAGAAGGCAAAGCTTCCCCTGTCCTTTACAAGGTGATGTCTCTGTGTTCTTAGAAAGGACAACATTCCCCTAAACCTGGTCAGCAGTAAGGTAAGACCCCATTTTGGCCTGATCAAAACTCTAGTCAGAAAACAAAAAATACCCCAATCATAAAGGGCTTATAACAATGTCGGATAGTTACATTTTACAATATATACTATTGACAAAATACCACAACATTAAAAATAATTAAAACCAAAAGCAAATACATTTATAGAACAATTATGTCTTTATGTAGGAGTTCTCTACTTTAATGTTCCAAAAGAAATGTAGGTGTTCTCCAGTCACTTTCTACCTGCAAAATGGTGATCTGTACAAAACCCAACTGAATCTATTTTAAATCTGGGCTCCACAGAAAGCAAAACGTCAATGCACTGACCTTTTTTTTTTTTTTTTTACTTTTCCAATTTTCTTTTGACCTTCAAATTTCTCAGCAACCATTAAGGTCTTGTGAGTGTGATCTGATTCTCCTTCATGGAATGGAAGCCCTTTGATATGGAAAAAGTAGAAGAATCCAGGAAGATTGTGAATGATACTTTTATACATGTCTCTAAAATGGGAGAAGCACAAATTGATAGGTGCTTGGGAAATTCAAACTGGAGGCACCAAGAAAATGCCATGGCATATGTTTCTAAAAAGTCACTGTTGTGGAAAAAACAAATATAATGTTAATATTCAAACCACAGATTTCTAAAACACAACAAAATGTACCTGAGAGTGTGCATATTTATATATATATATTTATATTTATATTTTATATATATTTGCAAACATTTAAAGTGAGAAAGTATATTTTCCTCAATTCTTTCTCATAACAAAGAACTGTGGATTTAAACAAAACAAACCCCCCAAATCAACCCCTCTCCTTCTCAAAGCCCCATGAATGATATTTATGGCCCAAGCACTAAAGTCTAGTGCTGCTTTGGAAAACCCCATTTCACATCCTTCTCTTTTCAAATAGTACCCCAAACAGAGTGGAGAATAAGCAAAAGAAAAAACCAAAATTAAAAGAAGTATACTTAAATATTACCCAGTATATAACAGACTGTACTTGTGTCAATGAAGAATCTCCAAGAAAATAAAGTGTAAGTCATACAAATGTAGCCCTGTTGACAAGTTTAGCTAATATTTCCTTGCAATTAAGATGATTTGAAAGGATGTGAACACAAACAGGCTACACGAACACAGTATATTAAAATTCCCCCCTGTAGCACATTACAATCAATAAAAAGAAAATAAAATCTGAATAATACTAGAGGTAGCAGCTGTTTGTATTTTCCATTATCTGAGTATCTCTGGAGTCCAACCCTTCGAACATTGCTCCCCTGATGAAAGGCTTGTGTGCGATCAGCCGGCGTACAGCAGAGTGGAAAGCTGGATGTCTGCAGGAGTGTTTGAAGTATCTTTGTGAGTACACTGAAGTAGTACTTGTACAGAAGTGCGTTGACGACCTGTATTAAATCACAGCTCAAAAAGCTATGGCTGTTTGCTGTTTTACAAGCCACTTAAAAAAAAAAAAATCCACAAGGTGTTTGAGTAAGCTATGCGGTTCCACAACATATAAATAGGGTGAGTTTCAAGAGTTCCATATAACCTCTAAAATATATGCTAGCTGAATATTAATGGAGTAATGATAATATTAATCATAGTAATGCCTTAGTTCTGGTATCACAAGAACGCATTTCCTTCATTTGGGATGATTCCTGGAGGATGTTGTGGGATCTCTTCTATGTCTGGTAGAAGTGGTGGTAGTGGTGGTGGTGCTCATGATGGTGGTGGTGCTCATGTCTTTGTATCATCTGTCCCACTTGGCCTTCATATAAAATGACTGTGGGCAGGTCTCTCACGTGCTCCTTTTCCACAACTGTCCCCGGAGACTGGAAGGTTTTGCACATTTGGTGATTCTCCTTTGCCCTCTGCTTATGCTTCTTGTGGATCTGTTGGGACTGCAAGGGAAGGTATGGGAGGTTCTGGCCCACCCGTGCACTTGGGGAAGCCATAGGCAAGGGCACCCCTTGGAATGGTTTATTCCTAACTGCCCTTCCAGGATGCACAGGGGCGACATTTTTGCCCTGGGCTTTG
Source organism: Geospiza fortis (assembly GCF_000277835.1). Lineage (NCBI taxonomy): Eukaryota > Metazoa > Chordata > Aves > Passeriformes > Thraupidae > Geospiza > Geospiza fortis. The sequence goes on along the minus strand of NW_005054415.1, from coordinate 1,225,581 downwards.
GGAGACCTCACAAAGTGCTTGTTGGAGTCCTGGTTCCGGAGCCGCTGCTGGATTTCTGCAATCTTGGCATAGGAACCTTCAGCCAGATTGATGTGGTTTGGATCCACCACTTGAGATTTCCTATGATGAGCATGGAAGGTCTCAGGCTCATGAGAACGGGATCTAGTTTGATTCACAATTCTGCCTGGTGGGTCATGTTTTTGAGCTGCTGGAGGAGATCCTAGGAAATAACAAGCTGAGTTAGTCATCTAGTATTTCAAAGTTCTAATTAGTAGCATGCAGTTGGCAGGGATAGCATTATCGGCAGAACAAATTTTTCCTAAGGAAGTGAATGCAATTATAGCTGTCTAGTTTAATTACATTTAATAATTCTGGCCAGTAAATAATACACAAATATGAATACCTATCTAGAGAAGACTGAACACACAGTGTGTGTGTGTGTGTGTGTGTATAAAAATCTTTATGTTACCAACTCTTGGTCATCAAATTAACTGTGAGGGGAATAGTAAAACCCTGGCAGAGGGCAGGGAAATGAAGGAAATCCAAATCTCTTTGATGTGGGGACTACAGCCAAAATTCCGGGTACAAACACACATTCTCCTATTTTTGGGTCAGTAGTGAGTATAAAATATGTGCTGGTCTCATCTTGGGAACAAGCTCCAACATCCAAAAGTCAATCCTTACCTCACCCGTAGACTAAACTTAGTAATTTAGATGTAAAGATTGTTCTCCTAGGCTCAGCTCCAAGTTTAGCTACACAAACATGTACATCAAAGCAGCCTTGCAGCACATTACCCACTCTATAGTGATACCACCTTCACCAGTAATTATCTTGCAGTATTCACAGTCCTATTCCTGAGTCACTACAGACAAATCACACAGCTTCCCAATTCACTGTCCCTGGCATGGAACATGCAACTGAAGAAACAAAAGATTATAAGGTTACAACATAAATTACCTGGCCCAAACTTTGATGTGTAGTTTTCTATTCCTGCAAGATCCAAATAGTGGTTTCTCCTTTCAATGTTCTCATCAACACAATGACGATAGCACCCACTTTGCTCTGGATTGTTCTCACTCTGGTGGTATCTGTCATCAGGAAGCAAAATTACCATTCAGCAGAACTTCTTTAAAGTTCTTATCACCATCTGCAAACCAGCAACTAATGGACCCTTTGAAGTGACAGGAGGTGCTCACAAAGAAACAACAAACGCTTGAAATTGTGGATGACCAGACCTGCTATGACGATGGGCCCAAACTGACTGTTCCTTCCCCTCACATAAATCAACCCTGGTGTTGCAAAGCAAAGGAGCCTTTCCAATTGCATCACATGTGCAAAAGCAAATAAAACCACTCCTAGCATTTATTACTTTCTGTCTTAGGGCCAAATCATTCAACCAATTCTCCAATTAGGACACACCAAAGAAAATCTGCTGTTTGATTCATGACCATTCCCACCACTGTGAGGAAGTGCAGGGCTAATCCAGATCAATGTCCATGTGCTCCTGCTTCAGAAAGTCAGGCAACAGCACAGGTGTAGTAACCAGAGAGAGCCTGGGAAGAGAAGGTGTTGGTAGGACACTCAGAGGTAACTGCTGCTTTCCAAAATATAATTAATAAGGTCAGATCAGACGCTGGCTTTAGAATCCCAACTCCTTTTCCTGCTCAGCTTCGCAATTTTATTTATAGCAGAACTATTTCCTGAGAATGAATATCTGAAATACCATTCATTTATGAGGAAGAAAAAAATCAGGCAGAAGTTTACAGTATTGTAGCCCATAATGCCAAACAATTTTATTCAACAATTTAAATGGGACGTCTGCAAATATGATCAATATTTTCAATATAACAAACAGTATAAGCAGAAAACCCTTGATTAAGTTGCTGCTTGTCATTCAGACAACTCAGTCTCCAAGACCACGAGATTGGCTTCGCTATTTCTCTGTGCAAGTGCACTGATGTCAGCCCAACACCAGAATTTGGCCTTGTATCCTACACCAGTTGCTAAATAAGGGCTCCTTACTGTATGGTGCCCAGTACTCTGCTTTTAGTCTATTAACACATTTCTAAGTTTCCAGAGGCTGCTGATCCCCTGAGCTTTGGCACAAATGCCTTTCCTGGTCTAGTTTGTACTGTTCAGGGACATTACAGAACTGAGGCCCCTCGTGTCTCTGTCAGGTCTGCAGTGTCTTTTATCAAAGTCACAAGACTTGACCTAACTGGAAGAGCATTTTTGCTCTACTTTGATAGAGGTAGAGTCTCCTGAATGGAGGAGAGTCTGCCTGGAAAGCAGGTAAAGTTTAAAAATTCTAGTCAGCTTTGAAAAGTGACACGGGCTACTCTCAAAAAATAAAAAAAAAGGAATGTCCAGATATTCTCTACATTTTGGATACCTAACCAACAGTACCTTTCCTGTATCAGACACAACTTCACAGGTTGTTACACTTTAGCATGTCAACATAAAAGATCTCTGGGGCTAGAACTTGCATAACTGCAGTTGCCAGGCATGAATCACCTACAGAAACCACTGGGACTTGAACACATGTGCTGAAGACAATTCACAGTTAACCCAGAAAAAACATCATTGAGTTTGATCCAACACAATTAAGCAACACAGCATACAGCACTGCTCTTGGAAATGAAGCTAACAGGGAACCTGTTATTTTGTTACTGCAATAAATTAAATCTTTCATCAAGACAGAGGAAAAAAAATTATGCCAGTAGTGCCACAGCCCTACATTCTAATAACTTTCTTGCATGCAAGATGACGTTCAGCAATATTCATGCAAATATACACAGCAAAGCAATTATACACTGATGAGAGATGTGCTCCAGTGTCAAAGGAACTCCAAGTACTTCTGAGAACTGGAGTGTCTGGCATCCAGGCCCTCAGGGCTGTCCTGCAAACACATGGGAGGACTTGGGCACACACCAACCATGTAAAAATACAGTGTTGTTACTGGGCTTGGTATGGTTCTGGTTTAGTGAAAAAGCTTGGGCTTGGTATGGTTCTGGTTTTAATAAAAAAGGGCATCTGCTGGAGTGTTTGTGGGGTGTATGGAAGTCCTGTCTAAAATTCCCACGCTGATGTGTCACCCTGATGGCACAAAACAACAGAGCAGGAAAGGGGAATAGAGCACAGGGCAGAAAATGCAGGGACATCCCCTGAGAGCCTCACTCACTGAGAACACAGAGCTTAAATCAGCCAGGGAGAACCAGGCTATCTAGCCATGAATCTAGCTACTTAACGGGACACTCATATTAGCCCTACAGGTGAAAACTCCTGCCTGGAGCTTTCAGCAAATGAAAAATCCAACCCATCTATCTCCCACCCTTCAGGATAAAAACACTTCTATCCATTTTATGTTGAGTATTAATCACATCTTGCCTAGAATTTCCTAAGTGACTGAACATGTGAAATGTGTGCACTTCTCACAAGTTCTCAGCACTGCTTTCAAAGGGGAAGCAACTGCATTAATATTGTGAGATTCTGACCTGAGCCTCAGCAGCTTTCCTGAGGACTGTCATCTTGGCCAGAGTGCACAAACATCCCTGAAACACACACAGTGTGAACAGCACACTCTTTATCCTGTCTACATTTAGTGGGATCCAACAAAAACTGGCACTGCTGACCATTGTCTGATGCTGATCTACTCAGCTCAAGACACAGATTTTTCTGTGAGGAAGCCTCTCACCAAAGGAAGGAGAAGGACAAACATTTTGGCCCAACATTTGATGCTTCCATGACTGTGGATTGAATTGGAAATGCCTGCTGTTCATAAAAACACTACATTTGCAGAGCCAGGACTTTAAGGTGGATAAGAAGGGGACTTCAAACTGAAAAGGGATTTTTGCACTAGATTATCAAACAAAACCAATCTATTGAATTCACACAGGGCAAAACTTTGCTAATGGGCAGAGGGAATCTGCACACCACATCTAGGCCAGCAAGTAAAACCACAGAGTATTCTTCAGTTCATAGAAGATTCTGTGCAGAGTTGCTGACACAAGATTAATAGTAATTTTATTCTTCTTTTAATCTGAAATTTGATTGTACTGGGATTTGCTGACTGGGATAACTCACTAGCATTTTTTCTCCATCCAAAAAAGGGAGGTACTGTTCTCTTGTCAGTTTCAATAAGACTGAATGCTCCTTCTCCTGATAAATTTTCTATGTATCCAGACAAATATCCCTAAATCTAAGGAAAGCCAAAAGTTTGTTGTTTTTTTTCTTTTTAAAATTTGCAGCTGAAGAAACAAACATAACTAATGAGTCAATGTCATTACTGTAACATTTCAGCACACATTTCCCTCTGCCTTACAAGCAGTTTCTGCTATGAAACATAAAATCCTAAAATATATCAAATACACACCAAGATGACCTGTTAGCATTCTGGCTGGGTTATGAGCTGGTAACCAAGTTAGCCCATGCAAAGCTTGGCACCATTTGAGTTGATGAGTGAAAAAGATGGGCTGGAAGGAGGACAGAGAAAGGCAGAAGATGGCCTCTAAGGAGTGGAAAAGGTTTTAGGACACTTTTAGCCAAAAAGCTCTGCTATTAACCTCACTTATTTGCAGATGGCATCTAAAAAAGACAATTCAGATCCTCCAAAGAGCTCATAGAAAAAGAAAATTCCAGGATTTTTTTTTTCTTTTTTGTTTGTTTTAATATAAGTATCCAGCTGTGGAATGTGCTCTTAAGTCCACAATGAAAACTCCTGAAATTCTTCTATTTTAAAATAATTTTTAGAAATAAAACAAGCAAGCAAGGAATCAATGGTTGAGGTTTCCTCAGAGTGCCTGTCAGGAGCCAGGGTTCATTCCCCTTACCTGAGGGAAGCCCTCTGCTTCTTCTCAGAGCTTCTTGCTTCTTCATTAGCTTTGTTTTCAGCTCTGTGCCTGGCACTCTGCAAATCTGCCAGCAGAAAGCACATTATTGTCACACTGCTGTCCTTGCTGACCAGCACAACCAACATTCCACACTGCAAACACCTCTGTCTGGGTCAGTACATCAGATGTGATGCATCATTTCCTGTAACCTTCCCAGTCCTGCTTTGCCCAAAGGACAGATTTTATTCAGAGGTGACCAGGACTGCAGCATCTCAGTCAGGGCTGGGTTTATCCTGCACTCCATGGGGCAGCCCAGGTGGAGCCACACTCACACTGAAGGCTCAGTGCTGTCCTAATGCACCAAGAGCTGCCCAGCAGTGAGAATTCGCCTGTGTCTGCTCTTGAGGGAGTGATTGTTTTATTAAAATTGAGGTAACCAGGCTCTCCTTTTAGTCCTGATGCCTACATTTTCTATTGAAGTATTATTTTAAATACTTCTAGTATTTCAATTTAGTACTACTCTACCTACTGAAGTAATTATGCTGATACAATTATTATTACAGTGAAGTTAAGCTAGACGAGCCATCATGGTACAAACACTTTTATAAGGGCACACTCTGCCAGCACAGAAAATGTACAATTTTTATGCACAGATTATTTAAGTTTCCTTATGCTTAATTGTTTATTTTTACCCAGCAGCACTGGTAGCTATGCACTGGCAAGAAACATTTTATACCCCTACACCTCCTCCCACACAAACCAAGTGCTGCAGTGTCAGCAGAGATAGAGTGGTGCAAGAAAGCCTTAGATCTGCCTTGCAGTGCACAAAGACAATTACACCACATTTGGGTTACTGCTGCTTCCAAAAGAAGCCATCCATTAGAGGGGGGAACCCTCATTTCCTAATGAGACTCTGAAAGGAGGGCAGGTAATTTTACAATCAAGATCATAAAGCAGGCTCATGGGGTTTAAAAGACCCACATAATTATTTGCCTTTAAGTATATATGTATTTGTATTAACAAAGCATAGAGATGGATTTTCAAGGGACTCTGGAAGTTTTTGTATTTTTCCAATGGGTGATTGCACATCCTTACCAGTATGATTTAACAAGATACTCTTTTTCTTCTGGCTGCTGTCTGGTGCCACAGTAAGTTTCACTCTCAGAGTTTTGCTGGAACTAGGAGAATGGTTTACTGATGCATCAACTACCTCATAGATGGTATGAAGCAAGCTGGTAATGTCCTGGAGGAGGATTGAAACACAGAAGAACACAGCACTGTGAAAATGGCATGAAACCACAGCTCCAATGCTTACAATTGTTTTGGATTTGGCACCATTAAATGCTGAGGCATCCTCAGAAGTCACTGAATTTAGAAGACTTCAGCTTGCACAGTTACAATCAGAAGTGTTACAATCTTCATTAAGAGTCAGGTCTATAAAAATTCAAAACCTCTACAACTTTTCCTTTGCAAAGGAAAGTTACACCTGTAACATGTGGTGGGCAGCTCAAAGTTTAGTATGCCCTAATGGAGCCCCCCACCACTTTAGAAGTCAATACACAGTCCTCATTATGGAACCAGTTTTAAAGATGACATAGAAATACTAATTTCTACTCACACAGAATTTAGGGAAATATTGACCTTATGGCCAGGACCAATGATATTACAGTAGATGGTTTTCCAGCTCAATAGGAAGAATGAATAACTAAATCCTAGCGGGGTCCAGACTTTGTCTTAACATGTAACCTCTCTAACTTTCCTGCACTTAAGAGAATTTCTCCAGACCTGTCAATTCAAGACAAAATTCATAAGAAGAGAGCAGAATATGTATTTTTTCTCTCATTGCTGCAAGAATCTATATGGGCTGTTATCAGTAGCTGCTTTCCATGCTCTTGACAATCCCTGTCTAAAGCTTGAGTGTGGGACAGAATGCTCTGTGTCAATCTGGTGGACATCTCACAGCTCTTTTAACACATCTCCATTCTCACACTTCCACTGTAATTTGAAATCTAGCTAGATCTCTAAATGTGGCCAGACAGAGCCACATCCAACAGCCAGCTTGAAGGGCTCAATTTTTATTTCATCTAAGAGGAAACCCAGGCAAGCACATAAACAGACAAACAAGCTATATCTGTTATTTTATACACCCTCCATAAGTCATGTTCCAGGAACATTGTGCTATAATCCCAGACTTTGATAAACCTTCTCCTTCAGCAAAATACTTAAGCACAGTATTTACTCTTAACTGGGCTCCATACACTCAGCACTCAGTGGGTGAGTGGGGCTTTTCCCATACATTCCTGGACAAGTGTTGGTTAGCCAACATGTCATCTTTCCACACAAGGCTGCTATCAAGAGGTTATTATCAACTCTTTCACTCACAATAATCTACCCTTTTTCCCTTTTTTCAGCTATGCCAGATATTTGTAAAGCCAGATGTTTGTACATCCAGTCTATTTTAGCTTCAAAAACCATAGACAGAAAATCCCCCACTGCCCTTTTACATGATTTTTTTCAGGGTTGAGGTCTAACTTGCTAACTGGCTGACAATCTGCCTCTTGTGTTCTGTGAGGGTCTTTCTCAACAAGCTGCTTGACTCAGCAGTTTAAAAACTACTCCCAAAGGCTGTGAGGGAAGGCAAAATGTGGCATTTGTGTGACACATACTTGGCAAATCACAGATATGTGCACATGCATGTCACATCAGGACAAGTTGCATGTCCCAGCCAAACAGGCCCAAATTAACCCAAATTAATGTCCAGGCTGTGAAATGACTGCACAGAGAACTCAGCACCCTTGTGGACTGACACACTGCTGCCTCTGCATTTTGTTATGTGTTTAACATGCAGCCCTGAAGTTCCTGCATTCTGGCACTGCAGAACGTGGTGCTCACACTGGATGAGTCCCAAGATCGAGGTTAGGGACAGCCATGAGCAACCACTCAGTGCTTATGCTGATCTCCTAAATACTGACAACAACATTTTCATTACAGGATTCATTTACTTGTGGTCCTAATTTGGGGTTGGGAATTTCAGCAAATTGACAGTTCTGATTTGGTCAAACAAGGCTGCTTGGGTTGTTCTGTCTCATGTACCATGGTCCTGGCTGAACAGGTACCAGCCACGAGGCAGCTTGAGCCTCTTGTTGCTTCACAATTATTGTTTCACAATTATAACACATGAATTTCTGAGGCACTGATCTACTGAGAAGATCTTTGTCAATGAAATTTGAACTACCACTAAAATTCCTTTCTCACAGCCCTGTTTTGGCAGCTAATATGGTAATGGTTTCTTGTCAAATTGGTAGCAATAGACCATTAAGATATATGTTACACACTCTGTATTTTATAGTTACATGTATATTTACCCCAAAAGTATTTTCATCTTCCGATAGCCTGCCAGCAGACCTGTTTCCCTTGAAAGCTGTCCCACTGAACATTATCTGTATTTAAATTGATTAAAAAACTGCCTAAATCCATTGAGACAGCTTTACCTTCCACACCCCAGCCTGTGCATTTCACCATCCTCAAGAAATCTAGCATCAAAGATCAAGAATAAAACCTAGTTAAATGTTCCTCTTGTCTGATAAATAAACCAGCATGACTCAGAGCCCACCTACCATACAATCGAACTTTTATGCACAAAGAATTATGAGTTTTACAAATCATGGTATTTTGCAACTGTTTTGCTTTAGACTGCTTGGCCCTTCCCCCACAAAAAGTGTATTTTTAGACTACTATATTAAATGGGTAAGGAGAAACAAGAATGAACAAAAATATTTCTCTCCTTCATAGCAAATGGGTTATATTTAGAGAGAAGTGTTCTGCATGACCCTAACTTCTGAGGGGCTTCTGGTATGAAGAATTTCTGCTGGGATCTCTAGGTTAATCAAGTACAAAAACTGAAACTATTCTATTTTTCCACAGAGAGGAAAACAAATGCTCACTGAGTAATATCCAAACAGCCAGCACGTGCCATACCCAGATTTATTTGTCTTTTGCTTATTGAACACCATGGTTGGTTTTTCCAGGGTGAAAATCCCATCCTTTTTTATCAAGCAACCAATGCAACAAAAGTATATTAACAAGAGAAAATTTAATAGATTGCCTGAAATATTTTTATTTGTTAAGTCCACACATGTATGCTGCTCTCACACATCTATCTGCAGAATACTTTATGGCTCTCCAGTAGGAGATTTACAGTAATTTATAATGTTCAGAGAAATGTAAAACATTCAGAGCAACCAATGGGTCTGAAAAAAGAACCAGACCACTGAAGTATTGCTCATTTCTTACAGAACATATGTGAGACTGAGAAAGCCCCTATTCCAGGTATTATTTTCTGGTTTTAAGGAATATTAGTAGTGCAGGGATGACCTTATTTTTCCCATATTAACATAGATTATCATCACAAGACTAGTTAGCAAATTAGAGATCTTTGTAGAAGACATTAATAGATTTTTTCCATTAGAATTAATTTAACAGAATGAGATATTTGTACCCCAAAAAACCCCAACCAACAAACAACCCCCAAAAAACCCTAAACTACCAGCCTTCCCTCAGGAAAAAAAGAAAAACAAAAAAAACCCAAACAAACCAAAAAAACCCCAGAGAACACCCCCAAAACCAAAGAGTTCAATAAAACTGAAAGATTCAGTTTGAGTCTTTGTAGCTTGCCTGAGAGAGAATTCTTTGACTCCCCTTAAAACCAAGAGAGAAAGTTATATTTTTTCGTAATATTTCTATTTGACATGAAGTCATCATTTCTAATGACTGAAGTGATGGCCACAGATACAAACAGGCACTGCTGCTCTATCCATTGGTTCCATTGTTCTTTCTATATCCTGAGTTAGCACAAACACAGTGAAAACCAACAGACTTCAAGATAAGGGTCAGGCTGATAAATGGTGGACCCAAAAAAACCAATATCCTTCCCCAAGTCAGTGACTTGGTGCTGAGCTCTGAATGCAGATATAACCTCAAACTCTTTTATTCATCAGAGTATAGGAGTAAAAGAATCTAAAAAGGGAAAGAACAAGTCACAAAGGAAACATATGAGGAAAAATTGGGTATTTAATGTAAGATAGAAAGAACAATTTTAGCATTAAAAATGCATGAAGAGAAACATCAATATCAGTTCATTATTTTCCCTTGGAAAAAGATAAATACAAATGTCTCATTTGTACTTTGTTTGTAGTCTGATTTCGACATACAGCAGGATGTTTTTATTGCAACATCAGCTCTGTTTGATCACATACATTTTTGAATCATTCTTATTTGGAACGCAAAAGGAACTTCACTTGCTATCTACTCAAAAGCTGCTCTAGAAGAAATTTCTTTTTTTGTTGTTGTTTTTTGGGTTTTTTTTGTTTTTTTGTTCTGACAAGCAACTTTCTTTTGTGCTTATTCCTGTGCAGTCGCTCACCAAAGAAACTCAATATTACAAGGAAGAACTGGTTAAAAAAAAGCAAAAAAAAAGCTAGTGTTTATGAAGCATAATTACATTCAGAGAGCTCAATATAAAACCTCACGGATCAAAACACATTAGTTCAATTATCCAAGTTTCAAGTCCGATTACAAATATTCATGTGTGGATAATTACAGTGCAGCTGTCAGTTCTAAAAAGGCCTGCTGTACATAATGAATTGTCCTCTTATGGCTTATGGAATGAAGGGAAGTGTTATTAGCCAAGTTTTGTAATATACATATTACAGCAGGAAAAGTTATCTCTCACTAAACCAAAAAGGACTGAGAACTGGTCATCTTTATGACAGAAAAAGCAGAAGTTTAATAACATACAGTAATGTTAATTTACAATTTGCCATCCCAATAATTATGCTTTCATAACGGGTCTATCTCTTCAAGAAGCATGATTAGATGTGAATTTCTAATTATAAGGACTATAGAATAAGTCATACAGACTCTAGGAGGAAATCAAAGCACATTAAGTTCTGAAGACATAAGATCCAGCAGAAATTTCACTAAAATGGAATTTGAATGCTCTAGCAGTGATCTGTCATTCTGTAGAACCCAAGGGAAGTTGTAGCAACTAAACACACACCTTATTTACAATTTTTATACATTTGAATGAAAAAGCCAATTAAATCCATCAGTAAAATTTCTCCCCACCTATGTGTGTCTTACAAACTTAATTTAACTCTGGATTCCTTTGGAAAGTCTCTGGACATGAGGTACAATGTTTTAAACACAATGATTTGGAATCAAATGAAATGGATATGGGTGGGCAAGCAACTTCTTTTCCACTGTCTCACTTTTAAAATGTGGTGAAAAGCAAGAATAATGCTACTGACTTCTTTTTGCAAAGCACCTCCAGGTCTACAGGTAAAAAACTAACTGAAAAAAATCTCTCTGTTAAATCCAGATATAAATCCAGGAGACATTAAAGGGAAATTCTCCAAGAAGGAGAAAAGGTCCATATTAAGCTTTTCTCACCAGAACACTGGACCTTTGTTAAGAAAAGCTGACTGGTTCTGAATGCATTTTTATCAGCTCACTAAAGGGCACTGGTACTTCACATACTTTTAACTGAAAACATGTCTCTTATTAATTTTAATTGAAACTATTCAAATGTTTAATGTTCCCCCTCGTTAAGTCATTTGCAGGAACAGGACAGAGTTGCTTAGCAAAGGACAGTATCAGGCACACTATGTCTGCCCATCTCCCAGGGGCCAAGAGAACAAGAGATTCTATGTCATATTAAGAGACTAAAATTCCTCTTTTGTGGCCAGGATTATCTATGAGCTGCTATTGTTGGTCATTCTTGCTCAAAAAAAACCCTCATAAATTGCACCTGGATTCAACAGAAGATAACCAAGAAGATGGCTTATACAAATGGCCCTGGAACAGTTTGCAAAAGAAGTGTGTGACATAAAGGGGAAGATTTGGAATGGCGCATACTTCTCATTTCTATCTTTGGTCACATGTAAAGAGCTGAAAATTATCAACCTATTTGGTCCCTTGGTTGAAAGAATTTTTTTTGGCACAGGTTCAAGCCTGAATGTAGCAACCTCCAGACCTCAGAGGAGTATAATATTCAATCCCTGCACAGATTTGGTTTCAGTTAAGCTGTAGTCTGCTCTTGTAGCAGGGTGAGGTAGAATTTGGCTGTAACATATTCTCAAAGTACAGTCAAATTAAGCTCTTCGGTGTACCACATAATCACAAGTAATTATTGTATACATACTTGAAAGCATATTCTCGTTATGTTCAGCACATGGAACCCCCGCTGACATTAATGGGAATTCCATGCCTGAATGTAAAAGACACCCATGTGTGTGGGTTTGGGTTTTGTGTGTTTTTCCCCTATTTTTGAGAGTCACAATAATCTTGTAATGAAGACTTAGCCTTGGGTCTTGAAAGACCTGGGTTCAATCTGCCACTATGTTCTTGTGAGACTTCAAGCAAGTTATTTCATTTTTCTAGTCTCTGTTCCACAGACATTAACAAATACAATACTACTTCCTCACCTCATCTGTCCTTCTTGCCCTCTCTATCTCATCTTCCTATTTCAAACTCTGGACTTAGCCTGCAACTTTTCATCTGCTTGTTCTTGTGCATGAGGGGCACAGATTTCACTTGACTATTCAAAGCACTATCAGAGTAGAGATAATAAAAATAGCCTTGTAATGATGTTCAAATACATGTTAAAAACCCTGAACAACCACCACCTTTGGCAATGTCAAAAGAAATTTGCTTCAGACTTTTTGGTGTCTAAGGCCACTACACTTTCAGTATTTGCCCTATTGCTTTCAAACAGTTTTTACTAATTGTCACAGGCACCAGCATCAGATCTAAGAGAGAAAAAAGCCTTTGATTTTCAGTTGATTATCTAAAGGCATGGGAGCCAGTAAACACACATCACAAAAATCAATGACAGCACACAGCATAAATCCCAAGTAAAAGACGTTCTTCTAGAAGAAGTATTATTCAATTTGGGCAGAAATAGTTCTCAGAAAGGACTATAGCCTAATCTATACATCCTCTTATTTGGCTCGAAGACATCCTGATAATAAAAAATAAACACAGGTATGCTTTGACAGCCATTCTTTATGGTCCTCCAGAGAACATCATCAGTGTTATTTATACTTGGAGGGAAAAGGCAGAGATCAGCCCAATATTCATAAAAACAATAGAAGAGTATAGTTAGTACTGCTGGAAAGAATGTCAGCAAGCAACCTTGCTATTTGGTTAGCTTAACTCTGAAAAGCAGGAGAGAAGCCAGAACAATATACATTTGCAGGGGTTTATTTTGACAATGTGTTTAGCTGTTCAGTTGTTTCAGATATTTTTCCTCCTCAAACGCCAGTACTACTTTTTAAAGGCTGATCTCAGATATTAAACAACAACCAGCTTAAAAACCGGTACAGTAGATCTGAAAACAGCAAACTACTGGTGGGATTGTTTCTAGGAGGGAAGGGTCGATGGAAACTGCTGTTTAAGTTGGCAGGACACCTCTACTTCATAGTAGAAAAATGTTCCTGTTATAAAACACTTCTCTTGTTAGCAAGTGCTGCCCATAGAGGGGCAGCTGTACTTTGCTTACCTCACGTGTGACTCTTCCGTTGTTATCAAAGTCATACAGAGTGAAGGTCCATTCTTGCCTGTTATCTTCCTCTACAGACACATCACATTGCAATTCCTAAGAAACATGCAAAGAGCAGCTGATTATCTAAGGCAAAGGCCCGTCTGCAGAGGAGACTCTGTAAGATGCTGCTTGCTTTCTTCCTCCCTCCCTCCCTTGTGGGAGGAAGCTCTCAGGGTATGTCCTGTCCTGTCCACATCTCTGTCCACCACAACAAAGAGGTCCCATCATAATCACACAACACTCCTAACCCTCTGGGCTACACCTCAGGGAATTCACAACTTGCTTTCCACTACATTGTAGAAAACAGGAAAAGGTACAAGAAGACTATTCCCTGAAGTTCTTGACACATGGTAAGATTCCCCACTAAAATGTGAGAAGGAAAACTACACTTTTCTCAGGAAGAACAAGACAACAGAAGCAGAGGTGGCAAACCACAGGGCCAGGAGTAAGGATTAATGCAGTGTGGAACAGATCCCCACCAGAGAGACCTGTCCTCAACACAGATATTTGACAGGCAAAGGTTGTCAGAGTTAGTGCAGTACAACATCACTGAAGCTCCTGAAACAGAGCCTGCCTTGGAACTGGCAAGAACAACCCGGGAGTAGAACCTGCTCCTTGTTTTAACTATGCTTCTGTTAGTGAGAGTGTGATCTGTGGAAACCTGAAAGAATCAATTTGTTAAAGGGGAAAAAAATCCCCAAACCAAAACCAAGAACAAAGGATGCACTTTGACTGACTCCAGTCACCTGGGTGCAAATCGTTTGCTGCCTCTCAAGGCCCGTGCAATCAGAATTATCCAGAGCCACAAAAAGGCAAAACAGAGAAGTTACAGTGCAATTAAAATGAAAGTCACTGTATGCAAGTAAAATAAACAGCCCCAAATAGCTTCAGCATGATAGACCTCAAAACACCTGGTTGATCTTCCGACTTGAAACCAATTCCCTTCAGCAGCCATGGGCACCCGTCCCCTGCCGAGTTCAAAGGCAGCTCCTCTCAGTTGTAACAAGCCCGGCTGAGAGCTGCCAAGTGCCCCACACTCCACTGTGGAAACACAGTTTCATATTACATAAACATTCCTGGCACCTTTAAAAGCCAAATCACTTTCACCTCAGGTTTAGACCCCTTGTCGCAACACTGCGTTTCTGATTCTTTCATACCTTTGAAGCATTTACCAGTCTCTTAGCTCCCAGCTTACATTGCTGGAAAACTTTCATTTGTAGACCAAGGGAAAAAAATATCAATACTTGGTTTCTTGCCACATATTAATACTTCCCTGTCCCACACTGCCTAACATAACATCTTTATGTGAGGATGTGCTCTGCTTAGTTAAGAGCCATGGAAACCTTCCGTGCATTAGTCACGGTGCCTAGAACCAAGTGCTAACCTTTATGGCATGCCAAGAACTACTTGGGAACAAGCACAGACTTTGCTGGTACAGTGGAGCTCCAGCTACTCTGGCACCAACCATGTTGACAGGTGTCTTCCAACGTTCAAATGTCAAGGCACTGTTAATTGCAATTTATCATGCCTTTCCTGTCTGCAAATGTCTGCTACTTGAGGTAGAATATAAAATAGGCCTAGAAAAAGAGTTATAGCTGTGGGGAAAAAAAAATAGGAAAAAAGAAAAGTCACCTCCCCAGAAGGCACAAAAGCAACACCTGAACTACCCATGGGAAACCTACCACCCCCTAATCTGCTTTAAAACAATAAAATATAAAATTGTACCAGAGTGAGACGGAAAAGAACACTCCAGCCATGCTGTAAGGTGCCTGCATGGTCTTTGAATCATCAACTGAGGGAACACAAAGCTCATTACTTTGGTGCTGACAGCACCAAAAGGCTGGAGTGCAGAGATGAATATTTGTGCTATTTTTTGCTGGTGCCAGAATATCTTCCTCCTCACCAAGACAGACAACCCACTAGCTGGGTGACTGCATGTTTCCATACTCACATTAATGAAAACACTCCCTACAGAAACAAAATCTGCCAACTGCACACAATGTCTGACAGTTATATGATGTTCTACAGATGCAAGCCTACAAGGAAATAACCCATAGGACTCATCACCCTCCTCCTCCTGCCATGTGACCAGATGGATTTCCCAAGTAGCAGGTCAGGGTTATTCCACTTTGGAGACCTGGGCACTGAAGATCAAGCATTGCAGAACCTGTCACAGGCATCTTTTACATTAGCCAGATTTATCCATGTGCAATAGTACATGAAAGTCAGTCTAAAGATTTGATTATATGGTAGCTGGCCTAATAAATAAAGGGTTAAACTGAAAGCTTCCTCTTACTATGCATTTCAGATCCTGCAGAGAAATAACCATCATTTGATTCTCTCCAAACCTGGAAATAAGTGTCACTAATCACCTCACATGGAGCACTGACAGCAAGGCACTGATTTGTGCCACTTCTGCTGCCTCCTGTACCCACTACAAACACTGGGAGCAATAAACATGCATCAGATGACACTATTTGGTCCACAGGTTATTTTTCTACCATAATTATGTCAGTACAGTGAAACTTTAAAATACAAAGGACTTACTTCAAATTTCAGTTGCTTCTTGGAACTTGTGCGTGTGTCACTTTCTTTTTCTGCTTTCTTTTCATCTCCACTGCAAACTCCATCTGTCTTCTCTGGAGGCAAAGCCACTGCGAAAAGCATATTTAAGAAAAAATGCTTATAAGGAAATGTCAAAGCAGTCTCATATTTGCAAATCTGTCTTTATATTTAGGGTGAAATTGATATCAGCACACTTGTATGAGAGGATCATTATACTTGATTTGCTTTTGTGTTCACTACACATCTGGGATAATTTCAGCAGACAATCTACCAACAGCTTTTGGTACACAGCCTCTCCTACAAACATCACTAGAGTCACAGGAAGTTCAAACACACTATTATGAGAATATAAAATAGCAGAACTGTTACTGCAAATAAGTTGAATAATTTGCAAAATATTGAAAGTTTCTGACATATTGCAAAAACCCATCACATTCACCAGCAGTGAGTGAAGTAATGAAGCTGAAATAAAGCCCTCATTCTGTTCCAGTTTCACTCTTCAAACACACACAAAGTTTAGTACCTTCCAAGAAGGCAACACTATCTGCCAAAAAGGTTAAGCTGCATTTTTTCAATGCATGAAATAGCATATTTCACTCAAGTTTCGAGTTAAAACATCAGACACTTGCATAAATCAATAGCACTCATAAAGTGCATCAATATTAATATCTATCACAACATATATCAGATATACAACAGAAAGATATATGCTTCTCATGTGGATTAAAAGACAAAGGTCTAGAACTTAACAGCTGTTCCTTGGGCTTCTGCAGGGGCATTCAGCCTTGCACATGATGAAACCCTGTATCTGAAGAAAACTAATTCTATCTTCATTAGCATTTTGAAAATATACACAAACTTTTTAACCCTACCCTCAGACTTTTAGACATGATTTTTTATACATCCACACACCTCTGCCAACATTATGCCCTCACTCCATTATATATAGCAGCAATCCTTCCAACTCCCCAAAACCCAACAATGTTGCAAAAACATGAGTCTTAAAGTCAGCATTTTCTTCTCCTGCACTGCAGCGTTTGCATCCACCCAAAGCCTTTATCCTAATGCCATGTCAGGAACTGTTTCTTGGGGATGCCTTTGGCAGTAGCATCTCATTAAGTGCCAGTTCAATCAAGTCAGATTCCTTACAAAAAAGGTGACTGATGATCCCCTCCAGTTCAGGGTGACCCATTTCAGACTGGGTTTACTGGCTCTCCTGGTGTCCCACACTGCTGAGCTTCCTCCCAACCATTCTTCCAAGAAAGCAAGTCACTAACATGCTAGAAGTTAAGATACTTCATTAGCCATTTTCCAGGACTTTCTTTCATGTTTAAAATAGAAAATAGCTTCAAGAAACCAACCAACCAACAACACCAACAAAAAACCAAAAGCAACCACCAAAACACAAACCAAAATAAAACTCTTACAACTCCCATTACCATTGCTTCATACTCTCAGAAATTCCAGTAGATTTCTGCCCCAACATTCACACTGTCACACTGTACTACATTTGTTTGTTTAAATTTAACATTATTGTATTACTTTTGTTTGTTTGTTTTCAAAACTGTGGTATGCAATATAAGATGGATGTACAGTAAAGAAAAGGGAATAAATTTGAAATGCTGACCTTGGGTATTTCCTGTCTTGTGATACTTACTGGTGGTTTCGAGGTTATACTAACACCAGCTTCCCAATACACACATGTAATTTGCATGATACCAATTTGATGGTGTTTATTGTACACATAATGACATGTTGATATGCTTTGATTTCTACTCTAAGTCGTGTTAGGATTCCTTACACCAAACACAAGCTAAGTAGGAAGGTCAGACAAAAGAAGACAAAGTTGCTTCACAGCAGTTTCTTCCCTGATTCTTTTAAGCTGATGTTGTTGGATGAGCAGGGACTGCTTCTTAGGAGGCTTTTGTATAGTGTTTATCACAGGTAAGACAGGTGTTAAAATAAATATTATTTCCAATACTTTGAAGTATATCTGATAAAGTGCTGTTTGCTTTATGCTCACTTTGCCCTTTGAACATAACTCTACATTCCCAGAAGTTCAAAACTAAGGTGACAAAAACACCCCCATACTACAAAAGACATTTGTTTGTCTACTTCAGTCCAGCTTTGTTGCTACATTCTAAAATCAACAAGAAATGAAAAAGTAACCTGGGCCTTCATAACAAGGACAGTTACACTGATAATGGTTCTTCACAGCTATTAGACACAGCCCCAGATTTTCAGTGCCTCATCTGCACCAGTGACTGGTTTTCCACAAGCAGTTATAACCTGATAAAAACTTCTGTAAAAGAAGCTTTTGCAATCCCACCCAGCCTTGCTCCAAGGAATGTGAAATAAATGAAAGCTGGGCTGGTATGACCCCTAGCTTCTTTGGGACAGTGAACAGCCATTTGGAAAAAAAACAACATCCACTTCTGTTATCACACATTTTTTAAATATTTAAAAGTACACGATGGCCAAAAGACTTCTACAGTTATCTTCTATCTGTCGAGAGTCAGCATCCCAAATGACAATCCCAAATGACAATGGCATGGCAGACTGCATTAGGCACAGCACTGTGAGGCAGATCCTGCAGGAGGTGGCTGTTCCTTGCCTCAGCGCCCTTTGTTGGGTTTTCTGTCAAAACAAAGTGTCCAACAGAGCATTCCCTCCTTCCCACCACCATGCTCCTGCACTGAGCTGAAAGCCACTGGCATTAGAGCACCAGAGCCCAGCAGGTGCTTCAGAGAGGACCAGCACAGTCACCTTCTGCTGAAGGAGCAGCCCTTCCTTCCCCTGGTATGGTTAACAGACTTTCTGGATGTACAGTTTGTGTGTTCAGATAGGAAGCTTTCACTTTAATGTATAATTTATGTAACAGAGGAAAAAACGTGCACTGACAAATTAGTCTTCTCAAAAAACAAGGGTTCAACTACTGGAGAAGGAGGGGATACATCTTGCAGTACACTCCTTGGGAGAGTTTAAATACTGTATGCCAGAAATTATCCTCTTTGAGCTTCGCTGACCTTTGATCTGAAGAACTTATTGGCCTTGCTGCTCCAGGGAATTATCCTTTGAAATCAGTTACTCATTTTGGAGCTCGAATGAAATGGGGAAATCTGGTGATCTCATCCTGATGTCAAGTTTCGTTCAGCAAAGAAAAATGAAATCTAACTGAAGAAATTTTAAAGGGCAATATAGAGATACTACAATAATATTAACAAATGATCAAACAATGTGTCTGTGCATATATCCCCATATGCCTTATCCAAACCCAATGAACATTTAAAAATACATACTGTTTTGTCTGAGAAGAGAAGAAGTGTTTGGTATCTTGCTGCTATACTTAGTTTTGACTATTGACATGTGCTCAATTTCATGAGGGATACAAACACATGCAGAGCCTACTTATAAATAAAATGAGAATGTCTGCTTGGGACAGTTAAAACTGGCAGCCTGTAAAGAGAGATCCACCAGTGAGCCGCATGCCAAGGTTTCAGATATATTCACAATGTGAACTTCCTTTCAGCTCTGCCAATGATATTAAACCAGACCAGACAAGATAGCTATCTCAAAGGACTGTGGAGAATTAATAGACTTGTGTTTCCAAAGTCTAGGCCATCAGGAATAGGTCTGCATACAATACATCATCTGTGCAAAAATACTTACTTACCTCCCTGCTCAGATAACAAGTCCTGACAAAAAGAACGTGCTACATAGACAAATACACAGAGAAACAAACCCTTGTTTTGGGAATCCACAACTGGAGGGGAAAAACAGAATATGTATTGCTTCTCATGGGAATAACCATATGCTCTCAAAAACAATGTTCCCTAACAGAATGTTTCATGAATTGAAATATTGCATATGTTTTCTTTATTATGTTCTTTTCTTGTTCATTATTAATGGTCTTGTATTCACTTCTATAACCTTAAGACACTATAAAAATGGGTCTGGACAATATTTGAAATTGGAAAGACAATAAAGGAAAAAATATTAACTTGGAAAAATTGTGAAATACCATTCTTTCACGAAAAACAAACTGACTGGCTTAAGTGTATTAGCAGATGTTCCTCTCTACAATTGTTAATTACTACCACCCAATTGCTCATAATTGAAGTGGGGGAGGAAAAGAGTAAGAGAATGAGCACCAGTTTAAAGATATTAAGATTCATCCCAGAAGAATTAAGCCTTTCTTCAGGGTTGTTTTTTTGTGGGTTTTTTTCATTCCTAAGGAAAGGGGGTAATAATTCAAAATGCTGCTTAGGAATCACCAAAATATCCCAGAAATGAGGTAAACTGATTGCTGCGCTCTGTGTATTGAATGAAGTCAGAATAGTAAAAGCTTCAGGCAGAAAAAATATCTTTCTCTTGCCTCCATCCTGCATCTGACAATAAGGGAGAAAAAATAAAGCACCAAAATACAGCTGCACTCAGGTGGAAAAGTGAGTGTTACAACTTTCACCCTCACTCAGGTGGCATGTCATTCCATGTTTCTAAAAGGCTCATTCCAGCAAAGGACCATGTGCTTTGTCAAATGATCTGCCTTCTCAAATAAGGACAGCTTCACTCTAGTTTTCAACCATACTTTGCATTTTAGTCAGATGGATTAACAGGATCTTGAGGCCAGAACCAAAGGGTACAACTCAGAACAACCTCCAAGTCTGGGCTACCAACTCCAAATTTTGCACAGCAGTTAGGAGAACTCAGGCTAAATAGACAAACAACTTCAGAACCTCCTTGGAAGGACAGCCTTTCCCAAAGGTATGTGATTGTTGTGTCACCTTATCTCAAAAAGCACAACTATGGGAGAAGCTGTGCAATTCCACAGTGGTGAATTATGACTGGACATTACCAGTGATGTCAGGGTCATTACTGAGAGAAACCAGAGTGAAGGTAAAATTGGAGAATTGACAAAAATGCCACCTATGAAAGTCAGCACCTGCCACACATGAAACCAAACCTTTGAAGTGCAATATTATTAGCCTTCCTCTCATTTTGGATAGAGTGGATTACACAGTAATTCCTTAAAACTACTACCAGAAGAAAAGGGACAGAATTATCTGTACATGGGGAAAAGAACAACAAACCAGACATTAGAACCAGAGACATGTGAGGGAGTAGGATAAAAGTAAGATTTAAAAATTAAAGATTATTAAGACAAGGAGGGGAAGTCATAAGCACGTCTAGAACAGTCAAATTGAACTTCAGCAGCAGAATTTGACAGGTGGGATTGAGCATCCAAGAGCTGGCCTAGCTCAGTAGTGAAATTCCTATGGACATCAACAGGGTCAGGGTTTCCCTTCCAATTTACAGACCTAGCAGATGCAGGAGGACTTAAGAGACTATGAGAACCAAAGGGATAGAAAGAGAATTCATTTCATTGTTTTATCTGAGGTCTCTGATGTCTAAGTTATCTGCCAACATTTTTCTCATTGCAAACATAATAAACATTCATTCATAACTGACATTCCTCACTGACTGCACAACAACCAGAGCAATGACAACCATCTTTGAAAGTCTAAATTGAGGAGAAGTCCTTTAATTAACAATTACATTCACATTCAGATTTCACTTTTAAGTTCTCCTGGAGGCCATGGATTAAGAAACATCACCCCCATCATTAAGCACACTTTGTTTTATTCCACTGATTTGACTGAAATTTACCGCTGATGGAGATAACTTCGCTTGAGCAAAGGCTCTCTTCTCCAGTGGCAAATGAACACAGGGAGAACAGGATCAGGGAGGAACATTCCTGTTCCACAGCCACCAGAACAAACACACAGAAAAACAGGCTCGTCCTGGGGCAGTGCCAGAAGCATGTATTTAGCTTTCCCTGACTGAAAGCTGAAGCTGATGAATTAGACACACCCTCCAAAACAACAAAGATCAAGCTGCCTTCTCTGAAACTTAATGTAGGAAAATTAATTGTCCATTTTACGTCCAGTGGGACAAGTCAAAACCAATTCAGAGGGAGCTGTACTAGCAGTGCCTCCTACCAATCTGGGATGGGTATTTCAACCTGAAAATGTGGAGAGAACCCATGTTCTATTTCATGGTTTCTTGTTGACAGAACACAAATTAAAGACTCAACTGCAAACCATAGGGGAAAAGAAGTCACAATGTCACAAGATCTACTGCCAGCACCTGACCAGGAGCAGACAGAGCAGAGGGGTGGTGACTCAGACTTTGGGACAGCTTGCAAAAAAAAAAAAAAAAGAAAACAAGAAAACCCAACCAAACCAAACCAAATCCCAACAAAAACAGACAACCAAAATATGTTTTAAATATTCAGACATGGTTATAATTGACAAGACACTACTAGGACAGTGAGGAATAGCTAAACTGAAATTCACTCAGAAATTCAGAGAACAGTTTCTCTCCCAAATGAAATGTAGTCAAACTCACAAGTCTGTGCAACATCACCTCCCTTAAAGGTTCAATTCCTTTTGCCAATCCCAATAATTTGACTTTTCTAAGTAGAAGTACTTCCAAACTTTGATGCAGATTCACAGGTTTCTATCTAGGTCTGGCTTTTTTCGTTTGGTGGTTTTGTTTTTGGTTTTTTTTCCTATTATGTTGGGAAGAGGGGGGTGCATTTTTTTACTATTTCCTTACAAGGAAGGTTTTGTACTAAAGATGCAGATACAAAAGATTATATGGTTTTTCTCTGCTAGCCAGGGTGTAACTCATACATGCATAAACACTAAACCTAGATTTCCCACACTCTATCTGGAGTGAGTTTGCTAAAAGCAGGGAGTTTGCTGAATTTTGCCAGATTATGATTTCCTTTTCCAATTAGTTCCCCAACTGGCTGTATTTCATCAACAGAAACTGCCAGATTAAATGCTTTACTTGACCATCTTCACCCAAAACACTTTCATGTTCAGTTCTCAAGCTTCAAAATACCTTTTGGATGAAGATCAGACAGCACTAAACAGAATTACTAATTAATTAAGCAAAGTTAAATTTTAAACACTGTTTGTTGTGTTAGCCAAAAGCCTGAACAGAACAGTCCTTTTTTTTCCCTTCCCCATTGGAGATCAAAGAAGATAATTTCTCATTCCCCACCCCTAGTTAAAAAAAAAAGATGATGAAAGCAGGGAAGAATCTCCATTAGCTTTGGTCAGAATAGCTCAGGATGATACCTGTAGAAACAAGGTTTTTGTTTGATCAGTGGACATATCGAAACCCACATGAACAGAAAGCCATCTGTTGTATCATTTAACTTGGTATGTGTTCCTTAAGTGAAAACTGTCAGTGTCATATGGACCACTTACCACTTTCTTACAGTGCTGTATGTCCCAGGGCTCTGAATGGGCCTCTGAAGTGTTGAATTCAGCTACTGAACATGGACAGATGGGGACATCAACTGATCACTTGTGACTTAAAAGAAAAAAGATCTCTCTTCTCTAAAGCTGGTCCTACACTGATTTTAGTTAGGAACTGGTAACAATTGTGCTTTTTAAAAATCCATTCTCAGTGTAAGTTGCAGACATGCACACTCATATGGAATTTTCTATCTTAAATTTCCTTTGCCTTTGTCTCTTTGGATTTTTCCCCCTGAGATTCACAAGGAAAGGAAAAGAAGAAAAGAACCCAGCCCCTGCATAACCCTTTATTCAAATGAAGGTTGAGTAGGTAATGTTATTAATAATGCAGTCTTTGATATTAAGTCGCTCCCATCTAACTTGGTTCCTCAATAAGAAAAATGTGCTTCCACCACCTTTGCTGTGATAATAGGGTCTCTAAAGGTATCTGAACTGTAATTTTCAATTCATCAGAATTGCTTCCCATGAGGGTGAATGTCACTCTGACCCTCACAGCACTAACCTGTTAGAGAGAGCAATGTTGTCGACCTACGCTGTAACACTATTTTGGCTGTGATGAATTGTTACAGATCTGACAACTCTTTAATAGTTAATATTTAGTAGCAGGTTCAGTGTTCCCATCCTCACAGCCATTCCCATATTACTCTGGGGGGTGGGGGGAGGAGAATGGAGAATGATCCACAAACAGGAGGAAAGCATTTATTGTGATTAATATCAGAAGTCCAGCATATACATGTGCACATATGTCTCTTTTCATATTTCTGCATGGGTGAGGAATAGTACTGAGATAATACATCACATACTGCTAAACATGCAGAGAAATAAATTTTATCAAGGCTTGACCCAACCACCTGAAGTCTGAAGAGTACACAGGATCTCATCAGAGAAACAATTCCTACAGAGCAAAGGCAGGTGTCTGCTCACCATTGAGACTAAGGACCTCAGCCAGAGATGGAAGCCCACATACTGCTCAAACACAGAAAAGGAGATGGTTTGGAACATCATTTGGAACACCCTTTCAGGAGAAGCCAGCCCTTCCTGTTGCTCCAGAGAGCTCACATCTTTGTAACTCAAGATTCAGCTTCCCACTCTGAGCTAACCCTCTGGTGGAAGATCTGTGATATTCTCCTAGACACTGTCACTGTGAATTTACCTTCAGATGTAGCATCTTGGAATCTGGGGAGCAGTAAGATGTGCTAGAGGGGCTGGCAGCTGTCCCTGCAGGGCACAGGAGCTGGCACAGAGCAGCTCCCAGGGGTCCTGCAGGAGCACAGGGAGCGGATTGGTCTGAATCCCACTCTGCCAGCCATGTCCTACCACACCTGGATGGCTCCACTCTCTTCAAAGGCTCCTCAAAATACCAAAACAAGGGTCTGCAGCACCACACTTCAGCTTTATGCCTCCACATCCTTAGGATGGACGGTAACTCCCTCCTAAAAATATCTTCCATGCACAGAGTCCAGGGCTGCCTTGGCTTCCCCCAGCAACTCCCGTGCCAGCACAGAGCCCGGAGTGCAGCCCTGGCTGCCAGGCACAGAAATGCTCTCCACTCCTCCAGGGCCCTCTCAAAATTCCTTGGGTAGTGGCTCTTTTACTTCTGGATATTTCAGGCTACAATTACTATTCCTTTCCTCTCTTTCTGTTACCTTTACAGTTTTAAATCCTTTTTGGTACAAAGTTGAGAACTCTGGATGACGTATTTTATGGGTAAAAGGACCTGGATTGCTGGATCAGATTTATAAAGCAAGAAAAAACTGATTGCTGGTAGTTTTGGGTTGGTATTTTTTTTTGGTTTTTTTTTGTAGACTGGGGGTTGGGACTTTCCATCTAACAAGAGCAGCTGGACTCCAAGCTCTTTCAAGAGCAGAAATGTTGCTTCAGGTTCATTTCCACAACCCCACAGTGCTGCATTTATTATTTGCTTTTACTCACAAACTAGTTGTGGTTACAAAAAAAAAGCTTGTCTTCCAAACAAATGACATTTTATCTCTTTCTCCACAGGAGAATAAGGTTGACTGCTACTTGTGCTTTGAGGTTTGGATATGATTGAGATGAAACATCTGTTAAGAAAAAAGGTGTGGGGGGACTTTTTTCTGCTAAAAATATCATGCCTTTTTTTTTTCCACCAAACTTGAAACATGTGATGAAATTCAACTTTTAAAATATAACCCTGGAGCTACTTGAAACTATAAAAGTCTCCTCAGTATCTGAGGCAAGTCAGAATTTCCACTGTTCAAGCTGGGCTTTTATGAAGAGCAGACTTTAGAAAAACCTGTAATCTGTCTAGGTACCAAAGGGCACTTGTTCTGCCTGGTGAGGTAAAACTTTGGGTTTCTGTAGCTACTGCAGCAGAAGTGGAGTTGAAACACCAAAAGGACCCTGATACACACTTTGAATTTGGAACAGCAACTGGCAAAGCAACATGCTTGTCATGGAAATGGCCTCCACAGCTCTGCATCCACACACCCCAGTGCTTGCCAGGCTCAGAGCATTGCTGGGGCTAAACTTACCCAGCACAAGGCTCAGGCTTCTGTCTAACTCTGCATCCATCAGGCAGGCCAACTGCATGAAACAACCGCTCCTAAACTCAGTCCCAGAAATGCAAGAACCATTCAATCCTGTCATAATGTGTGTCCACACATGAGGCACTCCAAGACATGAAATCCCTACGGGCAGGACAGAAGGGCCTGGACAGAATCATGCACAAGGCATCTAAACAAAAACCCTCTGCAGAATGCTACCAAACCCCAGCAAAGGCAGCACTCAAGCTCAGTTGCCTGCCTCTGCCACAGGTCAGTGAAACACAAGAAAAATTACAACATCAGGAATATTTGGGAGTTGCAGCAGGACATATTGCCTATTAAATGCAGTGTTCAATGTTTTTAAAAATGAATGCAGTGTTTCATGTAAAGGCAAGGGATCTGAAACATATATGTTGTCTTCTGAAATATCAAAGGCCAAAACTTCTTTCATTTATAAGGGCAAAAAACTGGAATAACTCTAGGAACACCAGCATGAGAGTGTTATCTAGTCCAAAATCTCTGACTGGAAATATGCACTGGCTTCACATGGATTAAAAAAAAAATATAAAAAAAGAAAAGAAAAGAGAGAGTCACAAGAGAGTCAGAGAAGAATGGCATTTTGAATCACTTTTCAAAAATATGTTTAATAAAATCTCCATGAACTGTGGTCAAAGCTACAAGAAAAATAACTGGTAATAATCGTTGCTGGGAAATTAAAAGTAGAAAAGGACCTTTGTTCAAGTAGAATAAATGAAACCACTGGTATTCATCATGTTTCCAGAGAGATTGTTTTCAAACTCCTGACTTGTTCCCATATTTCATTCTTTGTTCTTGGTGGTGGATGTCCTGGGGCAAAGCTGCAGTACATTATTACACTGCTGCCATGTACAGTAATGCAGCTCTATATGAGCCCACAGACAGGGGCTCCTCTCTCCAGGTGCAGCCTCTCCCCAGGCACAGCTGAGCTCACCCAGCAGTGCTGAGGCAGGAGGGCAGGACAGCCCCAGGCAGGGCAGGGGCAGGGCTTGCCAGCTGTGCCACAGCTGGAGCAGAGCTGTGCCCAGCCTGCCTCACCCCGCACTGTGTGACAGTGACCCAGCCCAGCCCAACCAGCAGGCAGTGAGCCCAGAGCACTGACCCAGCCCTTCCCAGCTGCATGGACACACCACAAGCCCCACAGCCCTGGCACCATTTCTCAGTTCTGCTGCAGGGAACCTTCCCTCGAGCTCCACTCACTGAGTGAGCAGCCTGCTGGGAGCTGACAGCCCAACACCCACCACGATGCCTCCTTCACCTCTGGGATGCCAAAGGCAAACCCAAGAGCCCTCCTGCCTTCTATGAGATCTCCCTTTTGGCCTTCCATTCTTCTGCTTCCCACATGCATCCTGGTGGTCTGGCTCTCACATGCTGTGAGAGAAGCAGCTTGAGAGATCTGTAGATGTAGATTTACCAACAGGTGAGTTTTTTGCCTCCTACCAAACTACTTCATGACTACCCCAGAGCTGAGAATAAAACAATATTCTTATTGTTAATTGACTATTTTTTAAAATGACCATTCAGGAAGATCATTAGCTTCTCCACAGCAGAAGGAAAATTGCCAGTCTTAGGTAGATGGAAAGAACATGGAAAACCAATATTATTATAAATACTATGCCCATAATATTATTTTAAAGCTTTCCATATTTAAGATATTCATTAAGGATCAACTCTTTGCTTTTTCTGAGGGGCTTGTTCACTTCCCTATTAACATTTGGCTTTCTTCAGCTATCATAAAGAATATAGACCACTTGTAAGTTTGGAAGGCTTTCTTGAGTACTGTACTTCGTAACTCTCTCTCTATCATATTCTAAGGGACAGACATGGTTGCAGAAAATCCCAGGCTTCATTCTCAGCCTGCTCCTGAACCAAACATGCAACTTGCCTGTGTTCAATGTAACAACTTTCCAGCTGCGTAGAATGATCTGAACACAGAGATTAACGTGAAACTACTACTTACAGCAGGTATGATCTTCCCAGCCTAATGCCGAGGAATCTAACCCAGAACACTCTCAAACCATGGACAAAACACATCATCTATCACAGCCTGTTAGGCAGCACCAGTAGGAGCTGGTGGGTGTCAGCTAAAGAGAGTGACATGCTCCGTGCAGGGAACACAGGGAGGAGAGCACATGCTCTCCACACAGCAGCAGCTCAGTGAGGAGGAAAGCTCACCCTCTGAGGTGTCCTAACAGCCCACTTTTCACTGCCTTTCTGTGCTCTGCTTGCCAACATGGGTGGGAGCTGTTAGACACACTGTAAAGGTTCATTTGGAAACACCTGGAGACCACTAACTCATTACACACAGGCCATGGGCAACCCTTGGATGGCAGCAGTCTTTCATCACTACTGACCTGGCTGCACTTGAAACAGCAGCTCCAGAAGTAAAAGCTTCTGATCCAAATACCAACCCCCCTCAACTGGAACAGCTAATGTTAAGAAACACTTGTACAATTTTATATTTTTTTAATTTTTTTTTTAAGTGCCTCATGCCGTAAGATTTTCCTCCCACTCATGGCAAGCAGCCTACCTGCTTCTTATAATTTCCTGGATCTGTGCACAACCACAGGAAAACTTCTGCTAATCCTACCAGTCTCATGTTCTTTGGTGACTTTTATTCTAACTGCCAAACTAAGCAGTTTTCTCTTGGCACTCTCCCCTGCTCCTTCCTCCCCACACCCTCACGTCCTTCGCTGCTCCTTCCAGCCCACAGTACCCAGCTTATCAGCTGCCAGCCTCAGCAGGGACCTGCTGCTTGTCACATACTGCTGGCTGCTGCCAGTGGGTCACCCCGTGGCCAAAGACATTTTTCAGAGTTGTTCCATGTCACATTGAGTAGTAGGAAAGGATACAGCAGAAACCTCTTGGGAGCTGAAGAAAATACAGCCAGTGAGCAAGTGATCAGCAGCCTGAGGTGGTCACATAGCATGTACTCATGCACAGCAAAACTATGGTAAGTGCACAGCATTAACAGCAAGTCCTTAAAATGCAGAGTTCCCATATAACATCCCAGAAGGCTGACCACAAGAGCACTTTTAAGGTAGAATTATCAACACTCTATTTGCAATGTCAGGGATAAATAGGTATTCTGTTTAAGAACCTGAGAGAGAAGGGACCATCGTTTTCTGCAAAGCACCAAGACTGCATCAATGGTACCACACAGGTAATAACAGTGGTGCCAACATAAAGAAAATGTGCCTGTGTGCAAGATGCAATCTATGCCTTTTCTATAAATATACTGGAATGTCATGTATATAAAATACAAAAAATATTTAAGCATTAGAAAAATAAAAACTCTTATAATTGAAAGCATTAACTAGGGAGAGGAATGCCATTTGAAATAGCTGCCTTTTATTACCTACTCACAGCTCAGTTTAGAACAATACATTAATTTATTAGAGTTAAGAGATTAACAAAGTATGGTAAAAAGTGTCTCCCAGCCAAGTAGAAGGTTAGCTAAAACTAGCTAAAATGCTTGTTCAAGTTTTCATTTCCTGACAAGTTTATAAACAATTTGGGCCCAAGTACCATACCTTATCACCCTTCCTCTGAGCTGACAACCCAACAAATATTCTTCCAATTACTAATTTTAGAGAAAACTCCAGGAACTAAAGCCTTCACTGAATCTTTCCTGAATGGAGAGAGAGGAAAGGCAGCAGCCTCATACAGCAGCAGCCCCACTGTGGGGTGCACTGGGCAGGGATGCTCCCCCATGCCTCCCTCCCTGCTGCTGCAGCCCCAGCCAAGGGAAGCATCCCCCTGGAAGTCAACGTCTCCCAACCCTGGGATGTCTGGGATCAGTGTGGAGGGGGAAGCACGTGCAGCTGGGGGGTCAGGCAGGCTGTCAGAGCTGGGCATAAGATCAGCAGCCTTAAACCACCAGTTCATTCTTTGTTATTGGTCCCTTGTTTGCTTATCAGTTCTTATTAAAGTCAAAACTAACACAGCTCCTCATGCTGGAGCACTGCTTAACCACACCTCAGCTCCCACTCAACCACAGATGCTGGGAAGGAAGACGTGAAGGACAGAGTGCACACACCAGTAAAATGTTGGAAAACATATAACAATGTTAGGAATATAATGAATAACTTTCCTGCTTTGCTGAATACAGAATGCTTTAATTGCAGGTTTAAAAATTACATAACAGCTTGTAAATATGTGAAAAGTGCAACAAGTAGCTCTTGTACAGATCTGCTAGATTTTTTTAAAGCAACAACATGTGCTTTGAACTCTGTTGGAGGGCTTTCCAATATTAATGGGCAAGAAGATGATCTGAAAAACTTGTCCTTTCTGGTACCAGAACAGGGAACATCTTACATGTAGGGCTTTAGATACATCTGTCTTAGGAAACATATATAAAAACTTGGATTTGTTGATTCAGGCCAAGCTCTGTCAGTACTTTCAGCAGGGCTTTGGATATCATGTTCAGATAAGGCACCAGGAAGGCTTGGATCTTCTCCAGTCTTCTGTTGAGAGAATAATAATCAAGACATCACCCTTGGCTGACAAATGAAACAGGGAACGGATTGCTATCAGTGTAAGAGGCAGCTCCTCTGACAGCTACAGGACTAGATTGATCTCAAGAGATGCAAGACTTCTGATTAATAGAAATACTTAGGTCATACTTTTCAAGAGAACAGTGACATGAGAAATCACATTATTGCATAAATAGTTGGGACAATAGCTTAGGCATCAAGGTGAAGCTCAAGACTTCACTGAACTCCAAAAGGCAGCTGTATCCCAGAGGGCTACAAAGAGCTTGTACTGGGACAAGAAGAAATCACCCCTTTATACAATCAGTCTGCATCAGAGGACTGCATCAGGAGTTCCTTCCTGAGCTGAACTTTCCGAAGTTTTTAAATGCCCAAGTGACATGATGGAGAAACCTCAGTTCATTTCAGAGAGACATGGAGGCGTCAAGATAAGAAAGCTCTCCTGGTCTACAAATTATAGCTGCAAAAATTTCTAAAAGGGTCCAGGGAAAGGAGGTGAAAGAAGTTCTGGAAAACAAGAGCAGGACTCTCCAACAATTCATTAGAAGCTTACTTATGCCTAGGAGAGTTGAGGGAGAAGTGGGATGTCATTATTGAGCACTCAAATAGCAGATGTCTTTCTGAACCACCTGCTTGTCTCCATGGCAGAAGAGTGACTTGCCATTTGATCCTGCACTCAATTCCTGCCTGCCATTTTAGCTTCTCCACCGACAAAAACTGGGAAATATCTCCTAATGTCTGTGCTAGTTTTTGTGACTTCTTCCAGAGCCACCCCCAGCCATTCAGTTCTGGTAACCCATTATTCTAGCTAGGGACCAGGGAGGGAAAATGGGAGCTCCTTTGTATGTGAAGGGTGATGAAGCATCTCCTTCCTGTGCATAAACTGGGGGACAAGGGACTTTGAGCATGAGACACTCCTACACAGCCACAGCAGATCGCACAAGTACTCCAAGTCTGCCAAGTGGAAGGCTCTGAAATGCACTGGGAAATCACCCGGAATGCAAGATGCAAACAAATCCACTGAAGAACCTATATCCAGCATGCCCAGTTGTTGTGTTATTAATGAAAGTGGAAGAAGGAAAACAGAGCAAGAGCAATATGAGACTGAGGTTTCCATTGGTGTCTCTTATCTAAGGAATCAGTCTCTCAACTGACCACATAAGAGAAAATCCAGAAATTTCAATTTAGCGACCTGCCCAGCAGCAGAATCAAAGGCAGGTGGTGGCTATAACAGACAATGCTGGTCAAACCGTTTCTCTCTGCACAGCACTCAATAACAGAGTTGCTGCTATTGAGTTCTAACCTCTTGTCATGCAGCAACATTGAGTCAACAATCCGCTCTCATGGCTTAATGCTTTTGATGTTTACTTTGTTCTTTGTATAGTTCAAAAGAAAGCACTAATGCACCAGTCCTCTTACCAAATACAATCTTAATCCCAGAATCCCGAGCCTTTTGCTGTTGGCCAGTTAAGTCTGTTAAGACGAAAGGATTTGATCAAGCTTTACATAACAACACAGAAGTTAAATCCAGCAAAGAGAGTTCTTTTTATCTGTACTGCTCAGACAGCTAAGAGAGGGAAAAAGAAAAGAGAGGGAGTGAAAAAAAAGGTAATGAACTTGGCTATGTAAAACAAAATAAGGAATTCAATTATTTCTCTTATTGCCACTTTGCCTTTTCAGTGAGAGTCTTCTAAAAACTCAGATTTATTTTCCAATAAAGTTCCTGAGAAAGAAGGCTCTAACATTCCCCTAAACCAGAACTGTGGAACTTGCTGTGCTTTTTCTGCAAATCTGAGAAATGTTTCTTCTTCATCCCTACCATGTATTTATGAAGACAGAATGCAGTTCACTGATGCATGGTATTTGGTAGGGCATGGTATTTGCCATGGTCCTCTCTGAGCTTAGTCTAACCAACCATTTCCTGGGTTACAGATCCCTGTCTCTAAAGCTGTTGGTGATTTTGATGTTATCTCATGACACATGAGCATATATTCATGCAGCACATGTGTTATACCAGTACATATGTAAAGATCACAAGACAGCAAAATGGAGACAGAACAACTATTTTAGATAAAAAGATCAATCTATGTTCTAGCATATTAATTAAATTTTCCCACAGAAACATTTCTATGCAAGAAGAGGTACCACAGTTGCCATCTTGTACCTAAGAATTCAATCTGTGCCCTATCAAAGATCTCAAATCCTGTTTCAGCTTCACTTTATCTAATACCACAATTTTGTGCTAGTACTAGCACAATCATTAAAGTATGATGCAAGTAAAAGGTTACACAAAAAAAGGATGATTTAACACCATGATTGTTGTATTTTCTGATAATTATAAGATTTTCAATATCTGAATGAAATAGAAAGTGGTTAACACTGTCGCCAGCATGGAAAGCACAGCCTGGAGATCTGAGAGCAGAAGAGATGAGGAGCAAGCCTTGACAACTTGCATGCATTGCCTGAGCACAGGGTGGGAACAGTCATCTTCCTCCCAGCTGGAAAGATGCCACAGAACAGATCTTCCATGGTGACAGCACACAAAGGATCGACCACTGCTGGTATCTAAATCTGGTCTTCACTACTCAGCTACCTCATAACAAAGGAGACTCATCAGAAGCAATCATGTGAAACTGCTGACAGACTGAAATTACAGTCACCTAAAAGGCTTTACATTCTAATAAAAAGAATCTTGCTGCTGACTAGTTCGAAAATATTATATATTGAACATTATGTTTGCTATGCAAGATAATGCCACACAACAAAGAAAAATAATTAGAGGCAAGAAAAGATAGAATGAGACCAAGAAAATGAAATTATTCACCTTGCTGACATTTAATATCCTGTCTGAAGTAGTTTCTCCTATAATTCTAAAACTAAAATCCTACCTTATGTCCTAGTAAGGGAAGATTGGAAAACTGTGGTGAAGTTAAATACAAAACCATTCAACAAACACTGTCTCCATCATGGCAAGTATAGTCTGCCTTTGTGATTAACAGTAGCTTTACAAGCACCAGCCAAAATTCCTGTTATGGCACACATGAGACATGCAGTCTTTGTAAACTACAGAGAGGAGAGAAACTTGTAATCCAAGACTCACAGTGAATTAACACATTGCACAGGTAAGGAACTGGAAGGCAGACATCCTTAACAGAATCTTTCATGTTCTGGTTGTACAAAAGCTTTTAATACCAGAAACAAATGATTGGATTATAAAAGTATAGAAATTTCCAGATTAAGCTTGACATGGTTCATTGCTCTAAATAAACTGGGCATACTGTTTCCACTAGTGTGTAATATAAATCCAGCACACAGCCCATGCAACCTCTTGTTATACTAGAGAGTTTCTGAAGTCTCATTTCCTTGAAAGGAATGAGCAACAAATTAATCTCCTGCACTCAGAACCCCCACTTGTCCCTGAAGCTCAAGGCACCCTGGATGTGTTCTCTGGCAGAATGCAGCATCCACACTCACAGGCACCAACGTCCTTCCCACAACAGTGATTCCATCTCAACTGACTGATCACAGAGGAGGAGATGAGATGGAAAGAGAAACTGTCGGAGGCAATAATGATTCCATTCATATTCAAGAAAAATGTGTTGAGTAATAGTCTCCAGTCCTTACTAGAAATTAACATGGGAGTTTCTAAGGCTGGTTTGTGCAAGCCAGAAGGGAGTGCAGTGTCTCACACAACCCAGAGCTTACAGCTTCACTCATTTTCCACCTCTGCCAGGGACAGTGACATCCATCACTCCTACCAATGTCAGAAGACATACCTGGAGATAATGGTGAGACCCTGAATTAAAACACTTGGTCCCTGTGATTCAGTTGGGTGACTTTTTCCAACACAAGTAGTAGCAGATACAGAAATAATATCCTATTTCCATCTTAACAGTTTTTTCAGGCAAATGACACATCAGTAGATCAAGAACTGCACTCTAAATACACACATTCTCACACATATTTATTCACTAACTTATTCCAATACTCCTTTATATTAACCAAAAAATGTTGTTTTTAAATACCTTCTAGATGAAAGTGTTCATCACCAATAGTGTCTCTGTAGCCTTCCCCAGATAAGTCCTGTTTAAAATAAAACAAAATAGATTAACTACAAATACACTACATAGAAAATGTTGAGGTGTTAACAATATGCATTTATTATTGCCAGAATTAATTTATAACATGAATGAGAACACAGAAACTGTTTTCCAGGAAAGTCAATCACCTTATTAGAGGCAGTCAATGCATTTGCTGCTATTTTACAATGCTCTGGACATACTTCTGGACAAAAATTTGGTGAAGATGAATTGACTATACAGGGGAAAGAAAAAAAAGATCATATTTAAGTAATTTTATAAAGTAATATTTAGTCTTTCAATGTTCTTTCAATCAAGCAAGATTTAAAAACTTCAAATGGAAATGATAAAGGAGAAATAAGCCCTTCACTACCCACAGAGGAATGTCATCACTTGGTTCCACCAACAAACAGAAAACTTCCATATGCCAGAGGTCACCCAAGAAAAGCAGATAACAAATTCTGACAAGCTGCCTGAGCCTTCAGTTCTGAAATTAATGGAATTCTGTCAACCCCAGTATGTCTAGAACAATACAGAAGCAGATGCCATAGATATGCAGACAAACTTATCTCAGACCCAAAAAACATTTCTCCAGTGGTGCTGATGCAGTTATAAAGAGCATCAGTGGAGCTAATCTCAGTTAAAATACTCTGAGGAGCATTCTTACTCTCTTCTTAACAAACCCTTCCAGCTCCATCACCCCAGCCCAGCTGAACCACAAGCAATGGCAGCTCTCCTCATCTCCTGGCTGCTCTCAGCCATTCCCAAGCTTTGGCAGCACCAGTGTCACCGACCTTACACTGCAGTCCAGCTCCCTGGATTCTCCCCAAACACCCTCTGCCTCTGATAAAGTTATGGTGACAAAGAAGGATATGGGCCCAAAAAACTGGAGTGCTGCACTCACAGTCATTCCAGCTGCATCTGCAAAAACAGACCAGCAGCACAGAGCCAGAACTCTCAGCATCAGCCTGTGGGCTGGAAGTTGACCTTGGAGAGCTTTTAGTAGAAGATAAGGATAAGGGAGTAACCTATGAAAATTAATGTCTGGTTGTATTCATTAGTTTTATTGTTAAGGAATTTGATCACGATAAAGGCAGTTCATCTCTTTTTCTTGAAAAAGCTGGCAGAGGTTCTTCATCTTCCACATGCCCAAATGTTATCCTTTGAGATCAGTTATAACAGAGTAACTAAGCCACAAGAGCATATCTTAGGAATCCTTCAGTATCAATTTCTGCAGCAGCATGTTAAAAATTAGATTTCACTAACAATACTGGATACCTAGCCCAGGAATCATGAAAATATTGCCTCTTCACAATCACACCCCTGAAGTAAAGTTAGACCTTGCAGGACAAATGTTTCTGAGAAAGGCTGGCAAACTGGCCTGAATGCTGGGATACAGCACAGCACAATAATGCTATAAAAACTGACATTCTGGATTTATCTTTCCAGGTAGAACATCACAAAAACCCCTACTTTTGTTCCTGTAAAAAAACTCTCTTTTTCTGGGCATGTGCTGATTAATATCAACCATTACCCTAAAAATTATGGAAGGAACAAACAGAGAACGAAAAGAAGACACAAAATGTTGGCATGACACATCATATTGCTGCAAAAAGATGATTTTTTAGGACCACCTAAAAGTTAGTACACATTTCTTTGTTTGATCAAATTCCCTCATGTCACAATTTTCCATTAAGCTGTGAGAGCATACCTTGCCTGCTCCCATAGATAATGATATATAGAAGTGACTCTGCTCTCCCACAATGCCAAATATTGAATAATTGTTTCATTTGGGGTTTTCTTGTGTTGGAATTCCCACTCTCCTTGGGGGAAAAAACCTATTTTCTGTATTTCTGATCAGCAGCTATGCAATGGGTAGGTACTTGTGGTGTATCTCTGAGAATACAATCAGATGGTAGCTTTCATCTCCTAAAATTTTAGCTAGGCAAGCATTGCATCTGGGTATCAAACATTGCCTGTTAAAATGTCATTAATCTCACACTCTACAAAACTCACAAGTCATTAATTGTTGTGATTTTTCATATGTCAAAAGACATCACTTTAAAACAAGCATACATTTGTTGATGAAAAATGCACTATCAAGTAACTCAAAGGAAAACAGTGGAAGACTGGGAGTGTAAAACAGCAGAGTGAAGCATTAATATTCATTACACTAGCTTCCTTATTTCCTCACTTTTAATCATTACTTGGGTCTTAAGCAAATATGTTTTATATTCCAGTCTAGTTTCACTCCTTCTCTAGCTCCTAGTTATTTAAGTTAAAGTAGTAACTTAATGCAAGCAAATTTCCACTAAGTGTTTCTGCCTTAAACCAAATTATTATAAATTAACACATTCTAAAAAGTGTTTTTCATGCTGTTGAACCATCATATAACTGCTAGACAGCACATAAATTGACAATCCATCCTGAAACTGATGAGAGTATCGTTTGAACAGTTAGTGACACCTTTAAGCAGACTTCCTCAGCTCCCATTCAAAGGTATTCCTCTGTGGAAGATTCTGACATGTATTATCTTTGATAGACAGACATGTATCTGAGAAGGGTGTGGGCAACTCTTAAGATTTTGCAGTGAAAAAAATGCAGGAGAAAAATATATTCTCTCTCATTCATCTTATCATCATTAACTTTTCTGTCAAAAAAACTGCAAGAGAGTTACCTGAGTATTTTTAGCACCACTGAGATAGATGTTGCAACCTGGATAAATACCAGAATGCACCTGCCTGAGAAAAGGTTACTGGGCAGTGTATGTGAACTCACACAACAGAAAAGTATAAAAGCTGATCAATCATGAGGGAAAACAATTCTGACTGCAGCTCTTCCTGCATAATATTCTCCCAGTGACCCACACAAATTCCCTTGGAGGAGATAAAACAGTGCATCTACTCCCAGCAACACAAATTCATAAAGTGGGCTGGAGTGAAAGAAAAGGCTCAATGGGTAAAACAGAACTCACAGCTCAAGAAGTTCCAGTGGGAGGCAATCACTACAGCCAGGCAGGAATATTTGACAGTGGGGACAAGTGTGTTCAAGCACAAGGAGGACACAGTCTCGAGGGGATGAAAAAGTCAGGAACAGCTTTGCATTCAGCCAGGCTCTGCCACAGGGCCCTCAGCACCCACCACGGCAGGAGCAGAGCCCAAACAGCAACAACATTTGGGTCACAGGCAGCTGTATATCACTGTCCTGACACAGTGCTTTAAATCACAGCACTGCCTTTTCAAACTGCAACACTGAGTCATGAAACAACCAAAACCAGATGTACCCTGTGAAATACTACATAAATGAGGTCAGCGAGCACTTGAAAGAATAAAGAAAAGAAACATTTACACAGAAGGATTATTCCAGCATGCCATGGCTATGGGTTGCTGGACAGGAACCCATCTCGAGTAAGTGTTTCTACATCACAAGGAGTTTCCAGATAAAGAAGTTGGCCATTGTTGGCTATCCACACTGCTCACAGTGAATGACTAAGATTCAAACATGTGCTTCTCAACCCAGAACAGCTGCCTGGCCTGGCTAGAAAGGAACTTGTGCCCCACACATCCCACCACTCTTGATAGGTGCTGCTGTACTCAGCTCAGATTTAAGAGTGTGGTGGGGGAGAGAAGAGTTAATTAGTGCAACTCCCTCAGAAGGAGGAGTTGCATACATGAGGAGAAAAAACACCTTTAAAAGCTCCCACACCCCAGGGCTTTTATTCAGCTGGGTACAAGTCCAGCAATCATCACTGACTTCCCACCTTTGCTGTGCAATCAGACATCAATGAATTCTAACTCAATAGAAATTTTATTTTTTTAACTTCAACTTCAGCCCTACCTGCCCTGTGCAGTCTTCTTCCTGATACAAGTCTCTGGAGACAAAGGCCAGGCCCTCACTCTGGGGCTTCCAGCCATTGACTTCCTTCTCACCAGCCATCTGAAAATGCTGCAAATGTCAAATACTGACCCTTCATTCTGCCTACCTCACCTTTGCTGGCTGCTTCTGCCTCGAGGCTGAGCTTGACTGCACCTTCCAGGCTCTGCACAGGTCTATTTGTGGTCACATCCCCCAGTCCTGCCTCCCAGTCCCTACATCCACTGGTTGCTCCAACCTTGCTCTGCACTGTTACCCCCTCCCTGCCCTGGCTCTGCCTTTCCATGTCACCCCCACAACACCCAGCACATTTATGGCACACAAGAGCCAAAGCCTCTGATAGGAACCAATGTGTATTTCAGCAGCCTGTGCCTGACCTAACACAATGCTCAGTACAGTTTTGCTCCAGTGTTAAGTACAGACAGATACATCCATACATGTATGAGATATTTCAAAGGATAACCTTTGATTTAAGAGGGTTATCATGATAACAAGCATATTTTTAAAGCCTGGGCCCCCCTCTCCTTGTATTACATCTCAAGTCAATATTGCATTAATTAACATTTTTCTAAAAGGTGTTGCTCTTCTCAAGTAGAAACAAGTCGCTTTACCTCTCTCCCTCTCCAAACACCTCATTAAAATACCTGGATTTAGCCTTAAGATACTGAATTTTCCACATTTTTGGCAGAAAATATGCACATATTTCCTGCTTAATTTAGTTTTTGTTGAGGAATCATATATACTTTTTTTTTGTACAACACATGCAGAATGACAAATAATCAACCAAAAACCTTTCCTCCCTATTTTTAACCATCTGACTGAAACATGGGTTTTTCTCTCTTTATTCTCATATTGATGCAATAAAGTTTTGAAATGAGCGAAGTTGAAGAAATGCATTTCACAAGAAGACTGCAAGGGACAAGATATGTGTGGTAATTCTAATGTGTTGTGCAGATTTTAAATGGTTTTAAAGTCATTGACAACAAGAATGCTGTGTCACCTCTGCACAAACTTCAATTCTTGATGTAGAAAAAACAATCCCAAGAAATAGAGGCTCAAGAGAATGAGGATGCCCTTTGGCCTTTCAACCAAACCACTGAGAGCCTGCCAGGCGCCCAGTGACCATTCTGAAAGTTTCAGTCTCACTTGCAGGAAGCAAGTTTCCAAAATAAGTCTGATTTTCATACAGCAAGTCCTTAGCAGACTGTGAAAATGTGAAAACCTCATCTATTGAAGATGCTTCAGGAAAGCCATCCAAATCCCAAAGCAGACATTATTGTTGTACTTTATTTTTAGTCTTGTCCAGACTTGAACAGAAAGAGGGAAAAGACTTTCAAAAAACAGTTTAAGGAAGGAACCTTTTTCCCCTTTGGGTATCTGAAATTTCCCATGGACTGGAAACACAGCCAGTGTAAATATGATCAGCTCAAGCCAGCCCTCAACACTAGGAAGCCTACTGACACCTCAAATAATGGTGTAGTTTCTTTATTACTACTTTATTGTTTATCTAATGTAAGTGGAAGCAGATACTCAGTTATCCTGAGGTTATCATTCTTTAAATACAGGTTTATAGCCAGGCCTAAAACTTGAAAATTAAATAAATAAGGAAATAAATAAATAAACTGCTCATAGTCAGACGTGTGGAGAGGACATTGTGCCAGGCCAGCAGCTTCCATGCACAGGTACCCATGCAGTCAAACATACATGAAAGCAGGTATTTATGGACACAATTTTGTGCAATCACTACTTACAGGCAAAAGAGAAGAACGTGCTTTGGGCATGCATCTGGCTCTCTTGGCATTTGGAAATGAAGACTTCATTGTAATATTCTCTTTCAAAAATGCTTGAAGATCCCCCTCATAAGCTTTTTCAAATAAACCACACACTCCTGTATTACAGCACTCTATTTAGGACAAGAGCTTCCTTTCCTTCTCTGTTCATAAGTAATCTATAAACCCAGGGCCCTACACAGATAAAAGCAGATATGCCAAACCTCACTATAATGAAAATTGAAACCAGGTGAATCCATGTAAGAATTAAACATATTCCATAGAGAAAACCACTAGAGAGCAATACATGTTTATGCCTTGTTTTAAGCCTAATATTATTCTTCTACAGCATATTTCCCTTTTTCTTTTGCAGTCATGAGGCCTTACTTTTTTGAAGTTTGCCATCCTTGATAATTTAATAATAAAGATAATTCACCAGGATGCAACATTCTGTAGAGAATGCATAAACCAGCTCACATTTGAAGAAGTCAAGGTGATTCTACTTTTTAGATCACATTGAAATACACACTGCAACTGCAAAAATGTAGATTGTTCAGCAGAAGAAACAAACTCAACTTCTATAATGTTTTCTTTCTCTGAAATAAGAACCTGTGCTCTGTCATTACAGAGAGGTTTTTCTTCCTCCACCATGCATCTCTCAGATAAAATTTCTTCATCATATAATCACAGCAGGTAGAGTTCTTAAGAAAACAAACTTTTCCTCTAAGATCTGTGACAGATGATCTTGGATGGGTTTAACTGCTGTGGCTTAGGATTTTACTGCCTTTATCTGCCTTGTTGGCCTCTGTGCCCAAAGTTACGGTCCTCCTAACAAAGAGAGCAGGACACAATGGGTGATACCAAAATTCATCCCTTGGGACCTTAGCATAAAGATCACACTAATCTACCAGCTCCAAAAATAAAATGGTGAAACACAAATGCTTTCGGTTTGGCTGCCTCTGTTCTCTGGGAGCAGTAACTCCCAGCCATAATAACATGGCAACACTGCTTGAAATCACACATCTGTGTCCACCAATTTGACAGAATTGGCACTCCTGCAGTCTCATCTCACAGAAGTCACCTGTAGAGCAATTCCAGCTGCTGGTAAAATACTGTGGTGATAAAGACAGGATGGCAAAAAATACCCACTCTTAAACTCCAGTCACAAATATCACAGACTATTAGAGGTTTATGAGGCAGAAAACATCCCCAATACCTTTATATCCCTGTTACAGGCCCTCAAATGGGTACCAGGAGCAGTTCCTGTATGATACACTTTCAAGGAGAGCCCATTCACAGGAATATGAACATGAGGCTGTTGAGGAAGTGAACATGGAGAGCAGATGGACACTTGCACAAAAGCCTTCATGGTGGCCACCCCAATGAGAAAGGAAACATGGTACTTTTTGTTCCAGGTTCCAGGTTCAGCAACACGCAGCTGAACCTCTTTTGCCCAAAACAAACACGGACCAGGCTTTCAAACAGGATGGAACACAAATCCTTTCTTCATATTTCTAACCTATTTCTTTTCACCAGCCTGTGGAAATCAGGTAGTGACAACAATGGAACAGGCTCTTGCAAGTATGTTTGTCACCTCTACCGCAGTGGACAAATGAGCATCCTCTTTCAGAGGTCAGTCACTGCAGCCTGCACCCGACAAAGGCTACCTGCCTGCTCATTTAACTCATTAATTCCTTTAACTATATAAAAATATATAGAGGAAAAGAAAAGACCAGAAATAATAGCTTAAAACACCACAAACTTTTATCCAATATATGTTAAGACCTGTAGATACTCAGAAGATCAATTTAGGGTACACTTTTATTTATTTATCATTCTAGTTTCAAGACAGAACATTACTATTTTTATGCTGTTTTAATGCTGGATTTTATGGATATTTATAAACCCCTGCTAGGTGTTTGCAAAGTGACATCTTCCATTAACATTATTATTGGAATTCTGTAACTATTAAGGCTTCTAATTTTTAAGGTGATAGGATAAAACACAGTTTTTCAAGGGCTTCTGCCAGATAAGAGACCATATAATTGAGAGCAACTGTTAGAACAGATGCACAGAATCAGCAGTTACTTTCCTACTGAAGGGTCCAGCCATCTTCAACTAAAAAAGAACATTAGTCTTTGAGATTAAATAGAGCTGAAACAAGAAATGACTGCTTTTTGCTATATTTAAATTCACTTTGAAGCTACTTCAGAAGAATAAATGAACTCACTCTACAGATTCAGCTATTTACCTTACTTCATTCTGACTATCCTCTAATCTCCTTGCTGATTGGAAAATCAATTGTCCCCAAGATCTCATCTTCAACATAGATTATACTGAGGAACATGTCTAAGGACATGAATGCAAGAAGACAAATCTTCATCTCCCTTCCAGCCTGGAGAAGCTCAATGATTTCTCTGAATTGCTTATTTCAGGCTTTTTTACCACAGCAGACAGATGGGTGTAGCTGTGTAATAAATCTGATTTTTTGTTCAACCTCCTTTCATGATAGATTTGGTTACCAAAAAACTCTTTAACAGACAGACTGAAGTGCACTGAGGTGATTGTATCCAGGCATGCACTGGGAAGCAAGCTTGTAGAAAATGGCTACAGAGCTTGAGGACAGAATAACTTTCTGGTTTAAGATGTGATCACCAAGTTCAGTGGTCATTACAGCTTTACCATACTGCATTCTGAGCCTTTCTTGTGAGAATAGCCTGTGTCTTCCTCTAAGGTTCAAGTTTTCATACAGCATAAGGGCTTAAAGCTCCCCTAGAATGATAATCAATGCTCCTCTATTATGTTTATAGCTCTAAGGCTTTTCCTGCTAATGGATGACGTGTATTTATGCAGCTGGAGGAAACCTGGATTCAATAACTGCTCCACCACAGA
The DNA here is from genome assembly GCF_000277835.1 of Geospiza fortis. NCBI lineage: Eukaryota > Metazoa > Chordata > Aves > Passeriformes > Thraupidae > Geospiza > Geospiza fortis. The sequence goes on along the minus strand of NW_005054415.1, from coordinate 1,182,589 downwards.
CTCACTGTGTGGTGTAGGGTAAATCACTTAAATCTCTCTGTGCCTTCATTTTTCAACTGTAAAGCGGAATTCTTGATGCCCACCTTTGCAAAGAGCTCTGAATCCTCAGGATGAAAACATTCCCTGCTAAATAATATTACCTTGTTAGGAAGCACAGGTGTGTGACCCTGGACACATATGCTAATGTTGAGCCATAAATCTGTCAACAGGAGGTGCTGGCAAAACAGATGGTTCACATTCCTTTTTAAACCACCTCTTTGTCCCAAGAGCCCAGGTATGTCAACTAATCATTTTATAACTGGTTGTGGTTTTAATGGGCCAGGAAGTCCCAGCAAAGCACAATGCCCTCAACATTAAGGCTAAAAACAGAGCCAACAAGAGGAAAAGACAGACATGGAGGTTTCTTTTCTCCTTTGCAGCCTGGCATGTAGGACAAGCACCGGAGGCTCTGGATAAAAAGATAAAAGAGAAAGCAGAACCTATCTCCACAGATTCCTGTAAGCAGCCCAGCATCTGTGACCATGCCTGACTGGTGACTGACGCTGAATACATGAAAACAAACACATGTTTTTTAATTACAGGCAATAAAAAACCACAGATGCACACCGTTTAAAAACCTGATTTAGATGAACAATTGCATGCTGATTCACAAAGATGTCAGGAGGATTACAAGCAAATAAAAAGTTCCCTTCCAAACATTTTATTTTTAACTCAAGAGTTGCCTCTATTATTAGAAATTCCAATTCTTTATCTCACTTGCTAAAAACTGAGCATATGGGATTTTCCTTGAAAATGTTACTGTAGCAACAAGGGCTGGGGCAGGATTTGGGCTGCAGGCTGGGCAGGTAGGTGACAGAGTGTGCTTGGGCTGGTGGGGCAGGGCAAGGCAGCAGGCATGGCAGGGCAGGACATTAGGCAGAGAAGGCAGAAAGAGCAGGCAGGGCACAGCAGGCAGGGCACAGCAGAGCAGACAGGGCAGAGCAGGCAGAAAGAGAAGGCAGAAAGATTAGGCAGGGCAGGCAATAAGAGCAGGCAGGGCAAACCAGGCTGGACAGAGCAGGCAGTAAGAGCAGGCAGCCCAGGGCAGAGCAGGCAGCCCAAAGCAGGCAGGGCAGAGCAGGCAGGGCAGAGAAGGCAGGGCAGGCAGGAAGAACAGACTGGGCAGAGCAGGCAGTAAGAGCAGGCAGGCAAAGCAGGCCGGGCAGGCAGCTGTGCAGGCCCGTCTGCCACGCACATTCCCATAAATGGAATGGCAGGGCCAGCGGCCCACATCAAAGCACGGAGTTTAGCAGATTTCCCCTTCCCCTCCCCCTGAGTCTTTGAGACGGAGACTTCATACTCCAGAATTTAATATCTTTTTCCTCCCTCCCCCCATCAGCCCCTTTGTCTGTGTCTCTGTTCTCTAAGAGCTAACAGATGTTGATGCCATATAGTTTCAAAGAAAACTTCTGATGCCCACATAACTCATTACAACTAATATATTCCAAGAATGCTTGTAGCTCAGGAAACACTGGGGTGAAAAAACAGAGGAGAGGGGGCAAATGGCTACACTGAGTAAGCCTTGAGAGAAAATAAATAGTTCACTTCAAAGTCATCAGGGAATTCTTTAACAAGCTCTTTCTTCCGCAAAACACAGAACAAATTCAGCTGAGCCTAGAATTCCCAAAGGAAAAAAATAAGCCCAAACCCCATACAAATGGCAAAGCAAGGAAGCATCTGAGAGGTCGCCCGGCTTGCCCAACAACAAAGTGCAGCATTCTCAAGGCTCACTATTCCCAAGCAACCTGCACTGTGCCAGGGCACAAAAGCACCGCTGAAAAGCAGAGACTGTCAACAATAACAATACAGAGAGCCCTAGAAAAAGCTAACCCTGTCCCTCTGCACAGAATGAATGCAGATGGCAACGAGATTGCTCAGTTCATGGAGCACTGTAAATCAGCCTTAAACACATGACGAGGATGTGTCGCGAATGTCACAACTAAAAACAAGAAATATCCCCTCATTTAGCAAAAGCAGGTGATTGCGTTTTTCAGGGCAGGCAGGTTCTTAGCTGTTTTCTACGATTACATCTAGGATACAACCCTCCATAAATTTTGCTAGCAGGTCTCCTCCTCTCCTCTGCTGCTCCAGCACACAGCTGCATCCTCCCTCTGTTTGGTGAGAAGCCCCCCAGGAGTCACCAGGGGTTGGTAGGGAGAAGGGTTGAGAAAAGGGGGGAGGGCGAGAACACGATTACATCAATTTCCACAGCAGGGGGATCAGATTGCATCATTGTACACAACTTGGGGCCCACTCTTTTATCCCTGATGCAGGCAAATTTCCCATTGAAATCAGTGGGAGACTCGTCTGTGCGGGGACTGCAGAATCACGTGTTCTGTGATCACAGAATTAAAAAGCAGTAGGAAGCCACACCTGGCAGCACCTCTCTCAGTGGTTCTCTGCCCTCCATCGGGATGGATATCAAATCACAACAAACAAGAATATAACACCAATGTTAAATCCCTTCTCCTCTCATATACAAACTCCTAAAAATCCACCACTGCAGTTACTGTATAAGTCTGTATAAAGTTCCCGCCACTGTACTGAAGATTTCACACAAAGCATGTAACAATGGGAAAGAAAACATCAGGGGGAGGCATACATTGACATCTCTCATCTAACAACTAGAAAGCAAAGAGTTTTAAAGGTTTTAGACAAGCAGGTGTATTCTACTGCTTGTTTTTCTTCCAGGGGTTTAGTTGGAAGAGGAGAAACAAAGACAGCCCTACTGCAGCAGCAACAACCCACGGTCTCTTTCTGAACCAAATACAAAAGCACAATATGTGAAACATTACTTTTTCACTGCTGCTCGCTTGCAAACACCCCACTGCATCCACTCACATCTGCATGAAAATTTTCCTTGTAGCAGCTCAATAGTCTCCCCAGTTTAGCTGCTGCTACTCCCATTCACATCATCTTTGCAAAATAATTATCCTTCAAACACACTGGCAAACAGCTTAGGAAAACCAGAACTAAAGTCCTTTATCAGATTGGTTGAGGATATAATGTGGTTCCTTGTAAAATTATTCCTTATTATCTCTCCTGCCTCAGTGTTTGGGGATAGGTCATTTCCTCTAGGGAGTCAGAAGGAAGGCATCCTCAAGCCTTGTGGCTTTGTAAGTTAAATACTGTATTACTGAGGTCATCCACCATTGCAGAGCATGAGGAAGCCTCAGCAGGAGAGCAGGGAGCAGAGCTGCTCAGGTAACTCAAATCCAGTCTGTGACTGAGTGGGGCCAAGGTGGAAAACATCAGGAGAAGACAGGGGATGGCACAAAAATACCAAACACTACTGAGCCCTTAGGGAATCAGAAGATTTGGAATTCTATGCCATAAATTCAAACCCTTACCAAACTCTCAAAATAACGCACCTTTAGGATCTGGGTTCTAAGTTTGTTCAGAACTCCCCACCCTCTCTGGACTGAGGGACAGCTGAGCAGTGGGGACCACCAGGAGCTCTCTCAGCTGTGGGGCTGCCTGGTGGCAGTGGCCCCACCAAGCCAGGGCTCTGAGCCACCAGGGCAGCACTGGGCCAGGAGCTGCCTTTGGACTCCACTGTGTGCATTGTCTGTGTCTTTCACCCCTGTCAAACAGAATATTCCAGTGTGGGCTGATTAAATGCTCCTTCTGTCCCACGTGTACCAGAACGCAGTGAGGAAAAAAACCCCCAAGAATCGTGAAATATACAATAGAACATAAATGTTATGTTTTCATTTTCCTGGTCAGGCTTGGTTTTAGTTTCAGCTCAGCCCTATCACGACTATTTTGTGACAGCAAAATAATTTGGCCTTTAGGATGAAAAATATGGCAATTAATAATTAGAAGGAAAATACCGCACCCAAACCAAAAACTTAGTATCTGTTACTTTTAGTGGCTATGGTTTTGTCATCTGAGCTGGGCAGAATGATGCCCAGACACATCCAAAGACCTTAGAAGGGCATTTGAGGCTGTTTTTCACCATTTCAGGGAAAATGTCTGGTTTTCTGATCGTGTGTGTTGGAGAGTGCAGGTTTTGTTTGTTGCATTGTAACAACAGAAAAAAGATGAATTTTGCCAAATACTAAGTTTTATCTCAAGAAATACTGATAGAAAAACATAATGGAGCCTCACAAATATGGACAGTTCTTGTCCTCAAACAAAGAAACTGAACTTGCAGTGACCCAGCCAAGCCTGGGTTGCTGAAGCACTGAGGGAGGTAATATTTATAGGACCTCTTTCAAAGGCTTTTTTTGCCTTGTTCTCCTATTTCCATTAACAAGAATTACTGTATTACTTAGCAGTACTGTATTGCTCAGCCATTACCCCTGTGCAGTACACCCTGGCAGGGAGCACAGCCTGTTCCTCACGGTGCTACAGAAACACAAAGCCTCCCCAGCCCAGGGGAACACACCCACAAAGGCACATGGGGGGTTATTTTTTACCACCTACAGGTGCTTGCAGTGGAGCAGATCCCACTGAGCTTCTTGCAGTGACCAAGCCCAGAGAAAGGTGCGTGCTCAGGTCTTGGGCAGCAAAGCTGTGTCATTCAGCCCAGGGCTCCCAGGTACTCCCAGATCAACCCCCAGTGACAGGGGTGTGACCCCAGGCACAATGTTATGTGTGATTTCAGACACAGTGAGGGTCCCTAACAAAAGCTGGCCTTGGCATCAGACCCCACACACAATGGGAGAGGCCAAAGCCAGTGCTGTGAGAAGCCAGTCAAAGCAAGGATATGGGATGTTGTCAAAAGCCATGAGAGCACCATTTCCATGCTCTGAGCACATCAGCAGGGCTGGCAGATTGTCAGTGAGGCCCCCTTGGAAAGGTACAGCTCCCTTTACACAGGTGGTATAGGAAACACTCCTCTAGCACAAAACACTTGGACAAAAGTGGAGTCACTTGGGATCACAACAGATATTTTCTCTTCCCATGGAGGGTGGGAAAAGCTGAAAGAGAAACTCAGGGTACTTCAGTTTCATCACCAATCCACAGAGCCCTCAGCACGTGATTGTGACAGAAACTGGAGTTTAAACAGTCTCATCAGGTTACCATCCCACCCTTCTTTTTTAAACCAATTTAACTCCATCTTTGTGGCAAGGTTTTGTACTCATTTGCTATGATTTATAACATCTTATTTAAACATAAAGGCCCGTGGAAATCCTTTACAATGTTTTTACAATTTTTAATGTTTTCCATGAGGACCAGACACATTTGGGAGGGGAGGGAGAAGGATGACAACCCAATGCAGACTACATGGAGAGCAGCAGGTTTGACTGGCCCCTTGCACTAATAAAGGGACAGCAACATTTTAAAATTCACATTTACCCAGAAAAGTTTTACCTAGTCTTATGTAAACACCAGAAAGGCATTAAAGGAAGAAGAAAGTCTCAGCATTTCCAGAGAGTTCATTTTGACTTTAGAAAGACTGTTTCAATTCAAGCCTGGTGGTGCTTTTAATATGCTCCAGTAAGAAAGGCACAAAAAGAGGAGTGGTGCAAATAATCATGAAAATAAAGGAAAACAACAAGGAGACTTTACTACTCCAAGCTACCTTCATTTAAATTTTTATGTATAAATTAGGGGAAATATTCCATCACAGTCATTTCTGTTGACATTATTTTCATGCCAAATGCTTTTTAATGCTGCTAATTTTTAATAGATTGTATTTAAAGAATGAAATATAATTAACACAAATCTTTCTCACTAGGCACAACTCTTAATTTCAGTCAGAAAAGTCTGTCAGGCAGCCCAGATTGCATCAACAGCTTCAATGAGCTCATGACACACCAGCAGCATAGCACAAACTGTTGCCCAAGCTGTCCTGGCAGGACATGCAAACCTTGATTTTGATCCCAGTTTTGCCCTAGTTTCACATTTCTGTAACTGCAGCAGAACAAAATCAGAGTGGATGGAAACAAAATTGTGCCTTCACTGGACATTAAAGACCAACTCGTTTTCTAGTCAGTTATAGCATCAATATCGACATCAATGTAAATATTTTAACTTAAATTGAAAACTCTTCATATTTCTTCCACAAGCAAAATATTAAGAACTCTGGCCTAGAGAAAGATAAAAGGAGCCAATCTCCCCTTTAAATTACCAAGCAAGCCTGGGCTTTGACTCCTTTTTCAATGGGAAGTCAAAACGTCTGACTCCAATCAGTTTGTATAAACCAGCTTTTGTTTTTCCTTTTACCCAAATGACTCCACTCTTAAGGATTTATTGTAACTGGATTGCTTTTCTACCCAGCAGGGAGCTGTATCACTAGCAAAGCTGTTCCACACAGTAGGTTTTCCGCTGATTGAATTTCTAGACTTTCAGCTCTTCGGAAATGTTTGCTCTTGTACAAGCTGTCAGAGGGAAATTGTGTGCAGTCGATTTTGTCTCAGCTAAAGCCAGGCGGGGTTCCATATGCAGCAGCCAATGTGAAATTGAAAGAAGGAAGATCAATCAAATTGCAAAGGAAAAAAGGTCTCAGCACAAACAAATGAAAAAACCCAAAGAAACAAACCATACAACAACAAAAAAAAGGGAGGAAAGCAGATGAGAATGAAAACCATTCCTGCAAATAGGTGCATTAAAAAGAACCAGCAACATCCTTTATAAAAGGAAAGCTTTTATTTAAAAATCACTAAAATAAGGGCTAGGAGCCATGTGAATAAGTTGTTCCATTAACCATGCACAAAGCCAACACGGTTACATTGCTCCCACTCCAAGCTGCTGTATAATCCCTCATCCCTGGAGCAGCCCACCCTACCAGCAGTGCCCCAGCTGTCAGCAGCACAGGCACAGCACAGACACAGATACTCTGCTGCACGGGCTGCTGGCTCTATGTAAGCAGGAACACACACTGGAAAGATGCAGGAAGCCATTGGAAGCACCTCAGCTGCCATGTGTGTGTCACAGACCATGGAGGGTGATTCAACCAAAAGGATTTTTCAGGCATCACATTCTCTCTCAGGACCTTACAAAGACACCAAAGCCACCTCCACTCCAAGCGGATCATTGCCATGCTCCTGCCACACACAGGGTCTAGTGGTGCCAATTGCTGTCTGCACCTGAGGTTTTGTTCTGTGGAAATACAATAACTGACAGGGCCAGAACTGCCCATGGGGGCCAATACAACCAAGTAAGTCACAAGCAACAAGCAGAGATTAAGACATCTGTATTAAAGGTCTCAAAATCTGAGTACAAGCAACACTTGCCTGTAGCCTGGTCTGCAATAGCTTATATTTCTAACTCAACTGCAAGGACAAATTTTGGTTCTAACTGCATTGCAGGGAACAGAAATGCTTTTAGGCACAAGCCAATACTTCCAAATGACACAGTAACCCATGAATGTGACAGCATAGGTGAGCATTGGTCTGGGACTCTGCCCTGCCAGCAACGGGCAGATAAGCCTCACAATATTTAAGTACACCATAACAGAACCAGGAGTGGTTGCATGGAAACCAGGCACACCATCTTGCCTCTCTGCTGAGGTTTGTGTTGTGACAACCCTGTGTTAGGAAAGTTGTGTCACCTGTTTTATCTTTTAAGAAATATAGTCGGTCACTCTCTTTTGACATACAGTGGAAATCAAAAAGCCATACAACAGGGGTTTGGTTTTAAATTACTGACTTTACTGTAAAATACTTTTACGTTCTACTCCCTTGTACTGCTCTGGACTTATCCTCATGTCTAAGTTCAGTAAGTAGCCAGGCAGTGTCCCTACTGTCTGCAAGGACAGTTATTCTACCTTTTAAATATATAATGGGGAAAAGCACCTTGCAAAAGATCTTTCTTAGAGCATCCCAAGTGTCTGCAACAGTGACTGGTGAAGAGCCTCAGTGACGGTGCAAAAAGGAACCTTCAGTTTACTGTGCACTGTCTCTCCTCAGAAGACACTATACAGTGAGAGAGGATGACATCTATCATAATACAAATAATAATAATGAGGATTTTTGCAACAACTCTTCCCCAGTCAGCTGCCTTCCATTAACAGTGGTTTTCTCTCTCAGTTCCTCCCTTATTTCACCTGTTAAGTGTAGCTCAGTGATTTTCCTGCTGGCAGTCTGTTCAGACATGCTTTCCCAACTCAGCACACTGACAACCTGACATTTGTGCTCCTAATCAACAGTGCACCTCGACAAAGGCCTAATGATGAAAGGAAATATCCTGATATCCTGGCTCCAAAGTCTTCTAAGGGGCCACGTGCCTGACGAAGGCATTTGCACCACTATTTACACCACATTTAATGAACCTCATTACTGAATCAGTTGTCTGCTCATGTTAGTCACTGAAGAGTTTCCTCATTTTTTCTTTACCTCTTGGGAGGCTACAGTTCCTCTTCAACCATAAAGAAAAGTATTGCAACAGAAAAGAAAGAGGGCAGTGAGCAAGAAATTCCTTATACACAAGAAGGAAGCACAAGGCTGCAAATGACCTGAAACCTTGATCAGTCTGTCCTCCTGATACTATTAAAATTTACTCCAGATGTCCCAGGCGCTACTGCTAACAGTGCCCCAGCCCAGAGCGGTAGCCATGTACAATAGCTGAACAAAGTATTGCCTTAAGATAAAAATTCACTCATAAATCCCAACAACAGTTATAGAAAGGTTATTGTTCTCCAGTTAGGATATGCTGCCATTTTCAACTAAATGCAGATCTGATTCAGATTGACACAAAATTTAAGATTCAATACTGCAAATGCACAACCTTCAGTGTTCTCTGGGAAAACCAGAACAAGGACTGGTTAATTCTTCCCATACAGTCTGAGGATGCTCTGACTGCATGACAGACTTTTTACTTCATTATCAATTTCTACCAAGTTTTCTGTTGCACAATTTGGTTTGAGGGCACTTGGCTGCACAAAGTGTGAAGAATTTTCTGGAGCTCACAGACATAACTGACGCAAGGCTGGTCAACAATTGTCCCTAACCAGCTGCTTTGTTCCTTAGATCTATCCCACTTCCAGGTCCTAGAAACCAGAGAACAATACCTGAACTATCTATCAAAAGTGGTGTTCTTCACTTCAACCAGCCTTAAGCATTCTACAGACTTTGCTCTATTTACCTGCTTTGTATAAAAGCCTGCCTTGCTCTCTTGCTTCTAAAAGAAAAAGTTATGAGAGAGAAAAAGAGAAATGACTGAGTGGAGTAAGAGGGCAATTGGGGACTTTGGAAAATGAGGAGCATAGCTTGGAACCTCACAGCTCACCTCCACGTTCTCCCAGATGAGACACCAACAATCTTACCACACTAACTCACCTGGGCATTGCACTGGCAAACACAAAATTCCTGAAAATGTTAGAACAGAAATTTGAATGTATGAGTCGGTCTACTCTGATGTGTGCAAATATACAAAATACACGTTGAGGATTTGCAACATCTCCCATTTAAGTAAATGGAAGCTTTATAATTGATTTCCATGGAAGGAGACCCTATTTCCAATGCTTTGCATGGCCAGCTGCAGGTTAATGCACTAGACCATATGTCAAGCCTTGCAGATCTCACTTTAGACTACAATTGTCTTTCATCCCAAACGAACTGCTGTCAATCTGCCTTTATTTGCTTCAACTATCACCTTACAGTTACTACTGGAAACTACCAACTGACTGCTTTTGAAGGATCAGGGCAGTTTCCCACAGACCCAGGATAATGACAACAGAAGAAGATAAAGTAAGAAATCTAGGAGAAGTTAAATGTTTTTTAAAATTATTGCTATTTTTAAAAACACAATAGGCATTGAGGATGGAGGAAGTTAAGAGGCAAGGCTTAAAGACACATGAAGACTGGGAAACAGATGCAGAGAAGAAATTAAATGCACCCAGTAATGGAAACCTTTGCACAGGCACTCATGCTTACTCAAATTAATAGTTCTTTTGAAACCAACTTGACTCCTTAAAGGAGTAAATTTAAATTTGCTGGATCAATCATCTAAAATGAATGCTTAAAATAAATGAAAGAGAGATATAAGATATCAGAATACCAGTACTGCATCACACTAATACTAATGTTAATCATCCCTCATTAAAAACAAACTTCAAAGTGGTACAAGAAGCCTAAATGGTAATATAGGCAAGATTTAAAAGTGATGATAGAAACAAGGCTAAGGTATAGAATAGCACATACAGTGAAAAAGGAATAATCAGAAAGACTAAAGCAATAAAAGGAAACCAGCAAGGACTACCGCAGGAAGGAAGATGGGATGTATGTACATGAAGAACAAGCCCAGATGATTTATTCCTGATTTATTCAGGGCCACAACCTGCAAACATTTGTCACCTGATGAAAAGACTAAAGCCACGGCCATTACTGTGAATTTCAACAACCTGGGTCTAACTCTTAAGGGTATTCCTAGATTTGGAGTTGCAGGGGCTTCCCTTCAAAATGAGCACACACATGAGCATCTGCAGGGTTTGATCATTAGCTCACAGCCATTTCTGAGTTCCAAATTTCTTACAATATGGGTTCCAACAGCCACAGCCTTATCCAAGGGAGAATGAACTGCTGGGAGTGTGACAAAATGTGGTGCAATGCAGAGACAGATATCCAGTGGAGACTAATATTTCCAAGAAATTACGAACAAATTATACTACTCATCTGACAGAAATGAGATGGGCTGCTGGCTGACACCAGAAAGCACTCAGAACACTGCCCTAGTGAGAAAAATTTCTGTGGCATGTAAATGGTATTTCCTCAGATCATGTATATGTAAAATATAGATTAGGTATCAACACCTAGTACATACATGGAACTGTTTTAAACAAAAACAAAACCAAAACAATTTAGCAAGAATTCAAAAGGCAAAAGTCGATATGAAGAAAATAATTCCACAGATGATGTCTTTCAGTAAAGCTCTTCCAGAAACTTACATTATGGAAAGAGAGGCAGATGAATTCTTTGTCAAATTTCTCTGAACAAATTTCTGCCAACCCTTCTTCAACCTTTCTTCTGCCAACAATTTCTGTCCCCCTGCTGGAGCAGCGTGGGCAGCTGACAGTGCAGGTCCTCACCCAGCACCAGCTCCCCCAGGCTGCCCTGCACTGTCAGCAGTACCTGAGCACCCATGTCAAAGCAATCCCCAAAGATCCTCAATGAGCTGTTCTTACATCAGTGCTTCAGCACAGACCTCACCCCTGAATGTGGTGTGTGGGGCAGAAAGCAGAAACTGTCTCCAGGGACACAGCTCAAACATAATAATCCATAACAGGGATGCTAGAAAACAAGAAAGACCTGAGAGGTAGGAAAAGCACAGACAGACAGGCTAGAAAAACACATATCATAGAAGTAAAGGCCCTGAAAGTCAAATCAAGTTGATGGAAAAATGAACTGCTAGGATGTTTATGGTAAACCCACAGTCTTTCCAGGCTCTCCAGGGCCAAAGGAGAAACCCCAGCAGCTTCAGTTAGAGGAGTGTCCCTAAAACTTCACCTGTTGCAGGCTCTGCAAACAAGATACAGAGGGTTTGCAGGGCACAGGAACAGAACTTTACACAATTTCCTGGTCCATTTGAATTGACAGATACTGGAGACTCAAATGCTGCTGGGAAGCCCTTGGGGGGACTGTTAATATGTGACAAGCTTTTGACTTTGGGAAACCTCAACACAACCTGTCTTAGATCACAAACCACAGTCTGTGGGGTAGTTCTGGCACACCAGTTTAAAAATCCTCTGCCCTAGGATGGGCTGAGGTGTTTCACATAGGCTGGCAGTATATGGATTTCACACTGAAATTAAAATTGCTAAACCCAGAGCATTTTAGCTCAAGTTCATCTGCTTTTATGGCAAATAACTCTGCATAACCTGTACTTATCCATTGTAATGTGGCACCAGAATCACTGTTAACAGCTTAATTTTGTGAATCTCTTACACAACACCTGCAAAGAAAACTTTGCAGCTTCTGACCCTGTTATGGGTTGGGTACTCCTTTGCATCCTGACTGATTCCTGAATGTACCCAATAAAGCTCCATTTATTTTAGCTAGGGATATTTCCATAGGTCTGTTTTGATAGGCAAAGCTCCTTCCCCTCTGCTTTAGTGTCTTTTCCATTAAAGAGTAACAAACTCAAAAGTTTAAGAATAAATAAATAAATGGAGCAGGAAACTATCATAGCTTCAAAATCTCACTTTCTGGACAGAATTTACAAGGGACAATATTAACAAATACAATTTGCACCAGACTTTAAAGCCCACATGCCACTGATCACATACCTACACAGATTCACGCTGTGAATTCTCTTACACGTTTGCTGGAGATAACACACAAAAGCTTGTTTAGAGACCTCTGCTCTTTTTTGGTTTTGGTCACTGTGTTTATTTTTGTTATGCCCTTGCACACAGAGCCCTAGCTCTCCCCTTGCAGTGTGCATTCTGCTCATCTCATGGAAGCAGGAGGGGAATTTGAGGAGAAGTTTCCCAACTGTACACAGAGCAGGTCACCACACCAGGACACTCTGTGGCCAAGGCTGCAGTCAAGCCTTCTGCTAACAGCCCAGGGCAGGCAGGTCTGTCACTTGGACATGTGAAACTGCACTGCCAGCAGACTGCAGCTCCTTTGAGCAGTCTGTGTGCAGGGTAACCAGGCTGGCTCTGCACTTCAGCACAGGCAACTGTCACAGCCCTCCCTGCCTGCTCGACCTAGGCAAGAGTGAAACACAGCCAAGGAAAGAACACGGTTTGTCTGTTTTTCAATTTACACAACTGTAAACAAATTCAGAGGTTTATTAGTTTATAATGCTTTTTGTGGTCATGTAATTCAAATGCGAGCTTTGATTTAAGAAATGGAATTTGGCAAGAAAGGAGTTTCAAGGCAGCCTACTCACTTTCCCATTAAGAAGATTAAAAAAGAATTCAAAATATTTAACTTTGGGTAATAAGGTCTATATTTGTGTAGCAACTAATCTTGTGCTCATGCACATCCCAATTTGGTACTGCACTTGCTTAACTTTAAGCAAGTAAGTAATCTCACTGACTTCCCACATACTTCAGGAAACACTAAGTGCTTTGCTGAAATGGGGCCATGATCAGATTTAAACAGTGTCTTTTAATGAGGATTTACTCATTAGAAAAAAAAAGGTATCCAGAAAAGCCACTCAGCCTGTTAAAAGCCAGCCATTCACCTTCACCAGCAACTTTTTATCTAATTTTGCTTTTAAATAAAGCTATCCTTCATTCAAGGGTGGAATCCACAGAGAGTTATTTTAAACAGAAGATTTCAAGTTCAGCTAAATCTGGGAAAAAATCAGAGCCTGGACTCTTAGCTGTACCCGGACTCGCTGTGCCTCTATGTAGAAGGCAGCAGCACATAATCCCTTGGTGTACCACAGCATTAGGGTGGTACACTGAATGCATTAGGGCATTCAGCCTTAACTCTGAATGTGCTGCCTTGCTTCTGTAATCCAACAGGCAACATCCGTATTTTCTGGCCAAGTTCTTTTCAGTTATGATTTTTTCCAGATTTCAGTCATTACTTGCATGCAAAAGGAATTGAATTCAAACCTTAATGCTACAATAGGCTCTAATTGTATATACCACATACTTTTAAACACTAATCCTTCTCAAGAGCAGCAACTGAGAAATAGCCTCACTTGGCCTTGAAAATACAGAATGTTGCTAGGAATAAGGGAAAAATTTACTGAAGAAATACCATGTACTTCCTCATCTCCAACTCAAAGATAAGGCCTTTATTTTACACTGTGAATACCCAAGATTTCATTTAAAAGCAGGTTTAGGTCTTTATCCCAATTACTATTATTTTGCTATTGCTTTAACAGCGCTTTCTTGCAGGTGTTAATGCAGAAAATACCTTTATTTCACAGAAAGTTATCTAAAGAATCAATTACATTATCCCACATGCACACATAGCAATGACCATCCATTTAGCTGTTTAGAAAAACATTAGCAAAGCCACAGAAGCTGCAGTTTTTATAGCCAGTACAGATTTAATTTTCCCTGTGGGAAGAGGGGGAAGTTTTTCCTGAGCAGGTACATCTGCACACTCCAGAGAGGCTGCTTGGCCTTACTCCCACAGCACTACTGTGGGCTTGTCTGAAAAAGGAAGCTCTGCTGGATTTAAACAGGAGGCTTAGTTTTAAACAGAGTTCAAGTGCAAAAAGCCACATGGACATTTATTTCATGTGGTTTATTTTTATGTGGCTTAATTGATTCTGAATCATTTAAAGCCAAATAAAAAAGATAGCCAGAATCCTTAATGCCCACAATAGAGTTTTCACCATTCAATCCAGATTAAAGTAGCAGTTTATTTAAACTAAAGTTGTTGTGTATGGACAAGGCCAAAGCTAATCAAGTGTTGTCTCATCACAATCTCAGCAAACAGCCTGAGCAGAGATAATGGTAACCTCTGCTTCCTGCCACAGCAGCTAGCAATGAGGAGGAAGGCTCTTCAGTCCAGAGGAAGACCAGTTTGGACTATACAGGGAAGAGGGAGAGGGGCTTCCTGCTAGATGGGGCTGGCAAATCTATTTCTGTGCCAAAGAAACAATCCCTTCAACGTCCCTCCAGTGTGTTGTCAAACCTGACCTGTGTGAAATCTGAGAATGGATATAAATCAAAGGGAGAAAAAGTAATAAAAAGCTCCCGGCAGACTTGATGACATGTTGATAATGTTCTCGTCCTGGAGTCAGGGTGACACCAGCCCAGAGATGATATATAGAACTAAGCCCACATACCGACGATTTACTGGCCTAACGACAGTTTTCATTGATCAGAGGCCAACAATTACTGGATTCCTTCCCGCTGCCTATTTCAGTATCAGGCTCTGGCGTACAATCAAAACACTAGCCCTGCTTCTCCACAGTTCATGTGCCAACTTTGCAGTGGATGCTCAAGCCAAGCAAGAATGATATGCAAATCTGGCAGGTGTTTGGGGCATACCAGTGCTGCTCAAAAACCCAGCCATAAAAAAGGAAGCAGCAGACAGGCCAGGGGAGTCCCGATCTGCTCCAGAAGGGCTGCAGGCTCTGCACAGTACACAGTAAACAGGTCCCAGAAACTGGAGACATGGCTTTCAGGCAGCAACAGAAAAGCTCAATTATTTTATCTCAGTATAAACAAAACACATTCTTTATATCCCCTCCAGATTGTCTAAAGGCCTCTCTTGCCACTGCAGCTTATTTCAAAAAGAACAAGAACTTACAAACAAATAGAGCATCCGGTGCTGGTACCAATCACATAACGTTCCTTTGTATTTTGTTTTGCTTTGTGTCTTGAAGTAGGGAACCAGTAGAAAGAGATTTCCTTCCCAAGCATATGGAAAATAGATGCGTCAAACTGAATTAATATCTGCAATAGCACATTTAAATGGCCATGATTAAGCTGCTGGAACGAGATGAATCAAAGCGGGAAAGGTGCTGGCAAAGAAATATTTTTCCAGTATATTACTGTCTCTTACAGACAGGCAAGTGAATGTAATTTGTCTTGGTCTATCAGGATTTACTTATCTGTCCCACAGTTAGCACAGGGGAATGCTGCAAATTTCCAAAAGCTTCTATACACCTTCTTTGGGACCCAAAGAAAAGTTGGGAGAGGCTCCAAAGAAACAACTCCTGCTAAAAGATGTAATTTCCTTACCGTAAAACTCATGAAACACACACATTTAGAAACTACACAGGAACTCAGACTGATACTTCAGTATCCTTGTACAACACTTCATACAACACTTTCTTTAAAAACACACCATTAAATACTTCCTATCTCTCTTGATCTTCTATCCTCTTTCTCTTTTCCTGAAATCTGATTTGGCCAAGTTTTTCAACAAAAGCAAAAGGAGCTCAAGAGTTCAGAAAGGGAATTACTGTTTTAGGAACACAGACAATGGAAAAAATATTTTTTTAAGAACAAATGTCTTTTGAAAAAAGTTACTTTCAGCAATTTCATGAGACATTAGAGTTGACTACTTTGAAGGAAAATACAGGCAAAAAGACAATGTGAGTTTGAAGAAACTCAGAATAGTTTAGGTTTTCTATGTTTCAATAATATCTGTATAAAATGAAGCTACCATAAAAATACTGTCAACATCTCAGGAGAATAACAACCACCACCCAGGTCAACCTGAAATTTGCATAGTTTCAACCATATGTTCTTTTTCTTTAAGAAAAAATTGATACAACACACTTAAAATATTTAATCTTCTTCTGCAAAACGGAAAATGGTGTAAGTACAAAGAAAAAACTAAGCAGCTGGGTATTCAGAAGATGTTACCAGCACATACTCTCAAAAGAAAGGGAGTTTTCCTCTACTGAATCTTCCCAAAAGTCAAACTTCTAAGAAGACAGTCTAGGAGGTTCCAACATGAGAAGACTTTTATAGAGAGAATTAACTTCTGTATGAATATTTTGCACAAAGAAGACCCCCTCAAAGTAGATGAGCCTGACATCCTTTATGTGCTGCCCTCCTCAATAGTGGCCATAAAGCTCTTCCTTCCTGCCTCCATCTAACTCCATTTAATATGGCATTTTATCCTCCATGTCTACTCACTCCTGAAATGTGACAGGCCAGTAACCACAATTACTGGCATTGCAGCCATGCCTACACAGGGAGCCCCTCACTCTGAGCACTGCACTGAGCCTGTGAGTGCTGGCCAGGCTCCTGGCTGTCCCTGTGCAAGGACTCCTTGGCATCCCACAGGAAAAGCTTTCCCCCAGGAGTCAGCACCACCCTGCCCCAACTGCACTACATTATCACAGGAGGTTTCAGTACTCATCTGGATCCTAACTCTCCCATGCAATTGCTGAAACCAACCATCTTTAGTAGTTCCATATCTCTATTGTCTTTATTTTTTCATTCTTGGACAGGGATTATTTCAACGGCATATTTCAGTATGGAATGAGAAGGCAGCACTGGTAAACACTTTCTATCAGAAACTGATATTCATTAATCTGAGCCCAAAAATTAAAGGAAATCCCAACCTGAAAGGTTGGATCTGCCTGCATCATACATCTCTTGGGAGGAAATACAGGACACAGCTCACTGAGAGGAGTGCCCCCGTTATGTTATGGGTGTTTGAATTAATTCTCAGTGTATTCTGACCATGTACCCAGAGGCCATAGTAAATTTGTTGAAGTATGTTTTCCCTCGCCCTTTCATATCACTGTTCTTTCCTTCTCTCACTAGTGTTTAGACAGTCTGGTGTTCATCAGCATGCCCTCCTGGTCAGGCAGGC
>NW_005054415.1:1154090-1165397 GCF_000277835.1 Geospiza fortis | reverse complement strand
AGGGAAAATCAAAGCTTTTAAGTTCAAAGAGGCCAAATTATCACCTGAAGAGGGTCCAGATCAGAACATCTGTACACAGTAAGTAGGTGTGTTTCTAAATATCAGATTTTTGGAGATGAAATAATCTACAAATGCAAAGGTGAAAGATTTGTTCACATCACTTACTTCAAATAGTAACCCTACAAATCAAGGTTAAAACTTTCTTTTCAGGTAAAGCTCTTTCCCAAGGGACTTGCTTTATGTACACGTCACCCGTATGCTGTTTGCTATACACCAAATGCAATGATAGGGCCAAATGTCATTATATCAACTTATTTTTATATCTGTACAGAGATAATATTATGGTAAATAATCAACCTTCTCTTTCTCAGTTGCTGAAGGTGCCATACTCACAGAAGGGCACTGTCTCTGACAGTTTTTCAGGGCCTATGTTGGATTTGTTTGCTGCATTTGATTGATCTTTGATGAATTTGGGTTATGACAGTGAACTGTTGTAAAGCATTGTGTTGAAATCAGGCCAACAATGAGTTTATTTTACACCTTGCATGACACATGAATGATTTACAATTTTTTCCTAAGCAGCAGGAGATTGTTTGATGCTGTTCCAAACCGTCCTGGACAGTAACTGCTCACACTTCTGAAATGTAAGAGTGCTGTGGAAGCTACCAGAAGCTCTGGTATTGCCTACAGACAAAGGCAGGTGTGAGGACATCCTGCTCAGCAGCACTCTGTCCAGAAGTGGAAGGTTGGGTTAAGTGTACAGCCAGGCAAAGAAACTTCATATTGATCACAGAGATCAAAACTTCCTCAGTAGGACCCCCCCACCCCTTCACTCAGGGCTTCTTGTTGGCTGGTGCAAGGTAAATTTTTCTAGCTTGAATTCAAAGGATGGGTTACCTAGTGAAAACTCCAAATTGTCAGCCTTTAGAAGTTCCTGCATCTTTATTATGGCTAATCTTTCCCATTTCTGCTCTTCCCCATGTTTCTATCTCTCATTTCAAATCTCAGCCTTTTGACCACATTAGCTTTTCTTTTTCTGGACAGTTGGGAAGTTTGTGTTTATGTACAAGAGTCAACACACATCAAAACATTACTACATGCCAAACCTCACAGACTTAAAATAGGTGCCTAAACTAAGAAACACAAGAAATAAATTTGCAGAATTAAACTTTAAGTAATTTACCACACCAGTTGCTCTAACTTCGTCTTCATCACCCCTCCCTTCCAGCTGATACCAATAATTTGCAATAATACAAGTGAAATGAAAAACAGGTCTGTGAGAAATGGTAGGAAAAATAAAACTAAAAGGAAAGAAAGATGAAACATGGAGTCATGGTGCACTGTGCAATTAGGATCATTTAATTTTCTCTTTCACTAAGTGAAGGTTGCACAGGGCTGATCTCTGCAAGTGGCTGTGAAGTAAAAAAGCAATTTTCAAGTATTTCTGCTCTGTCCAAGTAATAACTGAGTAAAAGAGATATAAACCCCTTCTTGATCACAATTTGACAACATCTGACAGAACAAGTTTCTCTACACTGCTATACTGAAAAACTAAAAATCAAAGCAATTCTCTTAACTAAGAGCCCACACCACCAGACAGTGCAGCAGGGAGATCTGGACCCGCTGCACCCTACCTGCCCAAGTGGAATTTCTTCCCTTTATTAATCTCTCTGGCAAGTGCTGGGGCTGCCACTATATTTAGCCAGCTCATGCAGGACTGGCTCCTGCTGTCTTCAAAAGGCATATCAGGTGCTGATGCCTATTTTTAAACAGGACATCTAAACTTCCCAAGTGTGGCAACCCATGAGTTTGGACATTCTGCTTTTAATCAAGTGAGTTAATTAACTACAGGGCTCTAAAGGAAAAAAAGGCATCAAAGAGGAAGAGCAGGCTACAATAAAGCAACTCAAGATCTGAGTGACAGGAGCTCCTCCTACTTCAAGCACAACTATTCAAGGAAGGAATTCTTTTCCCCTCCCCTTATCTCTGCCACTGAAATACAGGCAAGGCTTCTTCCTTCCTGCAAGAGGCTGACATCATCTTTTGTTCAAGAAAGTCTCTAGTGCTGGTATTACTCACTCTCAAATGGACTCAAATGGAAAATTATTCAACAGACAAAATTTTGTCCCTAAATACCTTGCCACCAAGAGGATACTAAGAAAGTATTGAGATCCATGACTGAAAGTAACTACAAACTGCTTTACACACATTGGGAGAACCTTCTAAGACAAACATGAGAAGTAGCTATGGTATGAGCAGTGATGGCAAGTGATAGGTCGGTACAGGATGCGAGGGGGTTGAAAAAACTTCAAGGTATTTTCAAGAGAGATAAAGTATGTCATGCAGAAGTTAAAGAATTTGAGTGAACCAATGAGAGAACCCAGGATTTCTTATACCCTCACCTACTTTGTAACCTTCAGAAAATAATCCTTCCACAACAAAATGACAGGGTTATTACTTCTTCCTTATGCTAATTATACATATGGTGAAAAAAAATCCAATATTTTCAACCATTCTGAGAACTAAACAAAAAAACCAAAACAAACCCTAAACAAAAAACCACAAACCAAAACAGCTTGTTATTATTTACACAGATACACACGTCTCACTTCTAATACAGTGGAACTGTTATTCTGAGCTGTGCTGCTGGGGAAAATGCAAGGATTTTCTGTCTGTTCAATGTAAAAGGCAGATACAAAGAGATATGGGATAGGTCAGAGTTTAACACAAAGTTGAGAAGTACTGCAAGTGCTTATCCAGTTCTGTGACACAGAGGCAAACACTGAAAACATAGAGAACACAATGATCAATGGACAAAGCCCCCCTATCTGCAGAAAAGATGCACCCACTGTTGATAATGGGTGTCATGTTCTGCTTCTGCAAAGATAAGTCCTTGGTCCTCTGTTTTCTCTCCCTCTGACATGTGTACACACAAACACACTGTCCCTTAAACACCACACTTAACAAAGTGCAACAGAGGCCAAGCTTCACAGGCAAAGGTTCCTAAATCTACCCCTTTTCAGATAGATGAGATTAATGTTTTTGTGTCAGCCTGCTGACATTCCAATTTGCTCTCCAGCTTAAAGGTCTTCCTTAAAGCAATGAATAAAGAAAGGACAATCAGCAGCTTTCCTTCCTCCTCTTTTTGTCATCTGCTCTTGTCCATTCATACATATACATGTCCTCCCCCAGATTTTTACCACAGCATTGCTTTTGTTAAATTTCTCCCTTCTCGGCCATTGGACATGGTTGGGTTTTCTTTTCCCCTGAGAGACAGTGACAGTTTTGGACAGTGACTTGCAGGACACAGAGTGGGCATGAGTCTACCCATGGAAACCTGATCTATCTCCTCTGGTTAAAATAGCACAACTAACTGTAAAATTTCAAAGCAGCTAGACACTGAGCAGCTAATCCTACCTTACTTACCTCCTGCTATATATTCAAAAATAACAGCGTTCTCCATGCTCTAAGAAAATTCTCACCCCAGGTCTATAAATACAGCAGCACCCAGAGCAGCGGCCGGAGCGCAGCCGGCACATCACACAGCCCTGCTCACGCGGCTTCCCAGAAACAGCCCCAGCCTCCAAACTGACCTCACTGCAGCTTCTGCCGCTCGCCACTGATGAAAGGAGACAGCATGGCTGGCTCAGATGTCAACATTTACCTTGTAGACATCTAAAGTTAGCTGAGCTGAACTGAGCTCCAGACATGACAAGGAGTACAGGGCACTGCACAGCGCCTCAGCAGCTGTGATGAGGGGTGCTGGTAAAGACAAAGGGCAACCAGGGATTAAACACAGGTTCTGCATGGGAGTACTATAAAATCTGGACATCTTCCTGTGCCCATTTTATTTAAATGAGATGACAAAACCATTGTCAAATTAGACATGGAGATCCTATCTGTAGAAGCTGAAAGTCTTAGAATAAAGAAAACCATGGCAATTTAGCTGAGTAGGTACTGCAGATTTTGACTGCAGCTTCACTGAGTTGAGATTTTAAACTTTTCCAGCTTAGTTAAAAGCCACAAAACTCTTCATAGCTCAAGTCAGTAGCAAATCCAGAACACTTTTCTGTATTGTGTCATATGCAGCACATTTATTTTTCTCATTTGAAGACATCACTCATGCCCTCAGTACCCTCTTTCTTTGCTCTGCTGTTTTTCCCATTCATTTCCATTCCTAACCTTTAATGGCAATTTTGAAGGCAAATCACAGCACTACTTTCACTACTGCTTGATTCAATATGCTTATTTGCTTTAAAAATGCTCATAACATCCCCATTGCAATGAGGGCTGATTCCCCCAGACAGCTCTTGCTGATATTATTGTATGCTTAGCTTGTTTAATAATCTAGTCCTCAGATACAAGTCATCAAGTCATTTTGGTCAGCCTCATTTCTGAGCAATCCAGTCAGCTGTTTAAACAATGTGCTTCCACTTCTCATCTTCAAGGTGAATTACTTCATTGGGAAGCAGAGTATTGTTAGCAGCCTGTGCTGTGCTTAAATTAAAGGCAAGAGTCAAACTCTCTCACTGTTTCACAAACACTGAGCCATTTTTGGAGCTAACTAGATTATTCAAAATTTATTATATAATTTAGGAAGAAAAAAAATAATAGAAGAAAATAAAATAAAATAAAATAACTCTTACCCCTATCTGGTAAGAAACATATTCAGACACTACATGTTTTCTGCAACATGCTGGGCTTGCAGTAGGATAACAGACTTTAGAGGCTCCCCCACCATTCACCATGTCCTATAAAAACTAAAACTAAACAGGCTTTCCCATCCATCCCTCAAACTGATCTGAGCAGTCATTTATACCAGTCCCAGGGAAAGGATTAAAAACTGTGAATTTTCAAGTGAAGGTGAACTCACACACATCTGGTAGCCTGTGGAACTCTTTCAGCCCAAATTTCTTCTGGCTGACAGCTCTCCTTAACATTCATGATACGCATTCATGGATCTGATTTAAAAGAGAACAGTTTCCTCTGACAAATTTGGTCATGGGAGAAGGCTGTAACAGGCAAACCTACACCTCTATTTGGCAGAAGTTCTTTTTAACTCAAAATCATTAAAAAGCCATTTTTTGTCAACTTGGGTGCTTTTGAAGTTGTTCGTTTTTCTTTCTTTATGTCAATCATTCAAGCCATCACATGACCTCTTTAAAAAATTAATAAGGAGAGCAACATATATGTTAAAGGCAAATTCTGAAAAACACCAAAGAAAATATTTTTCTCATGTATTTATAAAATGTGGGGCAACTTTGTATACAAGTGTCAAATTTAAGGGAAACTGAAGTAGGTACAATCCTGAGCTCTCAGCTCGGGTATCATTTAGGAGATGGACTCTTGGAAAACTTTGCCCTTTGGATAAATGTGTGGCCTCTTGCACTGGTAGTTGTGATTCTTTCATGTGATATCAGATGGCACAAGAGCAGGTTTGGACAGTCACCTCCAGTTAAACCTCAGGAAAGTGAGAATGGGTTTTTAAGCGAGGGCCAGCTTGTATTTGGTTAGCAGGTTTTTAAAAGCATGTGTGTAAAAGGATACTGCTGCAAAGGAAGTAGCCCAGCTTCAACTCCCATTAACCCTTGACAGGTATGACTTAGCTGAAATCTCACACCTTCCCTGGTTTAGCTCTAAGTGCTCAGATATGTACATAGATAATTCTCAAATTCCCAGGGTTTATAGTTCCCAGGTCTATCTAATGAAGAAACATCCTCACAGTGTTTATTTTTTGAATGCACTAGCAAGCCTCCCTACTCTCAAGTCTCTGAATGCCCATTTCAGCCAGCTACCAATTCATGTCACACTGTAATGAGCATGAAATTGAACTGTAAACCACACTTGGCCAAATTAGTATTAGCAGAGGCAGGGGAAGTAAAACAGGAAAAAGGGAACCCCAGTTCACAGCTGTGCAGATCATAACTAAAGTGCCACATGCAAGAACAAGATTACATTTTCTAACAAATTCCACAGAGATTAAGTCATCAAAATAATTCTGGTAGGGAGGATGGTTAATTCCACTAAACAAATCTGATATATACAAAAGGAAGCCTACTTCCTCTAAAATGGAGCCTATGATAGATTTGAGAATAGCTGTAATGACCAAAACCAGAGAACTTTATGACCATAGTAATGCAGTCGATTAGACAATTAGGCAAACTTTGAAATTATCAGTTGCATTTTGGAAATGTCCAAAAATCCAAGTATTCCCACTCATAAACACAAGTGGAAGATTTATTCTGCCATACACAGTCTTAGGAGGTGAGGGACATTAAAGTAAACACTGTACTGGAGAAAAAGATCCAAAGGAAATTAAACTACTTATTTCCAGTCACAGAAGGATTCAATAGAGAATTGAAAATAGTGTAGAAGTCCTTCCATCCCATCTCCTGAATGATGTCCCTGAGGCTGTACATAATTACAGAAGTATAATAAAATGTTCCATGTAATACTTGCTTTGTCATCCTTCTTGAATTGACACAGACACAATGCCAGGCAGTTTTAGCAGTATGCAAAGAAAAGTTAAATTTTTATTCTTTCCCACATCTCTATATTGGATAGTTCATGCCTCTAAGGAGGAGTGAGAAAAGGCAGACTCAGGTGCAGCTTTGGTGTGCTGGAGCAAAAACCTCTTATGGTAAAATTTTGCCCTAGGACACAGAAGAAATTTTGCTGTTTTTCAGAGACCCAGCATGGAGAGAAAGAACAGACATGGAAGAGGAAGAGAAAAAGGAATGTCCAAGACAAGATGAGGTTAGAGGCTGAGATGGAAAAAAGATTTAGACAGTGACAAGAGGCAGAAAATGAAAATATTGGTTAAAAGACCTAATATGGCTAAACAAAAGCAAAATATTAGTCCATGGCTTTAAGAGAGCTCTTCTTAATACTGGGCTCTCAAGAGAACACCAGGGAAGCTTCTCCTTTCCTTTTGCACATTGATCAGTGACATGCCAATACCCCAGGCTGCATTGAGCAGTCAGGAATAAGGAGGCTCCCAGAAACTAAGCACACCTGGACACACTGCTGGAGGCAGTGTCTCACTGCAGGGCAGGGAAGGAACAGGAGCATGAAAAGCCTGGGGACGCAGGCCCAGCTCCAGTTCATTCTCTCTCCATGGAAGTGGCGGCTCCCCTCAGTCTGATGGTGTACACTGACCTGCTCTGAGCACAATTATAACCATTCAAAGAATATCTTCTTTGCCAACAGTACCATTCTAATCATCTCAAATGGACTAATCATCCACACCATTCTAATCATCCACACCACTCAGTTTCAGGCTATCATGTCAAATAACACTTAGACACAATTATTATTAGTAGTAATAATCTCACACCAAATTAATGTGAGGTTTTGCCTCAACATGAACATCACACACCTTAGCATCAACAATTAGAGAAAGTAAAGCATTCAATAACCAGATTTTACACCAAACATAGATCTGCTGATTCATTTGCTTTTCCTACCCATCAGGTGCTCGTCTTTGACAGGACATGAGGAATGGTTTATTGCCTCCAAGAGCTGCATTCTCATCCCAAGGCAGCATCCAATAAATACACCAATACCTCTGTTAAGCAAACATCTCTTTTGTCAGAGGACAAGTGCTGTCTTTGTGTTTGATCTCACATTAACCAAGTTCTATTAATCCTTAAAACCTGTTTGCCCTCAAAAAAGTATCATATATTATTAAGAGCAAAGATGTAAGTAAAGATCAGACTTACTACACGACAAATTAAACCCACAAGACGTTATCTTCTTTTTTTTGTTTAACTTGGGTATGTGAAGAGAAAAAACAATGCAAGGTGAAATAGTTAAACCTTATATGCAATATTGTTTCTCAATATTGCCACTTTAGATGAAGCAAACATGCAAAACCAGACAGTCAGCTCACAGGATGAGAGCTATCTTTCTGCAGTCTCAGAAGCAACAACTATTCCCTGACACATAATAAATGAAAGGGTTCAAAATCTGGGCAGTAACAGAAGCCTCAAAGAGCATCAGACTGCTAACTCCCTGGGGTAGTCTGCCAAGCCAGCTGAGGGAATGGTGTGGTTTCTCCTTGGTAAAAAGAAAACCAAAAATTTGAGTAGAACATGCCACAGTCCCAACAAGTGCTGTCAGAAACAACACAAAGAAAGAGCTGGAATCTGAAATGCTGCTGGTGCTTGGGCTGAGTTCTTGCCTCAGGAAGAACTGGTAGGACTGTTACTCACATGGAGGGAAGTGAACAGGACAGGTCCTTGAGCCAGCTGTAAAGTCACATATCATCACTGGACATGACCAAAGGTCTTCAAGAGCTGAACAGTCTGAGTTGCCACTGTTTAGATAAAACAAGGCCATGGCTATGGTTTCCTAGGAGAGCAGCTTCTAAAGTTCATTTCCCACCAGTCCAGGAACTCAAAGCCAAATTCAGCAATAGAGAGAAAGCTCACTCATCACACACACAGAAACACAGGTGAACACCCCAGGACAGGCAATGGCCTCTCAGCATCTCCCAGGGTGGGATCACCACACAGAGGGGCTGGGCACCATTTGCTACCACACATTTGGTGTGGCAAACCAAGTGAGGTTCTGCTCTTCCCTGTCCACTTCCCATCTGGAAGCCTGCCTCCAGCTCCCTGCAGGTGGTGAACCACTGCATGACCAGCAGCTGCAGCCCCAGCAGAGCCACCCAATCCCTGTGCTGCCACTGCAGCAGCTTCTTGCTCCACAGGCAAACAGAAAGATGACAAAGGAAATGAGAAGTAGAGGGGAAAAGAATGATCTGGGGAAAGGCAGATACAGAGGGAACAAAAATAATGATCAGGAATAAGACCTACTGCACAACAGCAAGGAAAGAAAACAAGTTCAGAAGGCACAGAGTGGGATGAAAACCTTAGAGTACACAAGAGCTGAAAAGGAAGACAAACAGCAAGTATGTTTTGCTACACAGGGCTCTCCATAGAGAAAAAAAGGGGGAAAGTTTGCCTCTAATTAGAATTAACCATTTCCCTTCACCTCCACAGCGCATCAGCTTCCAAGTTCCTGTGTCGGTTTTCTGTCTCCCTGTCTGTGCCAGGCAGTTTTCTGTCTCCCTGTGTGTGTGGGGTTCAGCCACCTGCACCCCTGGGTGCTGCAGGGAGCGGCTGCCTCCAGTGGGAATGGCCAGGGCTGGCCCTGCAGAGGGGTTTTCACCTGGTATCACAGCAGGAACTGTCACAGCCCATTACACAGACCTCAGATACAACAAAACAGTGTATTCATTTCTATTCTAAAGAAATTGCCATGTTCATTTGGACATGCCTATTAAGGCTTAGAAAAAATAAATTTGAGCAGCTGCCAAATTTAAAGCCTTGTGCTTGATAGTATTTTTTTTTTCCCCAAGTAGCATAATGGGCCTAATCAATATTGTGGGCAAGTATCCTGTAAAATTTAATTAAAAGCCCAAAGCTGGTAAACAAAGTGATATTATGACACCAGAAATATAACAGTTTTGAGAGATTTCAATGAAACTCAAGTCACAGGTGGCTCACAGTCCATGAACCCCTTTGCAGTAACTACCTACTGTACTTTTTTGTATATGTTACACTCTGGAGCTTAGTGCCCCTAAATGTTTCCTGGAAGAGGAGATGAAATAATTATCTTGGTATACTTAGCCTTCACTAAACAAAAAAATATTTCCATTTCCACCCTTTGGGATTTCATACACCCTGAAGTTTGATGGTTAAAAGTGCTGTACTAAGTACTAAGACAGATCATAAAAAAGGTTCAGGCTTTTCTCCAGGGAAATGTTATGCTGTGATCTCACTGTTTTCCCAGATAAATTTCATTGCATTGTTTCTTTTGCAGCAGTTTTAGACCCATGTGAATGCCATAGCCAATACCAGATGTGCCTCCACGCATTTGCAAAGAGAGCTCTGAACAAAGAAAATCCAGGAGAGCTGGAGTTCTGCTTAATGAGAACAGCCCTGGGACAAAGCTTTAATAGTTTAACTAAAATTACATTCAAAACTTAATTAGCAGAAGCTCTGAACTCACAAGCCGTGGCCCATGAGTTCTAATACACTAATTAGCTAAGACACCCTTTAAAGCCAAGTACAGCTAAACCTTCCTGAGGAGCTGTCACGTGAGCCCTTGGATCTGAGGCAACATTTGTGCTGCACATGGGAAGTTCAGCATTGTTCCACTACAGTGCTGCTGCACACACAGGCACTGCAGGTCCCAATTACTCTGGGTAACAAACAAACTATAAAATGTTCATAGCATACAGTCCTATACACCAGGAAAGATCAAAGCAAACTTTAAACATGGGCTGTGAGCAACCTGGTCTAATGGAAGGTGTCCCTGCCTGTGGCAGAGGGTTGGAACTGGACTGTCATTAAAGACCCTTAAAGCCCAAACCATTCTGTGATGATCCCACAACTTACCTACAGGAATGTGAGCCAAAAAACTTGAACAGCTGGACAAGAATTTTCAAAACTTCAGAAAAATTACATCTTAAAGAAGGATAAAAACATTAGAAGTAAAGATTTATTTCAAGTATGTAAAAGTCTGATGTTTCAGCAATTTTGACTAAAATGTCATATTTTTTTTAAATCATTTTGGTGACACAGTCTGTCTGTTTTGATAGAATACATTGTCACCACAGGATCCCAAATCAGTTCTGGGTTATCCCACTCTCTTTAATGACATTATTTAAGCAAGATTGCTGATTTCAATAGAAAATTTGGTTAAGTCCAGATTTTGGCATATGAAGAAGTACTGTAGGTATTGCAGAACCTCACAAGGAATAGATACAGAGTTTTTTTACTGTAAAATTTCCCTTTGAAACTAACCCGGAAAAAGGTTAAAATACCTTTTTGTTATGTTGTGTTTCACATACACATCTGTATTTCAGCTGTTACCATTTCCACATCATGGAAGTTTTCAACATGCCTTACACAGTGGAGAATGGGAAAGAGAAAATTTAATTTAGGGACATCAGGGCAATTTGTATTTATTAACCTAGGAGACTATCCTACAGTCTTAAAGAAAAAGAACAGAAGGAAATTTTACACTCCCGTGACAGATTTCCAGCCAGTGAAATCCACAGTGCTTAATTTATTTACCTTTGAAGGACAAACAGAGACATTGCCAGGATTTGGATCTCTTGTGCCAGGGCATTTCAATGGTTGAAACCTGATGCTTCTAACAACCAATCATTAGTTTTCTTTCTCTGAGGCCTTATTTTTCCTGCTAAAAAGGTGTGTTTCTACCTTTCAAGGTAACTTAGGCTAAAATTAGACATAGTTTGCGACCCAATGGTTAAGAGGAACCTTTCCAACAGGA
>NW_005054415.1:1124500-1154080 GCF_000277835.1 Geospiza fortis | reverse complement strand
TTTCCCTGCCCCCCAAAAAAATCAAAACCCCTGCAGCATTATTGGGTTATTTTATTTTAATGGATCTTGGTCAGTTTATAAATGTGCTTATATGGCTGGCTGTAACCACAGGGGATAACCTGGAGAACCCAGAGGATTACTCCAGCCCTTTGCCTCGTTTTTTCTAATGCACATGTGACACTCAAGATAGAGACTGAAGGATTTTAAAAATATGGCAAACCAGACAGAGCCACCAGACAGAGCTGGTGCTGACCTTGTGTGGCCAACCCTCAGTCACAGCTGAAGCTGCTTGTACAGCACCTTGTCTTTGCTGTGCTCCCACCCTCAGACAGCACACAACTCTGAGTTCTAAAAATCTTCTTCTGCTGGAGAGATCACTGCCAGCACCCAGATTTGACAGATAACACAAACTAGCAAACTTGGACTAGGGACAAAGCACAGTGTGGAAACCCACACGCAGGTCTGAAAACTGAGCCCTGGTACTGGACCTGACCAGAGACCCTTTGGGTCTACTCAACACATGGAACAACATCTCACCCACCCCAGTGGAGTGGACACTGGGCATCCATTCTGCTTCCACCAAACACTGCTCAGAGCGTCAGGCAAACATCAAATATTACACAGTGCAACAGTCCTGGCACATGGTGACTCTGTTTTACATGTGGGACTGCATAAAACTCACACTGACACAAATCCATAGCTAATAGCTATTAGGGTGCTTACTATCTACATGAAGTGTCCTTCTTTTCAGCTTTATATAATGTACATGAGATCCACAAAACATCAAGGGAAATCTTAACCAGGAGTGCAGAAAAACTTACTCCCAACAGGTTGAAACCAATAACAAAATAAAAAAAGAGAGAGGAGTACATCAAAGTACAGTATTTAGTTCTGCTTGTATGTGTAAAGCACTAAGTCTTCCCTTGAGGATACAGAGTTGTGATGTTTGCTCCTGCACTGTGCTGCCTCCCTTAAACCCATAGAAAGAGTTCAGGCCTCATGATAACTTTGCAACTGCTGATCCAGTAAGCTGCTTAAAAAGACTCTTGATCTCTCAAAGCAAATTTTTTACTTCCAGTTTCAAGTTACATTCCCTATTTCAAGTGACTAAAAAAAGAAGAATCAAGGAGAATTTTTTTTTTAAATGAAGAAAAATTAAAATGAGACATGCATGCTTTCCATAGAAATCAGCCAGAAAGAATTCAGCCACAGCCACTGTTCAGATTTCAGTCCAGACTGTTCAAGGTAATAGGCTGGCAGGGAAATGAGGTTAATCTTCCCCCTTCCTCCTGTAAGTCAATGTAGAGAGGAGTCTAGCTGGATCTGCAACACAAAAATGAGTTTCCATTGCAGCCACAGCAGTGACTGCTGCTCTGCAGTTGTAAGGAAATGCTTCATGTCACATAGCCAGCAAGAGAAACCCATGGAGAAAGAAAACTCATGAGGTTCATCATCCTGCCTCCCTTCCAAATCTTCCTGAGTCCCCAAGGAGAGATAATGCAATCTCAAATTGGGTTAGATTTTCCATGGACTGTCAGGACAGCCTGTCGCAGCCAAGAGGGCACTCTGCAGAGCAGAGCTCTCAGGAGCCCAAGCTGGGGCAGCATCCAGGCACCTCTCTGGCTGCAAATGTACCCTGGCTTCCTTCTGTTTCAGAAAGTAATTCACAGAAATGAAGACATTGACCACAAAGACACCTAAGGTAGTTTTCCTCTTTCCATGTTAAGTTTGCAATTAATTTCCCACAGATGGAAAAAATCTGATCTTGTAACCTAAATCTCCAGTTTGTAGAACTGTTTTCTCTGTAGACTGTCATGAACAAATTAAATTGCAATGTGAATTTATCAGGGACTTTTATTTCTAGTAAGCATCTGGGAAAAAAAACCAACCAAACAAAAAACAAACCAACAAAATTCTTAGAGGCTCATTAAGACTAGAAATGCATATCTAAACATGCAGAACAGTCACTGGGCTTTAGTTCTACTTGTGAAGCAAGACAGGTTCAATTATAGAATCCTCTAAAATTCAAGTATTCCTGTCCATCCCAGGTGAACGATGTATGAGCTGCTCTGTAACAATGATGCCCTCAAAGACCCTGTAGCAGTTTTATTTGTACAATTTGACTTCACTTTAGTTATTTTCAATGAGACAGGGTTCAAACAATACCAGTTCTTATTGCCAACTATCTTATTCCTGCACATTATTTGACTAGCGGCACTGCTTCCTAATAACCATATTTGCTTCATAATTAATGCAACTAGAGTTTGCAAAAATTGCACAAGTTGTATGAACAAGGATGAGGCATAAAGGCCTCAGGCACATTGAAACAAATCTCTCCTTTTCACACATTCACTCTCAAAGTATAAACATGAAAAAATATTTGGCACATTTTCACTTTATTTAGGCCACACAAGACCAGGAGGTGGCAACATTTGGATACTACTCTCATGCTGAAATCTTGAGCATCTGGGAGAAAAAAAAAATTACTATAAATAAAATATATAGATGATTGAAGTAAATGAGGACTGCACATATGAATCCAAGAAGCTTATTTGGCCCATAGAATGGAAAACCAGCATCAGCTAAAACCACAACAGAAATGGATATAATTTGTCAGGTCCAAATGCAAGAATACAAATGGAAATGACAGAGACAGAACACTAAAACCTCAAAGAGGATCTGCAATAGACATCAAAATACTTAGAGAAATTACAGAGAAACACACTTGAAAATAGATGAGGACAAGCCTGTTAATATAATTAGTTCCTCCAGTGCAGGAAAGGTAAAATAGAATACGGAAGTCAGGATGGGGGGAAAAAAGGAGATTTATCACAAGTAGCATGCCTCTGTTTACAAAAGAAAACCCCAAAACCAGTTACTAGTAACTTTCTACTCCCACCTCTTTCCTCCCTAACCAGCACATGCCCTCACCAGGAGCAGTTTATTTATGCTGTGCACAAATCCAGAAGGGTATGATGCCAGGTAGTTTAACTACTGATGTCCCTGTGATTGTGACAGCCAAGTGCTTTTATACAAAATATGACTTAAAAATCACACAGCATGTGGAATGAATCAATAATTGAGCATATCTGCCCTCTCATGAACAGTTTTCAGATTCCTGTGTGAGGCAAAGCATAAGCAGAGTCCTTGGGCAATCAGACAATACAGTGCTGAACTTTATGCAGCAAGGCTTGCACTTGGATTACATTTCTGAAAGCAGTGGTTGGCAGAAACAAACATATCTGTCTTCTTGCCAGAGCTTGATGAGCTCCTGTTGGAGAAAAGGATGCCCCTGCAAAAACCAGGCAGAATTCGGCTTTTCTGGGAAATGGAGGTATAGGGAGTGACCACTTTAGAGTTTGTGTTTTCAAGTGCCTTGCCAACACTAAAGTCTCAAGACAAGTACTATTTCAATTCAGTATTGTCTAGCAATTATTCTGCTCCATGTGGATCTCAGAATATCTCTGGATACAAGATGACAGTGTCTGCCCATCCCTCTCCAGTCTATCAAGGAGCTAAGCCTTTCTGTTACATGACTCTCAACTCTGATGCACACAATACATCGGGCTCAGCCCTCTTTCAAGAAGACATTCTTACAGGTGTCAGGGCTCTCCTTTTTCTTCTGTAAGGGCTTCTGATCTAGAAAGAAAGAAATTTGCTGGGATTTATATTCCCTTTCTGTTTTTCTGAAGCTTTTGGTATTCTGTCTTTATCCTTCATGTCTGATATTTGAATCTCACTGTTCTGACAGACACATCATTTCCCTCCTTACAAGTGCTTCTGTTACTCTTTCGACTCCGAACTGATCATCGTTCTGATTTAAATGCAACAGTTCAGTTAACAAGTTGTCTAAAAAGATAATCAAGACTCCTTTTCCTACATTTCCTTGTCACTTGCTAGCCTACAATACTCAAGGGCTTCTATTCCAAAATCTCTTTGAATTAAAGCTCCTCATTCACTTCTAGAAGACTCAAGGTTGGATTAAACTTCTTATATTGCTCCTGTTACAATCTTAAAAGGACTCTTTCTGTGTCTTGCATTACTTTCTTTCCATTCTTCATGTACTTCTTTGTCATTTGCACTTCAGTAGCACTCGGAGGTCCTGACAAAACTATCAGAAGAGGTTTGCACATTACAGCTCTGGAATAGAGGGGCTCTGCCCCAGGAGTTAGAAATGGAAAGAAACAAAGAAAGGATCATTATCTTTGTGGGAAGGATGAACAAGCAAAATACAGAAACAAGACTTGCCCAAGCTTACAAGGAAGTCTCGGAAAGATACAGAAAGAGAGGCCAGATCTCCAAGAACTGAAGGGCTCCCCATATCCTCTCTCTGATATTCTCTTCCCAGGGCACTTGTGCCTATCTGAACTATTCAATTATGAAAGACCAACATATAAATGGCTGTCATCTGACTTTTGCAGCCTCCAAAATCTGTTTTTCCAACTGCCAAAGATGGAGTTGCAGCAGACCAAAAGCAATTGATTTTGAAAAATGAGTGAAGGGAGTAAACTGGAATGGATGATCCCCATTTCCACTCAGCAGCACCTCAAGGTACTGAATGGACTAAAATGACAGTCCAAGGAATTTGATATAAAATGAAGCAAACACATGCTTTGAAGAACAGAACATAACATCACTTCTAAGCAAAGATGAGATGATAATTTTTCACAAAAATACATTTATTGCTGAATGCCTTATATTAAAAAAAAATAAATTAAAAAATAAAATTCTACAAGAACCCCAGCCTGGAGCATATAATGGTTTATGCAACAAATACTTGTGAAATGCCTACTTAAAAAGTTAAACCCCCTGGAGGGCTTGTGAATCTTTTAGTTGTAATATACCCCTGGAGGATTTTATTTTGTATCCGCCTAGCCTAAAGTTAAAGAGCACTTTTTGAACATGTTTGCTTTACTTGAAGCTAAAATCTGGGTTACTTGGGGGAGGGCAATGGAGAGTCTAATAAATCTTACAATATACTTCTTGGCAAGAAAACTACTTACTGGTGTCATGAAGAAACAACTTTACTGCTCTCTAAAGAAATATTGGTTTCAGAAGTTACTATTGTATTCAATACACATGGAAGCTACATTAAATCAAGTTGTGAAACATACTTTGGAATATGTGTTTAAAAAAAAAGTTAAATCTTAAAACAGATTCTGACATATTAAAAACAGGAGGAAAAAAAGAAAAAAAAAGTAAAGTTTCTAAGGCTTTCATAAATTTTGAAGGAGGAAGTTTAAAACTTGGGTGTTCCTCTCCATAAGTCACATTCCACAAAGAAACAGCTTGATTTTATGTATATAGTTTTACCATTCAAACTTCAGTGAGGTTTTTTTTAAGCTTCTATTTTCACCATTAAAAACTGTGTATTTCTAAGCAGAGGAAACATGAAGAGGGAGCCCACTTGTCCTGAGAATACCAGCTAGAATATGTTTTCTTACTCATATTTGAGAAAGTGCCATAACTCTTGGCTCACAATGCTCCCAGTTACTTTCTTCCCCAAACATGCATCCACAAATGGATCAGCTAATTAATCTAGACATAATTAATTAAGGCCACCAGCAGCAGAATAAAATTGCTTTGCCAGTTGCCCATGCATCTGGATGGCCTCCCATATGCTGCCCAAAGGAAAAAACTGAGAAGCCTAATCTTTACAGAAAATCAGCTGTAAAAACAATAAAGTGAATTTAGACCCTTTGAAAGAAAGCAGATTGAGTAGTCAATTTATCCTCTGAACAGGCTCAGCTCAGACAAGAGCAAGGTACCATGTTCAATTCTGTACTTGAGGGACCACTACTACAAAGGAAACAAGTTGAATTCAAAGTCCCTCAATTTCTGTGCTTTCTGTTTGAAGATGACTACAGGAATTTGAAATGAGAGCAGGTGCCACAATTGTCCTCCTGTGGCATAGCTGGCAGACTGTTAACAAAAAATGTTTTCTTGGAAGTATTTGCAGCCTGGACTAGCTTCTAGTTCTCCTTCCTCACATGATTTATTCTGGGCTGAAGAGGCTAACTCAGAAAAATCAAGACAATAATTAAAAAAAAAAATCTGCATATGAGTTAGGCTGATGCTTGCAGTCTGTATTTCTTGATTCCAAACTGCACTTGCTTTACCAAGCCTGGAAATAACAAGATATGGCCTAAGCCATATCATACAACTTTTGTCTTGTTAATCCTCTGTTGAATGCAGAGTGTAATTGTGAAATTATGGTCAGTTATACCAAGTTTGTGGGGGTTTGTTTGTTTTTTTAAGAATGTGATGCTAATGATACAGAGAATTACTTCTCCAGCTGCTAAGATGAAGTCACTTGTAGGCCAGAACTGGAACAAACAGCTCCTAAAAAGTGCAGAACAATATTGCAAGTGAGCATCCTTTTCCTAAATGTGAATTCAAAATTCTATAGGACATTTTCAATGTATACTTTTCATACAGCAAAGACTCTAAGGTGGAAACTTGTTTCCCAATTTAGCCTTATCTTTTGCTTCCTCCCTCACCATTCCCATGCTACTGTGGGCAACAAAAAGAAGAGGGTTAAAAGGAAAAAAATACAAAAAAAACAAACCTTCAACACCTCAATGTATGCCTTTCAAAACACCTCAATTCCGATGCATCTGAGAATTAGGCTCCATCACTGGCTACTGGTAATGGAAATTAAGCAAGCAGCATATTTTCAAAGCTTCAGATTCCAAAGTAAACTTTATTGGGAACCTCAGAATACTTGTCTCAACTCTGCAAATTAGAATGAATGTTTAATGTTACACTGCTACCACCACAGAAGTCGTACATCTTTTGATAAAGACACTGATGTATCTCAAAGCGTCCTGGGAGGTTGAAGCTGAAATATTGCAAGAGAAGCTGGCTTGGATCTAGGTTTCAAAAATTACCAAAAAATTATCAACCTTCAGTTCTTAACTGCCTAACATTAGTCTTCAAAGTTAAAAGGGGGATTAAAAACATCACTAAGTAAAGCAAAAAAATACCAGACATGCTGGATTTCCAGTACAGTCCAATTTTATCTCCTAATTATTTAAAATGCAAGCTGCCAAGTGCATCAACCACCATGACAACAAAAATCCGATCCAACTTTGCAACAACAAAAAAATGTTTATCAGAGAGGTCTAAACCACAGACTCATTTTGTAAACTTGGAAGCAATTCCAGAGCTAGTGCCATACATCTCAAAGGAAAAGATAAACCTTCACTCACATTTTTATGTAACAACAAATGGATCAGCGGTCTCCATGCAAAAAAAAAAATTAAAATCCTTCACAGTTGAAGCCACAAGACTTCAACAACAACTCCTTCTTATCAGGGATATTTCCACTAACATAAGTGCAAGTAAAACTCTTGGCAGAATTGTCCTGGATCGTGCATGTTGAGAGCAGGGAGTGAGGAACAAAGCTGGCTCTCTGAACACACACTTGCTCCTTACAAGAAAGGAAATGTTCTGCCTGCTTCAGGAAGGGTCTTCCAGGGCTTTGTCGCCTTCCAAATCATCTCTGATTTCCAAAAACTTTACACAGAAATTGGAGCCAAATGGCACCTGAGAGCTATAGGCTGAACAGTGAACTGAAGACTTAAACAGCTTGTGTGAGAACGAGACACAGGCAAACCCATTTGAAGCGGGAGGAAAATTTCATGTTCTTGCCCGCCCCTCACATTTTTTCAAATGCTCCTGGAGGACGAGCTGGCTCAGCAGATCAGAAAGGAAAATGGTGTCTTTCAACAACAGGCTGCTGTTCCAAATTCAGTCCAGTCTAATGGTGGCTGAAAGCTATTATCCATCAGGTGGCCAATGTTGAATGAAATCGGGATTTCACTTCCAGTTTCTGTTAAGTGCCTGCAACACACAACTGGCAGTTTGAGCAGACAGGTCAAGCCCTAGGTCTCCAAGCTGTGACCAAGGTGTGCTGCCAGGGCAGGACAGTGGCTTACACCTGTTTTGTGGCAAAGGACTTCATTTAAACTCCTGTTTAACAGCACTGGTTAAATGAGAGAGCTTGTGTTTTTAAAAGAGGAGAATTTTACTTACAAGAGTTTTGCCTGATTAATCCCAGCAACAGGAGATATGTCTAGTGTGTTTACACTATATAAATTATTATTGCATCAAATTAAACTCGAAACAACTCTTAAATTTTGTTTGAAGCTAGTAGCTGTAGGACCTTGCCATTTGATACAGCTCTGCTATCATGGTTTATGGAGCAAATGACTAAGCTATGAAATTTTACTGGATGAACCTCAGCAAAGTGCTTCAGGCTAGTTTCTCAACATTAGGACATCTGAGAGTATGGCTACATGGCAGGCATTCCACAGTAATAGCTTGTGTCAACACTTCTACTGGGGTAAATAAAGGCATAAGCTGCCTCAAATTACCTTGTATTTACTGTGGGGTCTAGGGGAATGCAGACAGGACTCCATGGAGCAGGCAGTTATTGGTGTGTCTACCACCTCACTCACACAGAGACCATCTGCCCAAAACTGCAACCAAGCTCTCAAAGCAGCCTCCAAAGCACTTGGTCCTGAGATCTCCCCCCAACCAGGCACAGTTTGCTACATGGATAAGAGGGGCTGAGGGGGCTTCGCTTCTCCCAGCACCCCATTCCGTTCTTTGCCTGGTTGCCAAACATCTTCAGCGCAAACAACCTATTTAAAGGTCCCTCTGACGCTGGCTGTCCCCATAGGCTTAAAGGGCATAGCAAACCACCATCCAAAAGAACAGCCTCTAGGAGAAGCCAAATAATTAGCAACATGTGTTTTGGTACAGAAGGGTGCAGAGAACATGGCCTTCCCTTTCAAGGCACACGAAGGAAGAACCTTGGAAAAGCAGGGAACTGAATATTGTTTTCTCAGCAATATTTAGTCTAACTCAGCCTCCACCTACATTCACTTCTGCACTGAAAGAAATACACTGTGTAAACTTTTAAACATTTTCTTTCCTTTATATTCTACCCAGTGTCTTCTCTCAAGAGTATTCAAAAAAGCTAGAAAAGGGCAATATCTCCTCAGGTGACTCTACAGTAGGAAGTGTCTTCTGCAACACAGGAGTAAAATTCACTATTTCCAAAGCTGTGTTTTCACTTGTGTGTTATTGTGTCGATGTTATTGATGACCCAGTAACAAAGAGAATAAACCCCACATTGTCAAGACTGTGACTCCATATATATGCACACATTCAGGAAAAAGAAGGCAAATTTAAAACAAGTATTTCAATAATAAGTGAGTGTTACAAAATGGTATTTTTCTTCCTAAATGCATGGATAAAGGACCTTTTGCTAGTCTCTGAATTTGCCTTTCACAGCTACATCATCAAGCAATGTCTTACCCAATAAAAATATTTCTGCAGAATTTAATAACTACATCTATAGCACCTTGTCTGAGATTCAAAAGCTTTGGAAATTAAAATATGGCAAGAGCAGAATTTATGACAACTCTGTGAAGTAACGTCTATGCATACACTCCCCCTTAATGTCATGATTAATTTACTGTTAGAACTATATTGTAACAAACTTATTTTTAAGTTACTGGTTCTCCCTCGAAACAATGCCCACCCACAAAAACCAAGCTGTTGGTCCCTGTTCCCGCTGAGCTGTTTTCTGCCTACTGAATGATGGCAACCAGAATAAAAGTCAACAATTCTCAGATGTGTTAAAAGCTTCAAGCTCTTTGCAGCACTCCCCATAAGCCATAAGCAAATGTGATACTGCAAAACGGCTTGTCATCACCCTCTTCCTGCCCTTCCCAACACATATATTCCTCATGAAGGGATCTTTTCTCTCCAACAGCACCTTTGAGATACTGAAACCTTACTGCTCTAGTATAGGAAATAGCAGGCGAAGATGTCTGCTCCTACACAAACAATTCTATTTATGAACTGAAAACAACTTCCAGGGTTGGCATTTCCAATATATTTATTATTTCAAGGATCATTAATCTTTATAAAGGACAGAGCTCTGAGTTATAACTAACTGCTGTCAGCATAAACTGCTAAAGCCATGCCTAAAGTAACAACACTTCTATGTCAAATGGTATCATGTAAAACATATTCATTGAAAAGGAGAAAAATCCCATACATCTCAATTTTGCTGGCATAGATACACACAGTTATTCTGTAGTTTCAGTAGAAGAAAGAGAAATGGACAGAGTTCAATGAACAGAACTTTGAAGACCCTTTTCCATTACATATTTGAGAAAGTTAAGAGATGTAAACTGCAGCTTTAACAATTCTGAGTGGAACTAAAACCTGCTCCACTTTCCAATAATTATTACACATTCAAACAGACTGCTACTGCCATGTCTTTACACCCAATTTTTCCCAAGTCCCACTGGTATTCCTCATCATTCTCCTTCACAGATCTGAGTAACCTTTTTTTCAGGCATCAAACAGTATAGACTAAATTCTCATTCAGTCTCTAATTCAGTATTTACTGGCGTGTTTACATATGGAAACAGATTGCAATAGGTATTCTAGAAAAGCTGCTCTGCAAACACTCTATCACAATAAAAGTCTGCACAAGTAAGCACATTAATTACTGATAAATAAAAGCATTTTTCATTCTTTCATTCTATGTCTATAACAAAGGATCTTATCTGCTTCCCTACATAAACAAGCAGTAAATAATCTGCCCTTTCAGTCTTCTCGGTTCAACCACCCTTAGGTCTTCTGTGAACTTCTTCAAGCTTGCCCATTATCTTTTTGGTTTTGGTTTTTTTCTGGGAACAAAAAGATATTGCAATGGTGGCAGACAATCACATATTGCATACTGCCTGCGCACGCTACCAGCCTTGGACTGCCTCAGCATCCACACCGAAGTGCAGCTCAGTGTGCATCCCCACACACACTGGTACCCACAGATCTCACAGGGCCAAGGTGAGCATTTGCAAACTCCACAAAGATCAAGGGGGAGGGCAGAGGAACAATACTTTAGATCCATGCTGGTTTCTGAAGAAGTGATGTCCTCTGCAATACTCCAAAAGGAACAGCAAGTAACAGCTCAGCCAGGGTTGTAGGTTGCACTCATTGAAATTTCCTACTCACTTTCAATAATTCCCTAATGAGGGGTGCAAAAAGTCTCCAAAAGGAAAATGATTTCTCCAAAGGTCACATTCAAATGCTTCTAAACGAGTAATTACTTTCAATTCTGACCTCTTTGGTATCAATTGGAACTTGGCCTGAGAAAATGGTTTCAGTACTCTGCCCACTGGTTTGTTTGTACAGTGGCACAGGAAATATGTAAATAGATTAAATTTACAACAAAGTGCCAAGCATTTGAGATCGCTGGTTCTGTAATATTCTCTGCTACATGATTATAACAGCCAGAGCCTGACTCTAGGCAGTCAGCACTAAACCCCCTCTGAAAGCAGACACCCTGCAGTGGCCCATGGACTCCCTGTCCACCATCCCAGCACCATCACACGTGTTCACACATTATCAGCCTCTGCTCAGAGCGAGGCCAGTCTGAAATTACACTGAGTGTCACACACCAGGCTACAGACACAATGGGTGACAGCCCCGGGGAAAGCATCTTCTGTGCCCAGCTGATTTGTCCTGTTCACTTTTGGGTACGTGATTCTCACTGTCTTCTGAAGAGAATTCAGATTTAATTCCTAACCTCCCCCTCTACAAACACATCACTGAATCAGATCCAGCTTAACAGATCTGAGCAGGCAGCTTAGAGAGTTTCTTACTGTGCCTCTTCCCTGTTTGAAGGTCTCC
This sequence comes from Geospiza fortis, assembly GCF_000277835.1. Lineage (NCBI taxonomy): Eukaryota > Metazoa > Chordata > Aves > Passeriformes > Thraupidae > Geospiza > Geospiza fortis. The sequence goes on along the minus strand of NW_005054415.1, from coordinate 1,142,362 downwards.
AAAACCAAGGATATTCATGTTTAGTTTAACCCTTCACCATCTAACAACTAATTTCAATTACTTAAGTAATGAAATGTATTGGGCTATCAAACTGAAACAAAGAAAGAAAAGCTTTCCTAAGAAGACAGCATGACAGGACATTTACTTTCTTCTCTGTAAGAACATACAAGTTTTCACTTCAAGAGAATATATGAGAGAAACATTATTTTTAACAGACAGTTAATGGTACATTTTCTGCTCTACTAGACTAGTTGTCCTTTTTTGCCTGAATATTCAGAATTTGCCTAGTAAAAGAAAGGACCTGACTGCAGCAGAAAGAAATCTTTTCTAAAACAAAGACATGCTAAAAAAATGAGACTTGCACTACTAGCAGAGAACATCTCTCAAGCCACATGGGTGAATTTTAATGTTTATATCCCTGCTAACTAGACACAGGCTCAAACAAAAAACCACAAATATGGTGCAAGTCTGAAAGCAGATCTGAATTTTATAACTCACACCCCAACTCCTCTCTTAACAATGGCTGGAAAATGCTTTTAGACTCTCCTACAATATTTGTTCCATACACAGGAAATGAGTTTAATGGTACATCTTGGGGGATTAGCTTTGTTTAGCTGCCCAAACCTTTGATTCAAAGTCTGCAGATAGTATTGCTTTAGTTGCTACACAGAAATAGACATATTTCCTGATGGGATGCCTCCCTTGTTCACATGGTCATTCACCTTAATCCCTGTTAACTTTATAGGATGCTACAGTGCACATATCACTGGCTGCAAAGGAAGTCCTTTATACAAGTTTCTTGGCCTCCCTCTATTCACAGCATGAAAATGGTGAAGATAAATATACTGCTGAAGCATGGGAATTGGGAAGTTGGATAAAAAGTATTACATTCTCACAGAGGAATTCCTCATTTCTAGACAACATAAAGCAGCTCCTGAGGATGAATTTACTGCTTTTCTGCTTCAGCATAGTGGGCTGTATTATGACCCTGTAATCCACTGTGAGCAAGGCAGCAGCAGAGAGCTGCACTGCCCTGGAGCTGTCTGAGAGATGACTGTGATTCACTGAATCACAGTTTCCTTTCCAATTTCCACTCTGCCTCAAGTAACACAGCCAGCACTGCCTCTGCACTGTCCTCTTCCCTAAATGATTCTGCTCATGAGCTGGGCTATGCTCCACTGCCTTTCCACTCAAAACCAGGCAAGTAAGGAAGCAGGAGATTTGAGGAGAAATTCTTTAAGCTCCAGAAATATGCACATGCTACACATGTTTTATGTTAGCCATCTGTACCGTGGCTATGGTAGAGCAAGGTGTGGTTATTCAGTAGATATGGTGTGTACCTGCCTCAAGTCTTAGTTTGGTGTGCTAGACACCACATGATTGCAAAGGATTCCTGGTGTTCCACACCAAATGCACTCCCTGCTAGTTAGACCACCACGTGGCTTTGTTTCTCCCCCAAGACTTAGTTTCTGAAGAATGTAGCATTTAAATCAAGCTAGAGGAAAGGCAGCAGCTGTTAAAATAGAAGTATCTAACACATTTTGAGGCCTGAGGAACTGGGAGGGAAAGGAAGCACAGGGCAAGGACTGAGAAAGTGTGATCTGCGAGCCATAGGTGGCAAAGACAGCTTTCCGTGTCCAAAGGGAGAGGGGAAAAAACCCTGAAAACAACAATAAAAACACACAGACTAAGAACCCTGATTCCAGCCAGACTGACCAAATACTCCAAAACCACAGAGCTGCTAGATTAAAACCATCCTTACAATTCAATATTCAGAGAAATCATCCTTAAATACATAATAATAGGGCATAAAATCCTCTTTAGACAGGCAGAATATTCCTGAATTCTCTCCATATTTACAAGGAGTGAGAGCAAGGAAGCTACAGACTGGGATGTGCCTGGCTGCAACATGCAGCTCTGGGGGTGTGCTCACTGCAGCCAGGCTGACAGGACAATAAGTGCCTCTTCAGCACCATATATTTAGCTGTGCTCTATTGTTTAAAAGAACAAATGACATTCGCAGCAGAGAATTTAGCAGGGCCAACTAAAAAGCTTGGGAGTACCCATCACTAACCATCAGTCACTAACCATCAGTCGCCATCAGGCCTTTTAAACATGACCGTGGGTGATGCACCACAGACAGCACCAAATGAGGAGGGAAGAGGTGTTAATTAACCTGTAAACCTGCCCCACTTTGTGCTCCAGATAGCACAAAGGCCCGCGCATTGGAGGCATAGTTCACCCTCATTATAAGGCTCTCCATTACAAAGCCAGTGCAAAGAAAAGCTTACTGCTTTGACTCACCACCCCACTTCAGCTCTTTGTAAACATTTTGACATGCATTTCACTCATGTACAAACTCTGCTGCTCCAGAGAATAACCTTCAAGAGAGGGTAATTTCATTATTCAAGCAAACACCAGAAAAACTTCATCTCCTTGCAAAGCTTCCAGTCTAACTGGTGCATCAGAGCTTGTCTTGAGTCGAATTTGAACAAACCTTTTCCTTCCCAATTTATGTCGGTGTAATCCATTTCCTTTATTATCAGTGGTGGAAGTCTGGCATTCTCCTCATGCTGTATTTTATACCTAGTATGATTTACACACATGCCAGCCATACACTCTGTCCCTACATTCCTGTTCATCTTGCCCTGACTTTCATCACCAAGAGCAAGGTAGAGCAAAGAGCAGGAAGCCCACATCACTTGAATGCACAAATCCTTGGATAGGCCTCCATGAGAGTGGAGATTCAGCTCATACATGAAAGACACATCCCTCTCACCACCTTCTACATCCTTGTCCAAAGTCTCATCAGCACGACTGAGAAGTAAAATATCTTTTCTCTCTGTATGTCAGAACTGCTTTGATTAAGAAAAACTCTTTAGAATTAGACTTCTTGAGCCACTGGATTGTAACAAGAGCTGGACAGTTCAGAAAGGCCCCTTTCAGTAACATTTTAGGAAGATTACAGTAGATCAAAAGAAACAATGTAAGAGGTTGGGCTATTTTGCAAGGGGAGATTATATAAACTTCAAGGAGAATTCAGACTTCCTTTTTCATTCTTACTTTGCTCAGGAAAGTAGGTGATAAATACCTGGCTTGTTCATAAAAACATACCAATGAAGTAAGAGTACGGCTGACATTGAAGTTCTTAATGAACTATAAATATTTCTCTGATGGAGAAGGTGGGAAAAAGTGGATAAAAAACCAGTAGGTTCTAAGAGAAGACAAATGAGACTAAACAAGTGGCAAGTGTTTCGCTATTTTGGGTCTCTGTGAAGATATGAATAACTTTAGAAAAGACAGACACTTGAAGCTAGGATCTGGACTAGAATGCATGGCTCCTGGATCTCACTCTTAAACCATAAATTCAGAGTTTCAGACAGCACCACAGCAGTGGCTATCCATGCCTGGCCACCCACATCACAAACACCTCCCAGCTCCACATCCCAGCCCAGACCAGTCTGCTAATCTCAGATGACTTCAAAGCCTACCTGCCTTGCAATCCAGAGAGTTTAAGAAAGCTGTGTTTAACCTATTACCCCACCTCCTTAAGTACCACAGGGCTGACATCCTAGCCATGAAAATCCCAACCACTAAGCAGAGACCCAAGGGGCATCACCAGCAGCCCAGTTAGGAGAGGCCCATGCTGTTATCAGAGCCTGTGTCTGAACCACAGACAGCTTTGACCTCAGGGATCTTTCTGCCACACACACCTGAATATAAAACATGGTCCAGCACCATGTGCAAATGGATAACTCTAAGAAGTGCTGCACTAGAACATGCAGCTCCCAGCAGACTGAGCTACCAGAAATTTCAGTCCCAAGAAAATACAAAACATTATTTTATGATTGAAACAAAAAGCGATTAAGGGCACATCCCAGATATCCAGTTTGTACGGGCTGTACTCCTGATGTGCCCATTCTCACCTCTTCCCCTCAACAACCAAGTCAATGATTTTGTTATAATGGATGCATTCAAATTGAACTAATTTCTTTGACTGTGTCCCCAAAACCCTGATTTTGCCCTTTCCATCCTTTACCAAGCCTGTTTACATAAGTTGAAGATGCACTCCCTCCTCTGTCCACTTGCTTCTTTCAGGCCTCCTTTCAGAGGAGAGGTCAAGCCTTTCCTCTCACCAGCCCTCTCTCATGTTCTTTCTTAGGAGAACATTTTCACCCAGCCTGAGGGATTGCATTTTGCTCTTTCCTGTTTGATGCATTTCTTGTGAGACAGGATCAAATGAGATTGAAGGCCCAGAAAGCCCCATGCTGTGTACCTTGCATAAAATGTTCTTTCTCTTACACTAGAAAAAGGCTTACATGACATATATTTTTTATAAATATATATCTTGAAATTTTGAAAGTAGGCAAAAAACATTATACTATCATAAGGTGGCAAGGAATACAAAAGAAGAAAAAAACCCACAGTGAATAGAGTCCTTTTTTATAAAAAAGAAAACTATGCTTAACACAAACTCCTTCATGAATTCTCTTTATACTTCCAGGGACACAAATTCACCATTCTGCTGACACTGTTGCTGACACTACTGAAAAAGTCACCCAAGATGGCTCATTTTAAAATAAAATTTTACAAGGAGACAAAATGGGGATTTGTAATGGAACATTTCCTTCTACTTAATCACAGCATCATTACCGTGATTGTATAAAGTCCATTTGGTCTTTTAATTTATTTAATCATAAACATATAATATTTTGGGGATAACTCCCACAAAGACCTCTAGTTAAAGGAGAAAAATCTTAAATTATAGTTGCCCAAAACAGTCCTCCCTTAATTTACTTAATGCGAACAAGAGATCCCTGCAGTAATTCTGTGTTTCTAATACTGCTATCAATTTTAATACTACCTCCACTCATTTCAAGTCACTGAGCAATTCTTAAGTATTTACAATCATCAGTCAAACTAGGAACCATTTCAGCTCTTTGACCTTAGAATCATGAGGTATAAACTTTCAACTTCCATAGGGAAGATATTTTTAAAACGAAGAGTGCATTTCCCAGAATAATGATGCTCTAATACTAAACAGCAGCTCAGTTATTTTGTGTTAAGAAACCAAAGCCCTTCTTACACAATTTCAAAGCAGCAGCTGTGACTTTGAAACTAGGAACTCATTCTGGCCACCTGCTTTAAAACCAGCCAAAATAAACGTGGTGGGATGATTCCTGTTGATAGCCATGGGATGGCAGGGCAGCACAGGTTATTTGCTGCCAGGGCTTAGGTCCCAGACATCACTAACTTCTCCAGGATTTCATCTGGATGAAGACCTTGGGATCAAGCTGCATCTGAAAGCTGGATTAATTATTAAGTGCTAGTTTGCAGTCCTGTTACTCAAGAGGAGCAAACCTTCATGGCACAGCTGAGATATATTGTTCACGGCATGCCATTCACAGTGTGATGTTTTACTCCCACAGCAGATGATACTTCCTAATCCCTTGCCAAACAGAAAGTATTATGGTCTGGCTTACAAGGTATTGGTTTCTTTGAAGAAAGAGTTTGTTTTGCTGCTGCGTTTTTTTGTTGTTGTTGTTGTTGTTTTTGGGTTTTTTTTAATAAGTCAGACCCATCAATAATAGCAGTAACAGTAAACTAAGAATTATTACTTTGAAACCTCAAACTAGACTACTTCTTCTACACTTACTAAAAGCAAAAAACAATGCAAAAAATAGTGTCCACCAGTGCAACTTAGGTGAACACTAACTGAACCTTCCCAGATCCACAACCACAGCTAATGTAGCAGAGTGTACCTCAGAAGATATTTCAGAGCCTAATCCGGCTCTCAGCAGAATTAACAGAGAGTTACTGAACTTCAACAGTTAAAGGATTTGGCCTACAAAATCTCAGCCATTTCTAATTCACACTGCTAAAAAGCAAATGTGGTCCCCCTCAAAAACTCCACTACAAAGTACTGCAGAAGAAAAAGAAATCTTAAATATTTAAAAACATACAAACATGCTCCTAACAGTTTAATTTAATATAACATTGTTAAAGAAGGAGAGAATAAAAGAAAAAAAATCAGGTCATTCACAAGTGTCCTAAGTTCTTTCTGCTTTCCCCCCTTGCACTTGTGCAGAGGCACATTTCAGACAAAGCAGCCACTGTAACACTCACAGTGCCCACGTGGGAACACGCTCTTCTCCTTATGGCCAGCAAAGGACACACACTTTGATCTTCAAGGAAAATACTCTGGATGGTGCAACTCAAAAGGCTGCTGCAAGTTTATTTCTTTTTATTTTTTCTTCCCTATAAATTATCCCTCCTTTTGATATCTATTCTTGCTCTTGAAAAAAAATAAAAATACACACATCAAGTTAAGATGAAAACTGCCCACACGACAAGTTTGTGTTTACAAGCTTAAGAGCAAGTTTCACTTGAACACAGGTCAATGCCTCTTTAAGAAAACATCACATACCAAAAAAATCACACATGGTTAGAACACATCATGAGCAGAGAGGAATTGTGGACTCAGTCTGTGAGGCACCGAGCCAGCCTGAGAAGCCCTTTGAAGTTAGAAAAACATCCTCTGGTCAGAGCACATTTGTGAAGCCGTGGGACAGGCGCTTTAAACAACATTCACTCGAGATCACCTGCGGTGTGCCAGTGGATTGGCGCCTGGGCAACTTCAACAACGTAACCCTTTGTACTCCACCAAGATCACTCACTCCAAAATCCCTCCTATCAACAGCACAGTCACAAAACTGCGTGGCAAAGCATGCACCTTTCCCTCTCTGTACAGCACAGGCAGGCAGTTCCAGCATGTGAAGTTTGGGGAAAGGCAGCCACTAGCAGACCTTGGTCAGCAGAAGAAAGGCCACTGTCCCCGGCCACAGCTGTGCTGACACAGAGGGAAGGCATCACCCTGCAAAGCTGCACAAGGCACAGCAGAGTCAGGAATGCAGCCAGGCATGACACAGAATGCTGCTCATCGCCCTTGGCAGGAGAAGGAAGATCCTTGGCTGTGGAAGGCTAAGTCCAGGTAACACAAGGGGTTTTTCCTCTCCCACCTACACACAGGTAAGACTGAACATCAGAAGACTTTTCTAGGAAAGGCAGCTCCCTCTGCCCAGCTCTGCCATCAGCTGTTAGCACCCAGCCCCCTAGCACCAGTGAGCTGTGCCAGCCCAATTTAAAGCACATCCACCCCCTGATCTGGCACTCTCAGGCTGGAGTGCCTCTCAGAAGAGTCTCTAGCTGAAGGCAGCAGTGGCTGCCCAATCCTCACCCTGCTGGATACTGGAATTGATGTGCGGTAGCAGATGAGCTTGACTAGAGCCCCTGTCAGTTGAGACTGTGGAAGCAGCAAGCCTCACCTTGCCTTTGGACAGGGTTCCTGCTGGTATCAGGAGACACTCGACTGCACACCAGGCCAGGACTCTTTCCTTCCTTAAAACATACCCCTAAAGGCACATCATTAGCATTTTTCTCATCTAACCATTCTGCTCCCCTGTGTTTGACAAGCTTTCCTACTTTCCCCAGTGGTGGTGAAATTCTCCTCATTTTTGAGGAGGCAGGACTGCCAGTGCTGCCATCAGAAACACATGAGGAGGGTCAGATTACTCTGGCAGAGCTAATAAGGGACCTCACAGCCTTTCGGCTTCTCCCACAGGACATTACCCATTGTCTGTTACTCAATTACTGACAAATCTAGGGGGCTTCCCACTGCAGTGCCTTTGGTTTCTGTCTTTCCAAAATGGAGAAAATCAGAGGTGGCCATAGATTAAGGGCCGATTGTTTTAGCAGAGGTTTGTTCTGTATTTGAACATATGTATGTTTAATGAATGAGCACAAACACCTGCATGCTGCAGTCTAGCTGGTCCCTCCTGGATAGCAGCAAATGCCCAGGGACACAGAGCTACTTCAGTGTGCCTTACTTTTGAATTTCAGTACAGAGTTCTCACAACATTTTTTTTTCCTATATGGCATTTTAAAAAAATCAAACACTCATCTGGAAAAGAGTGCCCTGGTAAGGCTGATGACCAAATTCCAGTGAAGTCTATATAGCATCAATGAATGACAATACTTCCTTTCCAAATGCTAGCGGTTTTTTTTTCTTTCTTTTCTGTTACACATCACCACGTAGCAGTCAGAGAGCAACTGTCTTTCAAAGTAAAGCCCTGTACAATAGCTTACACAGGAAGAGATCTCATTTACTTCTTTATGCTGTGCATTAGTCCACAGTTAAAGATTTTGTGTGCTTCCTATTAGTCATAAATAAATGATTGAAAACACCCTTAGAGTAGAAGAAAAAAAAATGAGACTGTGGTTCAATACTTTAACAAACCAACCTAATTAGATAAAAAAACACCTTCATACAATAAAAATGTGGCATTTTAATGGGTATTAAGCAGTGCTGTGGGAATAGCCTCTTTCAAAACATGCTTTTTAAACCTATCTGAGAAATTACATTGCTAATTACAAATGGGAATTTAAGTGGCAGTACAGCTGGGAAAAACTTTTGTGAACCTGTCATAAAATGATCAGATAAACTGCATCTGCAGAGGAAAATACACTGCCATTACACCAGCAATGTAGCTGCCAGAGTAAAAGAATATTAGTCTCTTGAACCTTCCCTCGTCTTCCGCTGATGTGGCAGAGAACCCAATACAAAACCACTAAAACCAATGAGAAGCTTCCCTTCTATTACAACAGGACTTTTGCCTCAAAGCATCACAGAAATAATGCAGAATTTTTAAAAATTATACAAACAGTCTTACCTACCTGCACTGAGTTAGTTAAAAATATACGTTTAAATGTAATTTATTTATGGGATTTGAAAAAACTCCTTTTACATATATATCTGCATCAGGAACAAGACCTTGCACATAAGCTTTGCATAAATAAAAGTGGCTTTAACTGAGATAACCTATGAAGTTTATCCTCAAAATAAAATTAAATATTCAGGATGGCTAAATGAGGCACAGTTTTTCCATGGGAAAAAATATCAAAGTATTATTTATTTTCCTGTAGGTACTTGTTTTGAAAAGCCTTTCCTCCCCACCTGGCCTTCTGCTAAAAGCCACAATCTACATTTAAACAGTGTGTATGCTTTAGAAAATTATCAACCATCTTTTTTTACAGGAGCTTATGAAATTATTTGATCCACTTTTCATATAGAAAGTCTATGGCTGACCATAAATAGGCAGGCTCCCAGTATAAACTTAACCAGGAGTACATCAAAGACCTTCCTCTAGGATCAGACGATTGATTTCTTCAATGCTTTTTAGAATTTCTTCCAGGATATTTTGGGTTATTGCCTTAGACCTTTGCTCAGCTGGAATGACAGATATTCTGTTTGCTAGACTGTGATGTTCTCTCTTTACAGGGGAATGAGTGTCCGTAGTGTATACACACGTACACTACATGAACAGAGAGAGACTTGGAGAGTTCACAGGCAAAATTATTATTTATTGTTTCAAAAAGAGCAGTTTATTACAGAAACACTGATATAGGCTTAACCGCAGCATCTTATGCAATACAGAGACTGCTTGTTATTCTGTGAGCTCAGGGCTGGGACTCTGCTCTGAGAAAATCCCCACTCCCCCAAACAGGCATTTGTTCTTCCTATTCACACAAGGCACAAGGCTTAGCCTTACAGCTACTACCCTCTTTGCCTAACTCTCTTGAAACTAACTGTCCTGGAAGTATGAAAGATGTTTAAGATAGGACAAGAAGCAGCTTAGTCCTTACCTACCACTATCAAATCTTTGGGGAATCAGACAGCAAACTATCTCCGAGGGCAATGTGACACACTACCCACCGTTCTTCTTCCTCCCCCAAGACAAATCTGTCACCTCCGTACCACTCATCATCCGCATCAGAGTGTGGATCAAAAGATCCGAGGCTGCTCCCAAATCCCATTTCTCCTGCAAGACGGTACTTTGTTCTGTCACTTCCCTACTGAGTCTATCCCCTTATTTTATGCCTCACAGCATGTGTGGCTGCACCCCAAGATCAAACACCCATGCATGATTTTCTTTTACAGATCTTGAATCACAATGTTATACTTTAATAGGAACCTCAATATACTTAATCCTTTTAAAGCTGCCACAGTAATGCCCCCAAATGCATTAAATTCCACCCTAATCGCAAAATACAAAGTATTTCTCTGGGTGGACAGTGCACAGACTGTTCTGACCACATACCAATCCACCTCTGAGCTAAAGCAACATACACTGCCTGCATTTGTTAGTCAGAAGTCCAAGGATACATGGCTGAAAATTCCAGACACCTGAAATGTCCTATGCCACAGATTTTGTTCAAAACATAACTGAACATTTAAGGGAGGATCTCACATTCTCAAGGCATTCTCATTGCAAATGACATAAGAAACAAGAGCCACTGAGCCTGCATTTAAATCTAAACCTACTCAAACTGAAAGCAAGGCTGGTAGCTGTCCCCTTTCAAGGTGTAATTGAGACACCCACACCCCATCAGTCAACTCAACAAGGAGTTTCAGAGTCCACTGAATTCTCAGACTGAGGAGGGTTATTGGACAAAATTACCAAATTATTGGAGCATTGACAAAAAGCAGAAAAACTGCTTGCCTGATAAGTCTTGTTCACTTTATTAACAATAGCCCTAGGTTTAAGGAACAACTACCTTCTGTGTACGTTTGGCAGGGACCTTGGTTTGAACCAAGGAACCACAGGGTCTTCTGCTCCCCCTGCTGAGGGGTTGGTGTCTGCTGGGACCTTTAGGTGTATTTTTACAGGGCTCTTCTTGGCCACTGAGGAGCTTCTCAGGCACTGATAGCATTTCAGTCTCCTGTGGCCACTGTCTGGCCATCAGAGGAGCAAAAAGATTTAGACCAGCAGAAGTTTTACAGACCAAAACAATGGGATCATTTATTGTCCTACAATATACAACAGGCCAAACCACAGAATTGCAGTGTGGTTCAGGATGGAAGGAACCACATCATCTGGGTCATCTGGTCCAAGCTCCCTGCTCCAGCAGGGCCATCCCTGGCACAGGCCATAGGATTGTGTCCAGAAAGTTCTTGAATCTCTCCAGTGAAGGGAGACTCCACAGCCTCTTGGACAACCTGTTCCAGTGCTTGGTCACTGCACAAGAAGGAAGCTCTTCCTCATGTTCAGGTGGAAATTTCTGTGCATCAGTTTCTTCCAGTTGTTTCTTCTCCTATTACTTAGCACCACCAAGCAGAGCCTGGCTCCAGCCTCTTGACACCCTCCCTCCAGATACTGATAGACATTGATGAGGTCCCCTCTCAGCCACCTTTTCTGAAAGTGCTACAGGACCTCCCCAAAAGACACTGCAGCACTCCTTAAACAATTAAATTCTGTATGGCTAAACCACAAGTACTCCTGAGGTACGATGGGCACCTATCAGGTGATGTGAGACACAAACAAAGAGATTAGGGAATCCAGCTGAACACTTGCTTACACACAAAAGCCTGTTGGAAAGCCAAGTCCCATGGCAAGCCAATGGATCGCCTTATTAAACAGTGGACATCAGGTTACAGGGCAACAAAAAACATGCCATATTTCTCGGATGACAATAAATCCAGAGGCCTACAGAAAGTGAATGCCCTGTACAACAGTACCCCTTGCAGAGACACCAGGGGAGCAGTGGTTGAAGGTACACAAATCATTTCCCCTTTCTATTAGCTTACACTAAAAGCCAGCACAGCCCTTCCACCACAGCTAACACTACTGGCCTTCCATCACTGCAATCAGAAATGTCATGAGATATTGCAATACAAACACGCTTTGCTGGCTCAGAAATCAGACACAATGAAGATTTTGCATTTGGAACTTTGTTAATAATTCTTGAATGCAATATAGTCCAACTCAGTCTCCCATAGCTGTAGTTACTCTGTAGGAATAAATACAGGCTTAGTTTGGCTGCCAATGTTGGCAGATATGACTAAATAAATTCACAGAGAAAGTATATTTGACCCTTCCTTCACATTAATTTTTTTAACTAAAACTTTACCTCATTTTCCATGAAAAGATTTCAAACTATGTGATATTTATAGATAACTCACAAGTATTCAAAGTAAGTGGTATATGAAGAAAAAGTAGTTCCATTTTAAAAAAAAAGCAAAAAAAACAACTTCAAGTATTTTGTATGTCTGAACATCTACCATTTCCTTTCCAACCAAGGTTTGATGCTGACATTCACGACGCAAAATCCGTCTGCAAGGATTTCTATAAAGGCCAACATCTGCAGCACTGGGAGCAATGTTCCATTCTGATTTAAATATCATCACCGAACAATTATTTCCCCAACTTTGGAAAAACTAACTCCTACAAAGTTTCAGTACTCAAGAGACTTCTCTTTCCTCTGTTCATAACTCAACTCAAAAGAAACCATAAAAGTCAACTGAGATCTTCTTCTGAAGGGTGCATACAAATAGCTACTTACTGAGCTCCTCCTGGGTCTTATTACAGATCCCAAAACCTACAGAAAACCCTTCTGTTAATGAATGCTGCTGTAAAGAACATTCCCCTATGTCGACAATCATGCGCTATAAACGTCTCTTTTTTGTTATAACTAAAGTTTTAGTGTGAAGTCTGGACTACATTATTTACATTTAAGATATTAAAGAATATAACGTATTGTTGTTGCTTTTCATCCCAGGTTACAGAAGTGAATACACTCCACAACCAAGGCCTTCTCAATCAGAAGAATTAAAGTTTCACTAAGCCAACAGGGACTATCAGGAGCCCAAGAGACACAGATGAAGACTTGACCCAGCTACTACAGAGAATATGTTTTCTTCTTACAAACACCAACCTAAGTAACTCCACTTTGGCAGGGGTGGGAGAAAGAGGGTTGTTAGAGATCAAAAAAAGAGTTCCTTTAATGAGATTGTTTGCAGAAACTTCATGGGCCATTCGGCTTTCCAATCAACATGCCAAATTAAAAGCGCACCACATTAAATCTGAAACACCTATAAAACAAGCGCTGATGAAATACAGACAGTCTTCCATCTACCTCCTCCATATGGCTCAGGCAAAGTCAACTTTTAATTTCATAACACAAAATATTTAATTTATGCTTTTCTTCATATGTCAATTTAACCTCTGGCACACAGCTTTGAAACCATATAAGGATGCCTAACACTTTCCATATGGCAACTGAATTGTGGCTTTTAATTGCACCAACTGGTATCATTCAAGGATAATTCCCTTGGAATCCAGCTTTCTGCTACAGTATTGGCCAATTCACTAATCTCATCACCATGGCACTAATACTTTCAGAGACTCTTTGATTGTTAATATTCATATTATAATTTTCCCAAACCAGAGCTGTCAAGATATACTATGTACACCACTAATTAAATTACCTTGGTTTGTTGGCACCAAATTTCAACACTAAATAAGATTCTGCTTTTCTCTCTCTCAATACAAAGTTTGGTAATTTTATTTTAAGTGCCATAGACAATATTTTTGTGTACTAAAATACTTTTTAGTCGTACCAATATCGAGAACTGCTGGGTCTGTTCTTTATTTTAATCTTCAGAGTCAATAAAAATAATTATTTATATAGTACTGACATTAATGGACTTGAAAATATTTCAGTTAAAAAGATCACTTCAAGCAATCACACAAGATAACATCCAAGGAAACTTTCATTGCTCTTGTCACCATACCAGTAAGAAGGCAGTCTTTCAGATGTTACTTTACCCATTAAATGACCCCAAAGTAGTGCTACAATTAAATCTTGCATTTCAACAGCCTTTAAGCCGTACTATGTACATAACACTAAAAAAATCTCATTTCTGTTTAGGGTTTTCATTTTGGATGAATGACCTACAGCTGTCTTCTGTAAGGTGATGTATTTTTAATATGCGCACACACACACACTATTTAACAGTGGGGGACTGGGAAGGGCTTCTTTTTTAATTTAAGATTGATCATACTAGAGGAGCAGTGAAGTTGACACTGGTGTTGTCTCCTCTCAGCCATGCAAGGAATGCCCATTAATGTCACTGGCAGTTACAGGCACAGAACAAATGGAGAACAAGCCCCACCTCTGAAGGACTGATGCGCCTCAGAATTTCATACTGTGTCAGTCCCAAACCAGATACTCAACTCTAATTAATATCAATTAGGGTTGAACATGAGGATCAGTAGTACCAACGAGCCCAGTGGAAGTGGTAAGCTAAAGTCATTTCTATTTTACCTAAAATGATTACCTACAATGTGGCTCACTGAGAGTTGGTTTGAAATCTAATTAAAAATAGGATATTTTTTCCATTCCCAAGCACAGATGTCAATGAGACGCACAAGAACCTAGTAAAATTTCTTATGGCTTTGAAGATAAAAGTAAATGGAACTAAGCAAATGTCATATTTAATATTCCCCCCTCTAGCACAGAACCATTTCTCAGTTAAATAAATAAATACATGAATATTTGCAAACAATGTCGATTTCCAAAAATAGTTTGTAAAAGTAAACACACTGAATAAATTTAAGCTTAAGAATTTTACAGGATAATCCACAGTATCAGAAAAACCTTTCTGGATACAAGTTAACTCATTCATAAAGCAGCAAAAGAAGTGTATTCAGTTGCTAGCAGATTTACAGCCTCAGTGGTTTCAATTAGCTTTGAAACCAGAAGATGACTCTGGACCTCATACTTTTCATGGATGCAACAGAATTCCTTTTCCCTTTAATCCCCCACGATGTGGAAGCTGCGGGCCAGCCAGGGCCTGCGGAGTCATTAAAACCCTTGGAGCAGAGCAGCCCCTGCCGGGCGGGTGACAATGGTTTAATGAGCCTGGAGCTCCCACCCAGCACAGCGCTCACCGCGACACCTCCCTGCCCCGGCCCACGCCTTCACCCAACCACCCACCAGCAGAGCCTTCCCAGAGCACTTCTGGCAACAGCTGCACACTAATTACTGTTCTTCCAGTGAACTGGAGGGGAGAGACAGATGGACAAGCCACGACAGGGACAACGCATCAGCTGAGGGAAATCTTCTCCAACTGAGAAACTCTCAGAACTTCTACTCAGAAGGAAAGGTGTCTAATGTATAATGGAACTCTCCTTGAGTGGGAGTGATGTAAAGACCTCCCCTCCACAACAATTGTAAATTCAAGCATTCTAGAGAGGACTACAAATGAAACTTTACTGCTTTCCTGTATTAGTCACTCATTCCTCTTGTAAAATACTGCATGAATTGCCTGAACTTCGGTGTCATCTCCCCTGGATGACTTTAGCGGAACAATTCACTGTCTGTTCTTGAGAGAAACAGCCTTCCAGCTACAACCAAGACAGGTTTTTTGGCTTGTAGACGGTAAAATAAATCAAACTGCACTATCACATCCAAGTTTTAATCAAAATTATTCAAAGTTTGAATTTTCAGTCTTGGGAGTTCTTCAGGCTAGGCGCTCTCCTCTCCCATCAACAGGTCTTTGGAAGTAAACTGAATTTCACCAAATAGGCCCTACATACGAACAAAACCATCATCAACAAAGCTCTGGTTAAGGATTCCTACTAAGAAAATTATTTCTAGGACCATTATTTTTTTAACACAGCTGTATGTTTCTGTGAATGCAGATATTTTCATCAGTGTCTGATCTAGCTTTCTGCCATAAGTCACAAACACCGTAACTTGGGATCTATTTTGGGGGGATAAACTATGTTTTACTGAGAAGTCACAGTTTCACCTGTGACACAATAAAACTGTACCATTCCACAGAGCCTTGTAAGCTTATTGAACATTTTAGGATGAATTTTGAAGCAGTAAGGAGAAGATTCAAGGGCAGTAAGGTAAATTCAAGTGCAACACTAGTACACTACTGGGGACTACACCACTGTCCCACACAACCCCATGACTAACCATTAGCAGAAGAAACTGCTATTTCTACATCTTGAGGAGACCAAAGAATCAAGAGGTTACGCTACAATTCCCTTTGTATCTTGGTATAATTATACAAGATCAAAGAGATCTCAGAAGAGAAGCAGCCATGCAGTCTCAGTTATGGAGTCAATAGCTGTGACTCCGTAATCCTTGTCAAAATGACTGTACATATGGCACATCTGGTTCCAATGTAGGATTAGAAATGCATCCTTCCATATTCCAAAAGTTCGTATTTTAAAGGAACTTTAATGTAGCTGTCACAGTGTGCCTGTGACAGGATGACAATTAAACTAAATCAACAAGCAGGCTATACATGCACACAGATACTACCAAATACATTAGGCAATAAATGGCAAATATTTTTGAACATTCCGAAACATCTCTATAAGGATGACAGTAAAAGGCCTCATGGGAACAGTGCTTTTAAACACACTTAAACCTATTTACAGTTTTATAATGTACTAAAACTGTAGACTAATATTTAGTTAATGGCTTGCTAATTGCTGAGCCATCAAGAGGAGGACTTCCTCTTGAGTAAGAGGGGAAATACTGTTCTACTGTCATTCTAGCTGAGCAGACCTCACCAACTGAAGGGGGTTGTGAATAGAAAGGACCTTTGACAAAAGATATTTTCTCCTTCTTTTCAGAAAGCAAACCAACTTTGTGGAAGAAAGTACATTTCACAAACTAAAGTCAGAGTTTTCACCTTTAACTCTTGTATATTAAATCTATGTTTAGTTTGATGAGTTGAGCTTCTTTTCCAGAAAACATACATGTGAAAGGTAGAACATGTGTAAAAAACGTGACTTACAAAAACTGGGATAATTAGAAAATAATTAAAAACAGGTGTTCTTACTCTTTGCCTCTGTATCATAGCATGTACTATTGTTAATGAGAACTTCTTTCTTTGAACATATTGTTTCGTAGTAAAGCACAATAAATAACTTCAACCAATCGTACCTGCAAGTTGAAGGTGATTATATTCATCAGTTACAACAAATCAATACCTTACCCCCTTTGTCTTTACTTCCAGTGACTCTCACACAATTTATGCTCCTCAAAATACAATACTGGTGGAATATGAAATGTCATCATTAGCTTTTCCCATACTACACATCTTCTACTCACTTACACATCCCACCTAAAATGAAGCATTCTCGACTTGCAAGTGAATTTTTCTTGAGACACAAGAAGTCCAGGCTTCTGACAATACAACTGGTAGCTGACAAAGCAAAGAGCCTGCAGGAGGTTTGGTGGCCCTGGCTCTGCTTGTGCTTTCAAAGCCACACTGCTTGCTGGGAAGCACAGATTCCAATCTCCCCATCTCTCAGGTTACCTTTCCAGTGATGAAACTTTCAAGGCTTGATCCAAAGTCAATGGGAGTCTTTCAGTAAACATCAATAAGCTCTGGATCACACCCTGAAACACTATGAGGACCGTATCTAAGTAATGTTAAGTCTGTTTACCTCCCATCATGCCTCTTTGTTTAAAGAGACAACATTAAAAATAAATAAAAGAAAACGGCAATTAAAACGTTTCCTCCAGCCCAGCTTTACATGGAGGACTGAAGGGAAGAGAAGGGGTGGTAAGTGACCAGTGAAACAGCCAGGACAATCAACTGGCACAGTAACTCTGGTGGAGAAAGTCAGCCTCACGTTATTAGCAAAGAGCAAATAAATAACAGTAACTCTTCGGGGACTTCTCCTTGACTGCAAAAATGTCACAGGCAAACTTGTGCACTAATCAGGGCTCACAAGCTATCGCACACTGGCTGGGTGCTGGGGTTTCCCCAGAGATTGTTTGTTCCTGTTTGTGAAAGGTTTTGTTCTAATCGTACTGCCCAGACACCAGCAGTCAGGTTCCCTTACTCCTCTGGCTTTTGTACCCTCACCAAGTTTGCTCTGCAGCTTCTAACTTCATCAAAGGACTGAAGGAAACCACCCACGGGGCAGCGCCTCGGAGCAACATTAGGGCAAAGAAAACCTTCCTTTGCACAACCGCCCCTTGGGAGGGAAA
>NW_005054415.1:1123540-1124235 GCF_000277835.1 Geospiza fortis | reverse complement strand
GCAAAGCGCGGCGGAAAGTTGAGGGGAGAGGGCAGGGGGCCGGGGGCAGCCGGCCGGACCGGGGGAAGGCGTTCAAAGTTACTAACAGTGAGGAGCCATCCCTACCTTCTGGACTTTCTCTGGGTTTACAAACGGCAGCTAGGCAGATCCGGAGGAAAGTGTGTGAGGGAAATAATAAAGGAAGATCGTTAGACACCAGAATAAAATCACAGCAACAAACCGAGTAAAATCCGAATAAAGGGAAGGGGCTAAGGAAGTAGCAAGTGAAAGGAACTAACCATGTTTCGAATGAAGTTTCCCCATCTCTCTGCATTGATCTGCAATTACGATTCATTTGACTGTTTTCAGTAGGGTCAGGTTCGCTTGTTGTTATTATTTGTAGATATATAAAATCCCAGCGTGTTTAGAAATCCATGTGCTCCGCTTCTCCCTGCTAACACACGAGCGAGCTCAAATCTCAGCTCCTCTCCTGCAGCACGGTCCGGCGTCCCCCTCTCCGCTCCAGCCTTCCTCCTCTCTCCTCTCTTTCCCAAAGACAGAGGCGGTTACAAAAGACCTTACTTCACCCACCGGGGAACATGATTGACACCTCATTGAGATTAGACCACTTGCAGGCAGCCTCCGCCTTCCCATTGGGCCGCGGCGGCAGATGAAAGGGGCGAGTGAGCCTTTTGGAGGCTCAAAAAGGAAAAAGG
>NW_005054415.1:1085845-1123419 GCF_000277835.1 Geospiza fortis | reverse complement strand
CGGGCTCCGCCGCGGGCCGCACCGCCGCCCTCGGGGCTCCGGGCGCCCCGCACGCCGCCTCCCGCAGCCCTGTGCGCTGCTGAGCCCCTCCGGTCCCCGCTCCGCGGTATCTGGATCGCGGAGGAAGCCAGCGTGTCTGGAAAAGCAGTTGTTCTGCTGACTTAGTCGTGCAAATTGTTTTTCACGGGCATCCCTTCGCACTCAAGTGGTCCTAATGAAGTCACTGTTAATGCCAAAATGCAGTTCTCAGGGTCAGGTCCGGAACCCTTTCTCAGTGATTCAAAATGTTGGCAGCAGGAGGACAAAGTCTCTCTCAGCTTTTTTTCATTATTAGTTAAGTAGATGAGATTTACAAGGAATCTCCCCTACTTCTCCAAATTATGAATGGTGTCTTTTTTACATAGAGCATAAACTAAAAGGAAACTTGCTGTTTCATAAAGATAGTTCTCACAGTCATTAAAAATTTGCTTTCTTCCTCTGGCTGGTCATTATATTTCTGTTTATGAAAATCACATCTCCCTGGAGATCCTTGTAGTTCAACTAGGAGAGATAAAAGGGAGTACATAGTAGATTCAGAACAAGAAAAAATGAAGACTTCTGAGAATTTCACTCAAGAAACTACTAGTCAAACTATGTAGGTTTTGACCCAGATGGGCCTGGTCCAAAAAACTTCAAGGCCACATCTGTGCTTTCAAATCCATATGTTTCAAGCACAGGGAGGAAGGAGTTAGACTTGGGAGCTCATCTGAAAAAAAGATTCAAAGCATATGTAGTAACACTTCTGCAGGGAATTGGGACCGGGAGAGGAGGGTCAGGCTTGGAGCTCATTTTTAGAAGGAATTCCAAAGCACATGGATGTGGTGAAGGTCTGGTATGAAACAACTGAACAGCACAGCCAATGCAATGCCATTAAATGAACCGTTTCAACCCAAATTGTTCTTTGGATGATTGCAAAGTCATTTCTCACATTATTCCAACTATTTATCTGTCTAGCAAAGAAAGCCCTTGCGTTGTGAAATGCAGCCATTGCAACAGCATCATTGCTTGTCAACTAGCTAATAACATGCATCTTTTGTGAATTTCTTTTTTCTGTATTTTAATAATTTGTTTGGCCCATTTTTTATATTGTGTATTTAAGGTGATATATTTGTTCCTTTGAAGATTGTCTCTTGTTTTGGGGAGGTCAAAGAGGGGAAGAAAATTATTTAGATGAAGCCGGTTCATTGGAGCATGAGCTTCACTTCGACTGGGAAAACTTGTAAAAATTTTCTGATCCATATGAAGAAATTCTAAATCCTAATACCTCAGGTTGGCATATACACAAGTACCATTTAAAACTTCATCAGCAAATATTTTATTTGGAATATCACTTATCTTCACTGTTTATGAGAAATAGAGAACAGCTTAGCATAAGTGAACCCAAATGGGATGGGCCTATCCATTTATCTTGCGAGATGGTGGTCACATTCAGCTCTTGGGAATAAAACAAGGCCTTAGAAATGTCTCAAGTTCAGCAGGTCTGCTGAAGTGGGCAGGGGAAGAAGCCCTGGCTTTCTTTCACAGCAGATTACAGAGGTCTACTTGTGTTGAGGAACTTGCATTCAGAACACAGCCACTCTTGTGCACAACTGCCTTCACATACACAACATTTGTTAGAGTTTAGAGCAAGCCCTTTCTCATTACAGTCATTGACTTACCCTGCAGAACCAACACAGGAGAGCAAATCTGACAAAAGAATCCCAAATGTCAGTAACCGACTCCATGTACAATGGATTCATGACTTGCTTGGGCACAGGAGTAACACAATGACAAGCTGGTGACGTTACTCTGGGTATGAATCACAACTGCAGCTAATTCTTCCTCCACCTGGGAGAAAGTTTTAGCTACTCTCAAAGTGACAAATCTTGCATTCTTAGCATGGTTTTGCTCAGACATCAAATTCCGGTTGATTTCAGGAGAATTTAGCATGGTATAACAACTAAACAGGAACCTCAAGATTTGACTCGGTATGTAATGATCCTCAAACTACAGGGACTTCAAGGCATACAAAGATTTTTGGTTTTCCTTCCATGGGGCCAGAAGTGTGTTAAGTGGTGACGTCTAGTAAAATATGAGAGTCAAGTACGCCATTCACAGAACAGTACTAATGATTAAAGGATCTCCAACCCAGTGACCTCAGTGGAATTCTTAAAGTTTGAAAGCTATGAGATAGAGTATTATTCATTGCCCTTTCATTAGGGCTGACCACACTCAATTTCCTCAGAAGATGGAAAACCCTTTTGAACCTTGCTATACTATAAAGCAGTTGATGATGTCAAATGCTTCTTAGCAAAGGAGCAAGTGAATAAGACCATTCTAGGAATTAATTCTCAATATTCAATAGCTTAGCAAAATTAATGACAAGAGTTGCAATAGCAAGAGTTACCTGATAGATGAAAGCACCACACTGCTTTTCCTGTCTGGGTAGTGGTAAGATACTGCTTTCCAGTTCTTCTGCTTTATCTCCTTCCTTTTCTTGCGCTCTCCTGCCATGATCCCTCCAGCTGGAGATGAAAGAAGGCTGGTATTGGCCTCCCACAGTCTCAGGTGGGTGCTGTTCTCTTCCACCTGGAAGTGGCATGCTGGTCATGCTACACCACCTGCAGAATAAGTGAGGGTTGATATGTATTTTTTAAAGTTGAAAAGCCCCATGTTATTATTAAAAAAAAAAAGATACACAGAAACAGTAAAGTGGAAACTGTGTGGTTCCTCCTCTGCGTTAAACAATCTAAGTCCATATTGAACAGAATTGTTTTAAGAAAATGTTGCTCAGTTGTGAAGGAAAAACATATATATGCTCTCAGCAGCGTTGACAGGTACAATGGATCATATGTAAGCTCTTAATATTTCCAGGATCCAGCTGATACAGAATTTTTAACCTCATCACTCTCGGAATCACAGATGGTCACAAACCACACTCAGCCTCCATTTCAACCACGTTCCAACCAAACCCCTTTTACTCCATCAGCAAATAATTGCCCACAGCAATGATACCTCTCCAACAGTTGCCTCAATCACTACCCTGATGATGCATTTAGGGCCACAAACCGTTTTCTGAACATTTAAATTTTGGTTTGGTGACCACATGAGTGCTTTGAACTGCTCATTCCCAACACATAAATGGGATGCCTGTCACAAGACACTGTTTTAGCTTTTGGGCATTTGTCCTTGTACCTCTGGTCTTGGCAGTTTTTGCAGCACTTTTGCCTTAAGCATTTTTGCAATCAGGCATGTTAGCACCTCCTGGCTTTAGCAACTTTGCAGCCTTAGCTTATTGCCTCAAAGCTTTGGCATGAGTCTGCACTGTGGCATCCTTTCAACTCCAAACATACTTGCTTCACAGGTTTTCCTTGGGTTTTTCTTGGATGCAACTGCTCTGACCCTAGAGGGGGAAGGAAGACTGATCAGCAAGTTCAGACAGTGTCTGTGCAGCAGAAAGATGTCTATCACAAATGAGCACATTCACTACATCATCTGCCAGATATTGCACATGCTCAGGTACCATGAGAAATTTTTCCAGGCCTTCTTCGAGATTTCTCCTATAAATCTTCTGAGAGCCTATGAAGATTGGAGAAAACCCTGGCAAGCTTTGTAGTCCCAGACTGTAAGACCACCGTGTCTCCATACTCCAGTGGGTATAGTTTCCATGATTAAAGTATTTTCCCTTTCACTTCTCTTCACAGCCAAGAAAACCCATCAGATAGAGATGGATGTTGAGTTTAAGGGCTGGTAGTTCAGGGTGACAAGTGCTGATTTGGTAGATGAGTTGTTTTCCACAACCACCAGTAGACACCCAGTTGTCCTTTGTACTGCCCCCACTAAAATATTCCTTTTCAGGTGTTATCACCTCTTCTTTCCATTGTATTCAGGAAAATGAGTTTTAGAAGTCCTAAAGCAGAAGAATCCATGATGATGAGTATAAAGGCTCGTGCCGGGTTAATCTTTGTTTTCTCCCTCTATTACTCTGAAGGTCCTCATCAGCAACTGCCTTCAGTG
This sequence comes from Geospiza fortis, assembly GCF_000277835.1. NCBI lineage: Eukaryota > Metazoa > Chordata > Aves > Passeriformes > Thraupidae > Geospiza > Geospiza fortis. The sequence goes on along the minus strand of NW_005054415.1, from coordinate 1,119,384 downwards.
AAGGCCTGAGTTAAGAAATGCTTTGATTTGTGAATTCCTAATTGTCACCTGTTATGTCCTGCAAGTTCTCTCTCAAAGACCTTTGCATAGCTAACTCAGTAATCCAGATTTCAGCTCACCACAAAAGTAGAAGGGTGAAAAAGTCAGTTGATGCTGCCTAAAACTAGTGAGACTCCTTCTACCATATATCTCTCTATAGCTGTGGAAGCCAGGCCAGGGCTTTCCCAGCAATTTACAAACAATTGGCTTTTTCAGTATATTTTAGTGGGTGCTGGACCTAGAATCTGTTTTCTTGGAATCTGATTGCAGATTCTCCAGAAGAAATTCCAAGATCATACAAAATTAGCAGGATTTTTTCTGTCATCATTTCCCCAAGGAAATTCTGTTCTATCTAAATAAAATGAACTTGCAGTTTATTTGCTAATCAAAAACTATGGATGTTCCCTATAGAAGGGAATCCTTCAGATATTTTAAAGTGTGATTTTCCTGAGTTTTCTTTTTCCAGTGGATATTTTGCTGAGATGAAATTTGCTAACAATTGTAACAATATGCAGAGAAACAGGAAAAAAAACTTTTTTTCCACATCATGTATAGTGTACTACACATAAAAAGAAAAAAAAGCAAAGTAGAAAGTACTGCCATGACTTCAATAATCAGAATCTTTCCTTTAGCATCTAAGAAATGACAAGTAAGAAAGTTTTAATATAGGAGAGGATTTTTATTTGCATTTCTTAACAATAAGGGTGGTTTATACTCCACCTGGTGTCTTTTCTCACATCATCTTTTATGGGCTTCTCTCAGTGACAAGTACCTTTGTACAAAGGTTTCCTTCCCCCCTCTCCCCCTTCTCTGGTTCTAACTCTCTAGCAGGCTTCAGCATACAAACACAATGGGAGCATTGAAAGGAAGACAGTGGGACACCTCCTTTGATCTTGTGTTCTAATAACTTGTGTATGTTTGTGTCCAAAAACAATGTTCCAAGGCTGTGAGGACTGCTGCTGCCGAAAAGAATACTCATCACAGGGGCGGTGGAATAGTTAAACTGTATTCAGGAGAGTAAAGCACTGGCCAATAACGTAAACAACAGACTGTAAACTGCACTGAAATGCTTTGATGACTGAAGAGAGCCCCACTCCACAGCTGACAACACAGACATCATAGGTCTGTTCAAAGCATGGCACCGAGGGTCACCATTAAATCATATAATTCCCTATTACTTTTCATATCCATTCTAGGGGATACTCACTGCACATGGACAAAAGAAACATGTCTTGCATTAAAGCAAATGGCTACTGTCAGATAAGCCAGCTGAGCTCCTCCACTCTGCTGCTACTTGCTCAATGTTGTTGAGGTTTTTTAAACTGTAAGAAGCTGGATTTCTATTTTCATTTTTCATTTTGTAACTCACTGGTTCTTTTCTTTCTGAAAAAGGAAAAAATTATTGCTGGAAAAACAATTGGCATGGGAACAAAGTAGGACCAGTCAGACCTTACACACAAAGCACGCTGCTTGTGTAAAAGTCACTTCTGACAAAGTGGCAACCCACAGCAAGGGGTGGAGGAAGGAGAAAGTTGCTTGATCACTGTCTCATTATTTACAACTATGGGGTGGTAAAGTCTTATACTGTCACATGTTGACAAATCCATGATCTTTGGGAAGAAAATGTAAGAATGAGGATCTGCACCTATATTTTGTATTTAGGTTCCCCCTCTGGAGTATTTTCAGCATATTTGAAACTACAGACATTGTCAGTCACCCAGGCCTGATTTCCAATATGATAGCATTTGCAAAACTCTCATGAAACGTGAAAGGCTTGAATTCAATGTATGCTGGTTCAGCACAGCACTTCTATGTTGGTTTTGCTGGTTTTTTTTTAAATAAAGTTTATTGAAGTTCTGTTGCTATAGTAAACAGGGTTGGTCTGTGCTTACAAATAAGTGTAAGAAGTGTTAACTTAATAAATATCTGAAAAGGATGAAAAATGTTAATAAAACTACCTTTTAAGCTCTGCGTGAATTACAACAATTCCAAAGTGTTTTGGCAAACACTTATAACCATATTGTACTAGGAAAGAAAACTTTCCTCAAAAACTCTGCCTGGACCACCATGTCACTGTACATATCTGGCTCCAGTAACTTGCCACAAGTATTTTGTCACTCTAAGAGAAACTTGGCTATAAAAGAATGCCTTCTTTTGAACATTAAGAGTCAGCAGAATAAGCAATCAGGTTTTTTACATGTTGTTTATGCATTGAGAATGACATATCATGTTACTAATGTTTTTCCCCTCAGGTACCCTGTGCACACCCAGGAGTGGACACTGGAGAGGGGCTGAGGCACAGAAACTGCCCTTCTGCATTTCCCTGTGTGAGTTTCTGCTCTGCAGTACCCAGCAGAGCCCAGCTGCCTGTAGCCCACAGACAGTCTTGGGGATGAATTACCCAGAGTACAACAGAAAGATCCAAACAGTGAGCTGCTGAGCACAGTCCTGGCTCAGTGCTCAGCCTTTGTGCAGCTTACCAAGGCTGTTGAATCAGAAGCAGACTCGTTTCAGGCCCAGCCCCAGGGAGATGCAGGCACACAGCAGGAGCACAGAGCGTGTCAGCACTGCCCAGCACAGCACACGCACGCTCCGGGTGACGAGACATGGACAGAACCCCGTGTGCAAGGAATTCCTTATCAGGAAAACAGAAATCACTAAAGCAGTTCAACTGTATTGAGGCCACCAGCACAGCACACACAACTTGATTTAAATTGTCCTTGCTGCTTACCTATATTCTCTAAACTTTGCTGTGGAAAACAGCTCTGATTTCAAAATTTACTTAAGTTTTTTTCTTACAAGGTGCATCCAAAGGGACCACAAAACTGACTCATATAGATAAGACACTATCTTAAATGAGCTTAAAATGAAAGTCCACTTCTACAGGGGAACTTCTGAAGGACTGGCAGAGGGACAGACACAAAACGAGCAAGTAAACTCTGAACATTTAATTTACACTTCTTGGCTTTTCATTTATCATTAACTATCAGTGTTACAAGATGCTACCAAACACACTGCACATTGATTTAATTTGGGTTCTCAATACATGACCTCTGCAACATTTTGTTATGGCATTAATGACATAATTATTGCATTCAGATAGGCTGCATTAGTTTGAATGAAGATAACCCATGGAGATCCACTTTGCTGCTCTGTTCTACTTTCTGTGTCCTTTTATATTGTGCATTTTCAAATACATGACAGAAGCTACAGGAATTCTGGGATTTGCATAAAACTAACAAGCCCTCAATTCTTCTGCTGGCATTCATAATTTTGCCATGGTGGTTTTGAACTAATGCCAGACCACGTCTAACCACGGCAGCATTTCTGGCAGCGTCCTGCAAGGCAGGGTGCATCATAGCAGGCTTTCCCTTTTGCCTCTCTTCTGGCAGCCAAAAGGCAGACAAGTGAAAGAACTCAGGCACATAAACCACACACCTTGCACTTCCTCACAGCCTCCCTTGCAGAAGGTTCTTGCAATAGCTTAAGAGAATCTTTCCCTGTAAGACTCCTTCAGTATCATGAGGCAGGTATAGGACTGGGGCTGGGTCACTGCTGCTAATACCACATTCACACAATAAGAGAACAGTGTCTTATTTATTAATCCAAATTTAGATTTTAAAAAATACAAATTCCTGAACATATACTAGATAGAATTTATCTTCCTCTACAGTCAATGGAGAGAAATGGGTGATTCATGTGACCTATTTTATATGTCTCTATGAAGTTGAAATGAATCATCTTCTAAAAGTACCTATTAGGACATGATTTGTCTCACCTTAATATAGACACTTAAAATAGGTCAGATGAACAGGTTATTCCTCTCCCTTGGCTATAAGGGGAGACCAGGTGACCAGATCAAGTGAAGATATTGTAGATAGCTAAAGTTGAGATGCATTCCACTTTGTGCATATGGAGCAAGATTTTAAGGTTCTTTTTCCTCCTGGTCTCAAAGGGAGAGGTGACTTTCCTTTTTTTAAAACACAAAAAGACTACTTCTGCTTGCTATGCACTGTAAAACACTCAGGAGATCAGAGGGAACAAAATGCTACTATGCTGGAGAAGGTTCAATTAGGATGTACAAAAGCGTGAGAGATCTCAGATCTGTCACACAGTCACTGTGTAAGTTACAGGTGTGTTAAGGGCATTCTTGTAGTTGTAGCTGGGGGTCTGTGGAATGTTTCAAGGAGCGTTTTCTGTTTCTGCAAGGAGTTAGAATGTCACCACAAAAAGTTTCTTACTGCTCCAGTCCTAGGGCTTGCTGTAATCAGCCCTCTTTTGCAGAAAGATACTGTCCAGAAAAATGCTGTGACCAATCAGCCATTCCCATGAAGCTCAAGCAGACAAACACATGCAAGAACAGCTCTGCAATCTCTGCTCCTCTGGTACTCCTAGCCAACTAAACAGTGGGAGTACTGTAGCTTACATAGGCTCAAGGAAAGTTTGGGCAAACCAACATAAGGGAAATCCAGTGACAGTTTCTAAATGCAGAGAAATAATTTCAGACTCAAGAATTCCCCGAATAACAAGTTGTGAGAGACTGAGAGATGATTGAGTGGAAGTATCATGATATGTTAACCCTATTATATTCTTCCCCAGGCATCTGCTTTTGGTCATTGTTAGAGACCAGTGCCCTGTTCAGCAATTCTTGATCTACCTACCACAAAAAAATAAAGTGGATCATGAGTGTTTCAGACCAACTGAAGTTCAATTAGTGTAGTCCCCATAGAAGAGAGGAAGAAAATTCTTGCACCAAGTTCAACTAAGCCACTGAGCTGGTCTGGAGGCTCCATACTGATTTCAAGAGACCCATGAGGTACTATTCAGTCTCTTCATGTCTGAGTAGCTGTACAATAATATCCACATTATTAAAATAAAATCTTGTTTCATAAGACAGTTTCCTCATATGTTCTGAGTATTTCCTACTGAGAGTGGGAAGGCATTAATAAAACTGGATTTAAAATTCTACAAATCAGCATAAATCTCTATGGAAAAAGAATATACTTCAGCTCTTCCCTGCTGTTGGATTATTGTTGAATACCCTATGGTTCTCCACAAATTCTTTTCTGTAGCACAAACCAGTGAGACGGATAATAGAACTTTTGTTTATAAATTCTATATTCTCTTTACTATAACATCTAATATTTTAATAGCTCATCTTCCACACAATGGAATCATACTCAGAATTATGGCACCCTGACAAATAGTTAAGGAGTTTAAATATATCAGTCTTAAATCAGGCCAAACAGGACTAACAGCCTAAAGCTGACATAGGCCCCCCCGGTCATGAACGAGGAGGTTTAGCAGTGTCGGTTCCTGTGTTGGTTCCTTGGGTACTGCACTGGGGCTGCCTCCAGCTGATCACAAGGCTCCAAGCCCAGCAGTTCAGCCAAGGTTCAGCCCACCTGCCTGTGCCTTCATCCAGACGCTCCTCCATCCCTCTGTCAGCAAGGATGCTACTGTGTTAGACACTGTCAGAAGTTTTACTGAAGTCAAGATGAACAATATCCTCTGCAACATCCACCTTTCTTACAGAAAGGTTTGCCAGGGATTATTTCCCCCCTTCATAATCACTGCAGAGCACTCCCAGTCACCTTCTGTCCTAAGTGGGCTTGGAAGTGGGTTCCAGGGTATTTGTTCCATTGCCTTCCCTGGGATCAGGGTGAAGCTCTGGTCTGTAACTCTCAGATTCTCCCTTTTGTCCTCCTTGAAGATATGTGTCACATTTGCTTTATTTCAAAAAGCCTTTCCCAATAGTGGTGACCTTTCAATGATAGCTGAGAGTGGCCTCACAGAGATATCAGCCAGCTTCCCCATGAGTGCATCCCATCAATTCCCATGGATTGGTACATCCAGCTTCTTGGAGCACCCCCTAACCTGACATTTTTCACTGAGGGTGAGTCTTCACTGCTTCAGACTTTCTCACTGGCCCCACGAACCTGGGATAGCTGGAGGCTGGTTTTACCAGGAGAGAAGGAGCTGAAGAGCTCAGTGAGCACCTTGGCCTTCTCTGTGTCCTTTGTCACCAAGCCCCCTCCTCACTCAGCAGCAGACCCACATTTTGCCTGTGATACTCTTGCAGAAGCCCTGTCTGTTGCCCTTCCCAGGCCTGGCCTAATTAGACACCAGCTGGGCTCTGACTTTTCCAGCCCCAGCCCCACATTTGCCTGGGATGCTGGAGTTTGCAGTGTGGAACACTGAAGTTTGTGTCTAGAGCCAATCTCAAATTCAATGTACCAGCCTCACAAGTAAACATGGAATGGTCTTTTGTGTACAAACTGGCAGGAGACTGATTTTGCAAGGAGCCCAAACTATCCCAGCCATCCATAATTTTCACTTCAGCAATTAAAAGAATCCAGATGTGATTCTCTGCGTTCATTTAAAGAAAATTAGACAAAAGTAAATATTACAAGCAAATAAAAGAGTTTCAAACTGCTACAATGGTCCAAGCCTTTGTCATGGTTACAGCTGGGACCAGAGCTGTGCAGAAAGTAGGTTTTCTGCTATGTTGGAAATTCCATAATTTCTTTTTTCATTCTAAGTGAGGAAAAAACTCTTTATTTATTTTCATAAATTTTTCAAAGTTCTTTTTAGGTTTAAACTGATGGTTCTGATTTTTAGACTTTTCTTATTACAACAGAGTTTGTCTTCTTAATTTTAAACAATGGGCTAAAAATCTACTTTACAAGGTCATAATGTTCTATTCCAAAAATATAAAGAACTTCTGTTTCAAGTCTATTCAAGTATTCTGCTCCAGTATTTTAATACATAGAGCATTGTCAAAAGTGAAGAATTTCTATTGATTGCCATTTTGCAATGAAGAGCAGGTCCACAATAAATTTTCTGACCAGTTCCAATTTGAAATGTGAGAGAATACAGAGACTATGCTTACAAGTTGCTTTGTATCTTCAATGGTATTGCTTATCCCTTTCATCTTCTAAGAGCAAGGATGACTCAGAAAAACATGATCAAAAAATTCAGGTCCTAAATATAACAAATATAGTGATTGTATATATTTTTTAATCTTATTTTAAGGGTTTAAGATATCATCTGAAAAAAACATTTTCAAATTCTGATTAATCTGATTCTTTATTGACCTAGGTTCATCTTCCCAGGGATTTTAGTGTGGAAGGTACACTTTCATTTCAGAAATTCAGTGTCTCTATTTCAGTTTTGCTGTAAAGGAAGAACATTTATTTCTGTCAGTTTCCTTTACTGCCATACTGCAGGGTGCCTCTGATTATGCTAAACATTTGGGCCAGTTAAAGCCAGTTAGCTTTATTTTATGTGTTTTTATACTGCGGATTTTTACATTTCCTTTGTTAGGACACCAGGGCTTTTTCACCACATGAGATGCAAAAATTAATAATACTTTGTTTTGCTAATCCTGAGTTAACAGTCACAACATACAGCATCCAGCCTGACCCTGAACAAGAATTCTGGGCCTGTCAGATATTCCAAATAGTACAGACATAATCCTATTAAAAAGATAAAATAATATAAGAGAAAACAAAGCAAAAGGAATCTTAAGTATGTATATTCCTCTTTAGGCTTCACAACTGAGCAGTCCCTCTGAAGCCATCACATTTCTTTACAGTGGAGCTTTCTGGTCCAGCCCTGTGCATAGAAAAGGCAGCTGCATATCCTTGAGTTCTTTCCAGCCTGCATTCGGCACAGATTTTGAGTATAGGATGAGCATCTGACCTTTAAAAAAATCTTAAATTCAGAATATATAAAACAGGCTGCTTAGCCATTCTTCTTCTTTCTAAAGGAGATTAAATGCAGTTGAAGAAACTACACTGCATTCAGAAACTGGACCCTTTGGAAGAAAGGGTGACATTTTCTCAGAAAGAAAAAGTCCACAGACTAGGACTTTTCAACTGTTTCAGTATAAAAGAGCCAAATATAAAGAACAGGAAACCATTCTGTACTTTCAGAATAATGTGAAAAAGACAACCCAAGAGAGCTTTAATACCTGAAATGCTCTTAAATCCTAAAGAAAGACTTTTTGTAATACTATATCAAAAGGGGAAAGGGAAATAGCCCAACACAGTGCTTTCCTTTTTTCAGCATGATATGGATGTGGAAAGTATGTTAATTCCCGTATTCTCAAAGGAAAACAAATAGCATAAACAGGCAGACAGGAGAGGAAGAGAGCAGTATGTTTAAAATAATAGAGAAACCCACCACTCATTTAAGCTGTTAGCTCTGGGAAGGCTCAGGCTGTGTGTCCAATCACAGGACCTACAGTTTATGTCAAGGCTTGTTTCAGATGCATTCTGCACCAACTCCACCAAACACAAACACAATTAGAGCATTCAGCATCAGACAGTAGGAGATCCCCTTTGATGTTGGGATAAAATGAGGATATGCATGGTTTTGTCCAAAATGACAACCATCCCAGGTTTACTAATGGGTATCTAATAGAAAAAGAGAACTTTATGATGCTCATTAATTACCAAACTGTCATGTGCTTCTGGCAGAAAGAAAGTAATCCTCTTCTCCAGATTAGACAGCCACCACAAAGGACTTCAAAGAACTTTCAGTCCCCTCCCCTGAGAGCTGCCTTGCATAAACCTCACAGCACTAACCGTGCAAATTAAAAGAAGGGAGCAGTTGACAAACCCTTCCTGATACATGCGCAGTCTATTGCTGTTGGCAGTTCAGACACGAGCCCTTATTCTGCTGGCAGATGTGCACATTCTCTGTACAGAAAACGTGCTCTAAAATTCTCACAAAACTTTACAAATTATCAGTAAACAATGCTCTCCATTCTTGCTTTCAAACCTGGAGATATTTGTGCTGAAGATCCTTTGGCAGCAATAAAAATTCTTTTTTAAGAACATGAAAATGTAGAAGAAATGCAGCTAAAAGTCTAGTTCTCTGAAATTTTCCTCAGATGCTGTTCTTAATAAGGAGCAGCTAAAATATGCCTTTTTCTGGCAATTCGCCACAATGGGTATAAAGGGCTACAGAAATCATCCAATATGAGAATGGATGTGTGTGGGAGCATGAAGCACTTACAGTGATTCTCCTAGTTTAAATGGTCAGACATTTATGGAGTTGGAGATTTTGACTTCAGCACAAATTCCTTCCCTTGCTGTTACATTTCTATAAACTCTTTCCATGTAGCTTTTTTTTTTTCCAGAGACTGAACTACAGACTTCAAAGTAGGCAGTACATTTCACATATTTATGATTGTCACCCAAATACATGTATTTATGGTTGTTTTCACAAAGGTCTGAAACAGTGATAAAGTCTGAATGTCTCTCAGGAGGAGTGAGGGGACAGGTACTTCTGATATTTGGATGGATTCCAGATGACAGGATTGTGTTCCCCCAACATATTTGCCTTTTGTTTTCTTTATTTACTCATGTAGATTCTAATCACTTTACTGACAAGGTGAAAGACAATGAGCTCCATTATGATTTACAATCTGAATATCCTTATTCAAAGCATCCCAAGCAGTATTTGGTTAAAGCTGTGTGCCTTGGTCTTGCTGGACAGATCAAATATTTAAAAGGTACCCCACAAATTTTATTTTAAAATTTTAATTTAAATTTTAATTCAAATAAGGTCTCTCTCCAACCAATTTGACAGACATTTTATAACGATTGCCAAAAGCATACTGCTACCCAAAATAGGAGTGGCTTTATGTTTATTAAGAACATAGAAGTCCAGGGGAAGTAGTGCTGAGTGAGAAACAGTACTGAAATAAATAATCATAGGGACCATCAAAAACTGTTCCTTTGTTCATACCACTTTTCAAACAGCACTTCTTTGGTACATCCTGGTGAGCCTATTCCAAACCCTAAACACCTTGAAAGATTCCCTCCTTCCCAAGTAATGTGTGTGCTACTTCTCAGTTTGATTTTTAAATAGCAACAGCATGCCCAGGAGAAAATAGGTTTAATTTTCCTTTTTTTTTAATAAATGAGTTATTTAAATCCTTGAAAAGTCTAGGGTTGCATCAGAAACATGATGTATGCTGAATATGACCAACCTAGGTCACAGCTACATATGTAAAATATTAAATGAGGCTGGCTGACACTTGTTATTCAACCTTCTTAGTGAAACAAATCATCTTTCAGAGAGTAAACCCCACGATCATTTCAACCTAAATTAAATTTTCATTGTAGAGAAATGTCAAGAGCTTAGAAAATATGAGCACAAAACTGGAGAAAATGGAGTTTTGTCTGAGAATTCTTTCTCTTTTCACCTTCCATTGATTGTCTCTGAGGATCAAAAGCACATTTCCTGTTGTTTCTACAGTTAAACTCTTTATTATTGTTTTTACTCACTGAACATGTTTTTTCTGGAGTATTCTTTTTCTTCTATACTAGTAGCTACTAAGGGTCCCAACATTGCTGAATTACCATGGGCAGAACCTTGACTTTCCTATGAGCTCCCCAAAATGGGCATTTCGAATGGACCCAGTTGTGCATGACAAGATAAAAATGTAATATTTGAATGTGAGACAGTCTGTGTTTGGTCAGGCACAGAGAAGCTGCCTGGCAGGTGCCAGCTCCAGCTCTTGACCATGGGAACCAGAAAGTGCCTACACTGAGGGAAGGACAAGCACTGCTCACACTGAGAAGTCAAATGAAATATGATTTCAACCACTAAAATAGCACCATTGTATTGTGCTCTTGATGCCACTACCTGTTGCTTTCTCTGGTGTGAAATCACCAAAAATTATTTTAAATTATTAATAAAGACAAACAAAGTATTTGATTAGTTTGCAAGTTAACTAAAGATGACCAGAGTTGTAGGTTGAACAGACACAGGATTTTCTTTTCTACCACTTTTTAGAGGTTATCCACTACAGCTGAAAATCCAGTGCTCATCCTCACTTTGTACTTGCAATTCAGCTGATGCAAAAAAGCAGGACATAATCTTTGACACAACATCCTCTGTTAAGAACATCCTCCTCCACCTTCTTCCCCAAAGATAGCCAAGAAACTGTAGTTTCTTCAGCACAAATTCAAAACACAGCCCTGTACCAGCCTCTCTGAAGAAAATTAACTCTACCCCAGCTGAAACCAGCACAGGAACAGAGAGTAAGGCACCCCCAGCTCAGTGTCACAGGCACCCATTTCTGAGGCAAGTCCTCTCCTGGGAGGTGAACAGAAGTGATGCATTCATACTCCTTTCCCTGCCAGGCATTTGTCTGTGATTTTTGTCTCAATAAAACCAAAATCACAGTTAATTCCTGAATGGATATATTTCTGGGGACACACCAGCTTCCAGGACATGCCCACAAAAATGTGGCACTTTTTGTTGTCTGTTTTCTCTAGTGAATTTCAATGGAGAACTCGTTCCAAAATTCCCTGGTTGGTATCAGACAAATAAGTAATTCTCCTGAATATGAGATAATTTCCATTAGTTTTCCTCTGGTTAAGTGACAGTTGAAAGAAAAGAAGTGCTGGGAAAATTTTGGAATAAGATGATCCTTGCAGGCAGAAGTTGAAGTGGTTTCAATCAAAAATGCAATCACAGAGGAGTTTGCACTGAATTTTTGTGCTGCATTTTCAAACACGTGAAAGAAGCAGTGAAAGAACAAATGAAGACAGTGAAAAGAAACCCAAGGCAAGCAGACAACATGATCTGAGAAGAGATAAGAAAAAGAGTTTTAGGGTAGAGGGCTGGATGGACAAAGGCCTGGGTCTGTAGGTGCTGTTATTAATCCCAGCTATGCTCAGGGAAACAGGGCTCAGTGCATATTCCTTGTGACCAAACAGATTTGTCCCAGAGAAACAATTCACTCCATAGCCAACTTCTCCTCCTAATAGAAACAAGCTAAAATTGGCAAGCCCCTTAGGTCAAAAAGAGATTAGTGGTGTTAGCAATGAGATCTGAAGTGAAAGCAGAGAAATTTCAAGTTGCTGTTCCTGCTCAGCCAAAGTGCAAGCTCTGGTATTTTTTCAGTTCAATGTCAAACTCAAATGAATGGCTCACAGGACAGTCAGAAAGGGCAGGAGGGTTTAGCAATCACCTAGTCTGATCTAGCACCAGTGATGGTCCCAAATCCTTTCCCCGCCAGTCATTCCAATCCAGGACCAGCCCTTGATATGCTGGAATCAACCAGCATGGGCCATAACGGGCCACAGCATCACTAAGATGTACAAGTCAGGAGGGACTAAAAAGACCCCACTTGAACTGGCAAAGGACACGAGGAAATTTGTATTTTTGGCATATTCAAGAACTCGTAAGGTCTTCCAGGATAAACAGGCAAGGAACAAGTTTATACATACTCAGATGCATCTGGACTTGCAGATCAAGATCAGGGGAGAAAAGAAGCAACAATCATTCCAGGAGGCTGTGGATTTGCTGATAGAACTTGACCCTTTCCCTTTTCCCCCCAGCAGTGAACTTCATGGGAAGGCAACTGGAGCTGAAAAAGATGCCAGCTGATTGCTGTGAGCTGAGACAGGACAACTGGGAGCCTGATCCTGGGAAAGCAGAAGTCTGAGGTACTTTGAGATGTTTCTGTGCAATTTCTACAACAATCAATTCAGTTGGTAGAAAAAGAGTAAAGGGGAAACACTGAAATATTAAATTAAGTCATTAAACCTGCTGGCATGAAAAACTTTCCCCTAAAAAGAACTGGCCAAGTCCCCAGATGATCACACAGAAGTTTAAAGAGTGTAGGAAGCTGATTTGTGAGTTTACCAGAAGGTGAAAACTTCAGCATAGGTTGGATGAGAAGGAGGAACCCTTATAGTGGTCAGCAAACTGTAATTGGGCACTTGTAGGAGTTCATTCATCCCTTCCATACACACAAGATAATGCATACACAAGGACTGCTCCCTTTCTAGTCTGCCCATGAGTTAAGTTTTTACAGAGTGAGCCCAGAGCCCAGTGATGGAGGCTGAGCCTGTAACAGAACTATGAGTGGTGCTTTGGAACAGGGAGTGCTCATGTTCCATAGTACTCTACCCCCTGGCTGTAGATTTTAGCTCAGTAGGACATTTCTACTTAAATTTTCAGAAGAACAAATTTGTGATCTGGGGAAACCATGTATTGCTGCCGTAGCTTTATAGATTTGATGCAAACAGGCTTACATATAGGGATGGCAATAATGCTTTGTCCATTATTACTGTACTGAAAAATCAGCAAATGCTCTCCCAACCAGAGCAACTACCAGGTAAAGACATCCAAACAAAACTACATAAGACAAAAACCAGATGGCCCCTTGTGCCTCTGTTAACTCCTGTTAATATACCTGAAAGAACTGGTTCATCAAAACCATGAGTACACCCAGAATTTATACAACTGACAAAGTTCCCACTTCATTGACTGGAACAATGGATTTGTTCTTTCTGTAATAGCCTACAGGGTGCTGAAATACTTACCTAAGAGGGATGCTGCATTGGAACAGAATGTCACAGTGAAATCATCTGGTAAATGAAGCACTCCACTCCAGCATGCAGTTCTTCTTCAGATAACCATGCTTAATGCTTTTTCCATCACAGAAGAAAATCCTGGTAGTTCAAATTGAAATAAATATGTGGGATATGGAACAATGTACAAGTTACTACTGGGCCTTTTGAGACAGAAGTACTCTGGCTGAAGCTGTTGCTATTATGAGTCTCTAAGCTGCAAGCTGACAAATATCCATGTTGTGTCTTAGTTTACACAGCCCTGTTCATGGGTTTTTCTAAATGACCAACAATTAATATTTCATGCAATCTTTTTTTTTTAAACCATTTGTTCATTCTATTGTGTGATTACGAAACGAAGACAGACCTACAGCAAATATAAGGTAAGGTGTCCTTTCACAAAGGAAAGCAGATATCAGCTCTGAACCTCTACAAACAAATGTAGAGTGGAAATGCACCTGATTTGCTAGTCCCATATCTAAAACAAACATTTCTAGGACACTTGAACAGTTTTGTATCTTTAAGACAAGCACTCACACAGTTCAGAGATGAAAAAGTTGCTATAATATGGGGCCTCTGTCAAGGGGCTAACACCTCACTTGCTTTACAGACAAGTAACCTCCATTTCCTCCTCCATTTCCTTGTTTTTTTCAAAACCTTCCCGAAAGTTTTAGCCATATGGTGATTCAGAAATACAATTCTTAGGTCCTGTTTTCATCACAGGAAAATACCCCACATGCTAAGCTTAATTAAAGCCTAACACATCCTTTTAAAATAATTCACACTACCCATGCAATGTTCATTTTCCTGCTACAATACCATCTTGCCCTGCCTACATTTACTCTATTCCTTAAAAACATATATTAATCTTAAAGAATGGCTTATAGTTATTCCAAATAGCTTCAGCTAGCAAAATATAGAGCATGAGCTCATCTTTCCATAGAGCATGATGGAAAGAAAAGGAAAACCAGTTGGAGGTAAATGGTAAAAAACAGTCATCTATACTAATGAACTGTGCTGTAAAATAATCTTAGTTGACTATGCCACAGTCTTACTCAGAAGCAGGTCTAAACAAATTCTGAAATTATGTGGAAGGGATTGTTGGAGTTGCCTAAGCTAGTTAAGAGCCTAGAATGGGTTGAGGGGAAGGTTCTCTACTGGATTCAGGTATGACATGCTTGGGATGAAGCAATGAACAGATCCACAGCAGTAATGCTGATTGGAATCAGGTGTTTATCATGAGGGTCACATGTCAGAGTAGGGGTATTGAACAAATGGAAAATGTTAGCTCATGATCAGATAGCAGATACTTTCATAACAGAGAGAGATCTCTGGTTTATAAGGCTCCTCACATAGGACAATAAATGGGTGATGGGAAATAAGTTAGTCATGCTTACCTGAAGTGTTAACCATAGAAATGCTTCCATAAAATCACAAATTACCCATCTGTCATTGCTGGACACTCCCCAGGCTTGACAGCATTGCAGCAAGTATGCAAAATGCTGATACCCACAAAGCACTCCAGACGAGTCTGGTGTACCCAGCCAATGATAGCCCATAACTGTGGGGGCATAATAACTGATCTTGAGAGGATGATAGAGCAAATAAACTTATTGCCAGATTATATTTAATGATATAAAGTTAACAAATTGGGAAAATAGCTCTATTTACTCTGAAGGCTCTTCTGAGGGTGTTTGTATCTTGAAAATAATCCCAATGTTAATGCGAAATTGTGAGTTCATTTGCTATTTAAAAAATAATCAGTATAATAGCTGTTAAGAAGATTTATCTGATGATCCTGTTGAGGGTCAGAACAGCTTATCTGTTCTTAGAACTGTAAAGATAATATTAAGCATGCAAAGGAGCAGCTATGGATCTAGACAAAGCTGCTCAGCAAATCAAAAGGCTCCCCTGCTATGTTACACAGCACACAAACAGCTTTAGCTCCAGCTCTGCACACACTGACAGCTACTTACATGAATTTTAACACTAGGACACAACATTAAGATGATATTTTCAGAGCGGTATTTTTCCTATTTTGATGTCCCTCACTCTCTGGCAGCCTTCTCTGAGTGACTAACTTCCACACATGAGAAAAGAGAATATACATGAAAGAGGCAGAGAAGGCAGAAGTGCTGGTGCACTCTGACAACGAGTCCTGAAAGCTGGAGTTGGCACCATGGGCTGTGGAAGAGCTCAGAGCTTCCCTGGTACAGGAAAGGTCCATGCCATGGTGAGTGTGCACAGCACACATAAAGCCTAAAACCAGCTATAAAATAAAACTCCAGTTTAACCCTCCTCTTGAAATCTCAAGATGCATATCACAAATAAATACTTTGATATGGAGAGCATACACTTCAAACCAGAAGTTCTCCTTGTGCCTCTAAAGTAGGAATGTCAAGTTTCAGCTTTGTGAATGTGAGCTGATAACCCAGTTAAGGATACAACCAGCAGTTCAACAACTGCTCAGCTGTGTCATTTTCTGACCAGCTTCTCTTTTTCTACTCTAGAGTAAACACAGTTGACAAGGCCAAATATGTAGAACACAGACATGCAAAAAAACCCAAACAACAAATCAAAATAAAACTAGTGGCTCCATACCCACAGGGGAGAGCCCAGTCTGTTCTCTTGCAACCAGTGTTGGTTATAAGAGAAATTCCTGTGAAGGCAAATTTCTGTGAGAGAGAAGTTGTGCACAGCAAATTTCTGTGAGAGAGAAGCTGTGCACAGCACGGGCAGGGAGCTCTGCCAGGCTGGGCAGGGAGGGTGGGCATTACTGGAGTCACTTGTCACACAGGAAATGAGGGACAAAGGGATCAATTGCTTGTTGGAAAGAGAATTAAATCAACCAGAAATCAGCAATGAGGGACAGGGCAGATGTAGAACATTAAGACTGATGGTGTTGTTCTCGTGATTTAAGTACAGATTGCAATATCTAAGACTTTCAAAAGAAAAAGTTTATGAACTAAAGTACTGCAAATAGATTTCTGTATTTTGTGAACTACAATAAGGTGGTGAGCCATGTAAAAGAAAAAAAATTCTAACATTTAGACTGTATTGAAATGAAACATTCCTTTCAAGTAAACACCTCTATAATAATCCTAGGTTATACATGCTTGAATAAAGACAATTGAAAAAAAATATAATTCGAAAGTAAAATATTTCAGGGGTGAAAAATATTAAGGGAACATTTTGGGTTCTGCAAACCACACTGCAGCTTTAAGACTAAAAACAAACAAACAAAAAATACCATTTATTTGATGGGGTTTTTCCCCATGGAGAAATACGTTTTGAGATCTGCATTTTTGCAGAACCTTGAGTAGCTTTGGGGTTGTCTCTCAGCAAAGCAGAGTTCATCCAGCTGCCTAATGAGGTAAGAGTGAGTGCTGGGATGGAGGATTGGCAGGCAGGACAGGCTCCTCAGTTTGGTAGTCAAGGAAGAGAAGGCATAGTGAATGGAAAAGGAATTTACTTTCAATGTTTATGAAGCGAAAAAGCAAGGAAACTAATGAAAAGATCCCAGTCTCTTTCTGGTAGGCTTACTGAAGTCTTATTTTTGCAAATATATGTAGTTAGATATCACTTGATTTATACAGTGTCATAAACTGTTATTACTCATAAGTTACTGGAGGGCAGAGAGACGTCTCCTCAGCTGGGGGATCCCCAGCTGTGTGGGTCAAAGGACACAGGCTCTGGATTGATGATCCTGAGCCCTGTGCAAAAAGGAAAACCAGGAGATGTAACTGCCATCTCAATTACAAAGTCTGGATCTAACCCCAGGGAGGAATAGAGCAGTGCACAGAAGCTGAAGCTGGAAAACTCCCTAGATTTTTTATTTTTTATTTTTCACTGACCCTAACAACTTCTTTAAAGAAGGAATTTCATCAGCTTGTGCAAGACACTGAAGGGACAGAAGGGGGATAGTTCCTGCAATAGCAGTGATTTGGACATACTGCCAAGTTCCTTGCTGTCTGATAATCACAGGTTTGTTTATTAATCTTGATTAGAAGGAACTCTTGAGATCATCTAGTCCAAACCTCTGTAACTTTTCTATCTGTTCATAATTTACTTTGGTGCAAATTGTGACCACAGCCTTTCACTGTGCATCTCCAAGAAGAGTCTCATGAGTATTTAGGGCCTGCAACACTTTGTCAAGTGAATGATTCAGTGTCATGTTTCTATGAACTACAAGCTGCTAAGGGAAGAACAAGGCATGCACAGATTAACTCCATCATCCTTCCTGATTCCAGCTAGTGGAAATTTAGCCCAAGTCTGCAGCCTAGCAGTGGTGCTTAATTAGGTATAGATTTCTGGAATCTATTTGGTTTCCACAAAATTGCATGGTGGAAAACACTGCAGTTGACTTGTAAATTATGAAAAAGTGCTTTCTTCACTTGAAGTGAAGCAAATCGAGCTCTCCCAGTTTTAGCAATATTTTATTGGAAGCAAATGAGACTAAGATGCATGGCTTCTCTGGATGATTTATGCAATTTCAGTGGCAATGGATCTCAAGGATGTTTTCAAACTTTAGACTTTGGGGAAACTGTTGAGATAACAAATGTTAACACCCTCTGAGAATTTCTCTGCATAATAAAGTTTACCATCAGGATTATCACAATGAAGTTTTTCCTCTAGACTTCTAGTAGTGTAATTTCTCATGTTAAGGCTCTCCAAAATAGGCCAGCTCATCCAGGATTTGCAGTAATATAGATATCATAATATATTGTAGATTGACTGGTAAATCTATACATGTACATAAAGACTGACTGCAACAGTACAAAGAAAGAAACAAATTTGGAAATAGAGATTTATTTTTCCCCTAAAGGACAAGCTCTTGCCCACTTGTAAGATCAAAGGCAAATTGCAAAGCTATTATCAAGAAAAACATAGCTGTGTCAGTCCAAACCACTAATCACTTTAAAATCTTCTATGATTTCTTCTATATTAATGTTGAAAGCACTACTGGTCAGAATGCTGAACCTGAAAATTGAAAAACTCTCCTCTTAAAATGATGCTTTACTTATGCTGTGGTTGCCCTCCCTCCAGTCTGATACCATCTGTCCATTGCTTTCCAAGAGTTCAAGTATAGTTACAGTGAAAGAACAATAATTAGACCTTAGTTGAAATACCAGGTGTAATACCAGCTTAGTATATTCCAGAAAAAAAGAGTCTGTACTGACTGTTCATGGTGGTGCTGAACTGTCTCTTTGCAGCTTTTTCAATTTTTCCTTCTGTAGACTTTCCAATAAATGCCTTTAAAGCTCACTACTGTGATCCCTACCCACCGCTTTTGTTTCAGTGTTGAGTCATTCTATTTAAGTCCCTTTGTAGCAGCAAACTGCCCTTTGTATAAACTGAACCTAGTTAAGAATTCCCTTTTGCTGCGAATCCGACTGGAATTCTTGGCGGTACACAATGGCATACACCATAGCAGGGTGTTTGCTCCAGTATTTCACTCAAAAGCACTGGGCTTTGTTCTGATTTACACACTTCAGATAAGATCAGAATCAGGCCAACAGCTTCTGCCAAAAGAGCATACAAACTGAAAGGCAGAGAAGATAAAACAGACTCACTCCAAGAGATTCAGAGAATGAAAGTAGCATAAAGCTTTTTAACTTTTTCTGTTTTGGCTGGAAGTGATGCTAGCCTGTGTGGAGCATCCATAGACCTTGTGAAAGCAGACAGCTCTACAGAGATATTAGAGAGGAAAGTAAAAAGAAAAACGAACTGGTAAAAAAATAGAATTAAAACTTTAATATGTTGCCCTGCTTCAAAGAAGGTTGCTTTGTTCGTACTGCATGGTGCAATCACACTCAGATTTTTAGAGACCTCAGGACTACCCTCTTTGTAAAGAAACATTAAGAGTCTAGAGAACAGTTCATTACTGTTGCATCTGTCCTTCTGACACATATCTTCCCCTTGCTAATTGACCATTCAGGAACTAAAGCAAGATGCATTCATAGCTTGCAGTGCAATCTGGTTCCAAGCACAGCTGCAAGGTGACTGGAGGCAGATTCCCTCCCAGCTTGCTCTTGTAGGTACAGGGAACAGTGATCTGCAGACAGCTCTTGCCCTGTTGCATCCTGAACTCAGTAATTCCCATCCTAGAAAATGCCTCCCCTGCCCCATCCAGCTCTGTTTTGCTTTTACCCTTCATATGTTCTGTCACAGCATGAGGCCAAAAAGGCAGCTTTGTTGCCCTTTCTTATCAGGGCTTGGCCTGCCACCAGTTCATAGTGAAAACCTCATGCCCATGTCAAGAATCTGTCTCAGCCCAAACTCTGTACTTCTGAGAGGCACAAGAAACCCTAACATCTGTGCACATTACACAGCAACAGTAAATCAGTTCTGAGATCATAAGCTTTGTCTGATATTAAAAGAAAGGCAAATAAAAGGCTGGACTTGGAGCAGCAAACACCTTACAGGTGCTAAAATGTGCCTGGTATTTTAACATGGACCCAAGCTATTGTTCATAAGTCTGGATGAACCAGACAAAAGCAAGCTATGCATGCTACAAAACAGTCTGCCAAGAGATAGCACAAGCCAACTCTCCCCAAATATGTGAATGCTCTAAGTCAAAAGTGCAGCTGGGCTAATAGTCATTGGGAAAGCAAGCATGAGTCACAGGGTTCAGTAGGCTTTAGCAACTCTTCGTGTCACAGTGCAGACATAATCTCACAATCTCACTCTGCAGTTCCTGGACAGCTGGAGAACGACTTGGGAGAGAAACATGTTGTGCTTTCTTTCAAAAATCCAGGGCCCTAGTCCTTTGATGCATCTCTGCAGGCAATGGAAAGAATCAGACCTTGGTTCCCAGTGTCACAGCTGTTGCAAACACGCTGTGTCTGCACTGCAGGACAAGGGCACACTACACTGGGACCTGGACATGTACCTGGGGGCACATAAAGGGTGCGCTCCTGCTCCAAATGAACACACAACAGAGGCACATCATCCTGCAGAACTGCAGAGCCTGACTGGAGTGCTCCTACCACCAGGACTGAGGGGTACACATCAGAATTCTCGTACTCTACAATAGGGCACAGATTTAGTAAAATAAATAAAAAATTACATCTTATTTAGGTTCATATGCTGTTAATGTCTTCTTATCTTCCTTCATATCCTACTATGTCTCAAAATTGTGTTTTACTTCTTTGCTTTCACCAAAAATGAAAGTTCTGTGTGTCTCAAAATAAGTAGATTTACTCCACTGCAGACTGATGGAGAATGTATAGACATTACTTTTTCCCATACCTCCCAGATGGCTTATTTCTCCAAATGCAAAATACATATTGTTTTCAAAGCAACAGGTATTAGATGACATAAAGCATGCCAAGTTTCATGAACAACTAAGCATGTTTAAAAAATAAGATTTGGATTATACTCCTACATTAAAAGTTGCTCATTAAAGTTAGTATTTGTTTATTTTTGGTAATCATGTTAATCCTGAACTATTTTTGTGGTATTCATTGAAACTGATTTCAATGAAATGTTTGCTAAACTATAGTACATCTTTCTGTATGAATCTATTGCCCAGTTAGTTTTCTAATTGTCACAAAAAGGACAAAAACTTTATAGAGTCTCATTGGTAATCTTAAAGTAATTCTGAATGACACAAGTCATTGATCAGTCACCTTACAGTGACTGAAGAGGCCACTGTCATCTCATACTGTTCATATGTGAATAAGTTTGTAAGTTTAACTTACAAAGTTTTGAAGTTCAACTCCAGATAAATTTAACTACTTTTTAGAGAAGGTATTGGTTTTGTTTTGGTTTGGTTTTCAAACATAAGCAGTGCTCCGCTGCCAGAAAACAGGCCCCTGGATATTTTGCCTTCAGTGTGTCCTCAATCAGTTACGATTTTGATAAACCTACTTTCCAGGGGCTAAAATGTTGGATTTTTCCAAACATGCCTGATATAAATAAGCGAAGTGTTTTGGAGAGGAATCCAGAAGTATTTAATCAGGCAAAATTTCCATTGATTTCCATGGGAGTCTTGTCAGAGTAAGAACTGAGTTAAGACTTCAAGACTTGGCACATTATCAATCCCAGCAATGACGGGCGAGAGCTGATGCCTAACGCATGTTCTAGGGAGGAAACTACTTGGCTCAGGGACCAGATTTAAAACATCACATACTGTAGTTTAAGCCCTGTAAGAAGTGAGAAGAACAAAGCTTAAGTTAGTCTCTAAACACCCAAGTCAGAGTTCAAATACAGTGCAAATATTCTTTACATATCTCAGCACGTCTAGTGGCATGCTTACTGTAAAAGGCAAGAGCCATGGATAAAAGGGAGCAGGTCTTAATGGGAAATGAGCCCCCAGAGGAGGCACCACAATTCACCTTTTTCACAGGCTATTGATGAGTAGATAACTCATGATTGTGGTTTGAAAAAGTTAGTTAAGAAGCACTATTAATATAAGGAATACAGGATTTCATATAGTTATTTTAGATATTCTTTTTATTCCTGAATTTCTTCAAACAGCAATCTCTTTTTTATCCTGTTTTGCATTGTGGGGGAGCCTGAAATATTATATCCTCACAACCAAAGGCAAAAGCCAAGAAAAAGAGAGATTAAGGGGTTTGCTATACAGCCTTTCCTAAATGCTAACAAACATTACTCTGAATTTGTCCAGCAGATTGTGTTTAACACTGCAGCAGCTTGCCTTATAAAGGCACATTTTTCAACATACTTCAGTAATAAAAATGAGTGTAACAAATGAAGTAAGTTGTTCAGGAACGGCATTTCTAGCTCAGTCACTTTGTCTGATCCATCATGGGTGGCACTTCATTAATGTGCCTGATGTTGCAGATTAGATCAATGGCTGGCAATTAACTGGGGGGTTCGTCTGATCTGCAACAGACTCAGAAACTGCCAAAATTCCCTTTGCAGGAGGCATAGTACATCCCCTCCTCAAGCTCTTTCCTCCAGGATACTGCTCCAATGGAGGACAAGGCTACAGGCCATGAAAGCTCAGTTGTTTTGAAGTATTTCCTGGAGATTCAGAAATTCCATCTCTCCTGTAAGGAATATCTTACTAGCAGAACATTAAAGCATGACAACTGTGTGCATTAATACAAAGTGCAAACACATAGGTCTGTATTCAGAATATATTTAGGACAATACAGAGAGAGACAGAGGCAGAAACAGATTTCAAAGTACTGCTGACCAGGTGCTGGCAAATGAAAAACAGGTGTTGTCTAGAGCTGTTTCTAGGCAAACATAAAAATCTGAATTGCACTCAAAACAGGAAAGATTTTCTACTTTATTTCTGGTTGATTTGACTGATTTTTTTAGTAAGCATACTGGGTTTTTTTTAGTAAAAAAACCCTTTTCTGCACAAGCATTTCCTTTTAATTGAAATGCCTTCCCCCCCTCATTTAAGACTTAAATGATGACCTTAACAAGAGGGGGGAATTGTATACAGATCCTTTATACTAATTCTTTTTGGGAAGGAATTTGACACTGTAATGAGTTTCACGGTATGTGGACCAGACAAATACATCCAACATGTACTAAGATGCTTCTTAACCATCAAATCATATCCTAAGTAAGAAACTGACTCAGTGCAGCTTGGGCCTGCTTACCTTATTCAGAATTCTTAATGGCACACAGGCTCTTCACATATTGCCTGAATGTAGCATAGAGTCTCACAATTCATACACTTTAAACAATTGCTTTTCTTTCCCCTTTTTAAACCAGGTAACAGTCTATGGGAGAAGACAGTTCACTAGATAAAAAAAAAGAGAAGAAAATACTTTCTGAGCACAACCAGTGTATACAATCAATAACATCCTGGCCTGTATGAAAAGCTGTGCCAGGTTCAGGTCAGACATCAGGAGGAATTTTTTCACTGAATGGGTGGTTAAGCATTGGAACAGGCTGCCAGGGAAGGGGTGGAGTCACTGTGCCTGGAAGTGCTGAAGGCACAACTGGACATGGCATTTAGTGCAAAGGTGGTCTTTGGTTCAATGTTGAACTCAATCATCTTGGAGGTCTTTTCCAGCTTTAATGATTCTACGGTATCCACTGAGGTCTAAAGAAACTGCACAAGCTTAAACAGCTTTCACCACTTCAATTACAAATTCCATGACCTAAAATGATTTTTTAAATGTATTCCTAAAGACAGATATAAATTTGAATGCATTATGATGTCTCTTGCACTTACAAAGGATATGGCCATCTCTCATTTTTAACTCTATAGCTCTGGGACAAAAATTTGACAGTTATAAATAGTCTTGCACATGAAAAATATTCTTCCTTTAATAATGACACAGAATTCACCATTTCTTTCACAGCCTGAAGCTCAGCGGCTTTCACTCTACACAACTCCACACTCCTGTATTGTAAGCTTCAACACTGTTTGTCCTGCCACCTCTCACAGCGAAACTTTTGAAGGGAAGAGAATTAGCTAGAAATAGGTGTGGGAGAGGAGATGCAAACAGTGAGTAAAGACAGCTGGGGCAGTGAAAGGCTTCATAGTACAGATAGGCAATAACACCTGCATTTCCTTGGAGACTAAGTACTCAGCAACCACAGCGAACATTCTGGCTGAAATCACCCTGCCCAGAGGCATCTTGGCGGGGATATTTAGTCAATTTACTGGTTTCCTTTACAGCTAAAAATCTCAGAAGGCAGAGGATAAGTAATACTGAAATCTGATGATTTCTGCAAGTACCCCATGAGATTCCAGAGCTCTTGCTCTGAGGCAGCTGGAATTGTGCAGAGTGGCTGCTGGGTACTCAGTGTTGAACTCTCGTGGATGCTCTCCAACATACATCATAGTGTGTCAGCAGTAATCTTACGGAAAAAAGAAAACAACTGTGATTTCTGCAATGTTAGAATTGCTACCTTATTGCTACCTCTATTTATACACAAAACGTTCACCCTGAGCTCAAGATTACTCATGTGTAATGAGTGGAATGTTTAATGTTCCTTAATTTCAGTTGGACTTTTCAGGCTTAGCTATGTTGGGGTCTAAATATTTGTCTTACTGAGCCATGCACCACAGCCATGGCAATTCAGATATTACAGATTTCAGCAACATTGCAGGAAAACATCTCTGTTCAAAGACAGCCTTGACTAGGTGGCAGCTCTCCATTCTTTCCACGCCCCAGTCTCATTTAGCTTGCAGGGTTGGAGCCTTCTCCTGTGGAGGCTTACTGGTGTGAATAGTGCATATGTCCCAGGGAATACATGATCACAAGATCGCTCTTGTAGCTAGGAACATTATATGCCAATATTTTCATAAAATGAACTTGCAATTCTCCTGTAGCTAGACAACTGAAAGGTTCTGCCTCCTGAAATGAAGCAGATTACAAAGAATGAAACAAGGTAGGTCTATCTAAAAATAAATAAATACAATTACAAAGATTAAAGTTTCTAGAGGCATTACTCACTCAGCCTCCCTGGATATCACCTGACATAGAAACAGATGTACCAACATAAATCCTTCTTCATCTGATTTTCTTATTAAAAATACAGCAGCTGCTGAGGACAATGGTCCTAAATGCACTACTGGAATTTCCTGTTTGTAGTGGGAGGAACTACTCTGAAATTTAAACACATACTTACAAATATGTGCCCTTCATATAGCTCTGTCAGGGGATGTTACCAGCCCCCTGTTGCTGTCACATCTTTTAGTTCCAACAGCTTCATACTGACACATCCTATCCAAACTTTGCTATACAAACATACAAACAAACCTGGCCAATAATAAACTTTCTAGTATCTGGTTTCTCCCAATTAAGTTAATTTGTGCACATAGAATAGTGATAGGAAGAGAAAACCTAGGAAAAAGCCACATGCATTCAGCACATAGCTACAATCCTGAAGAAAAACATCTTTAAAAGCATACACATGTGTAAGACTTAAATAATTTGGGGGTTATCATTCATTTTGGCATTCCTCAGTTAATTTTACAGCACTGCAAGGCAGTCTCACCCCATGTGTTTCCCCAAGGACACTGGCCTTTTGGTAGAACAGGAATGTTAACCTGGTTTGTGCAATAATAATTTTATTATATTTTTTACATGAGAGGCCACAGCCCTACGCCTTCAGTTTCTCAGAGTGAGGTGGTCAGACACTCCTACACTTGCTGAAGTCATGGATCTCAGTGGTTATGAAAAGCTGTGGGAGCTGCACAGAGCCCTGTGCTCTGTCCATGTGCCAGCTATTACATGGTGAGCACTAAAACCAGATGACTGCATCTCTGTAGCAAGAAAAGGCATCAGATCCCATGCCTGCAGGCAGAATCTTTTTTTAAAATTTATTTGTATGAGACCTGGAAGAAAAAAAATCTTTCCCTGGCAGTATCAGAATTAAGAGGAAACAAGGACCAACAGTAACACAGTGTAAGATGCCAGGAGTGCTGATCCTCCTCCAACTCCTGAATCCATTTAGTCTGTCCCAGAAGGCCCTGCACAGATGAAACTCTTTGATATGTTTTTAACCTCTATGAGAGCTGCACAGGTGCAGCCCATTTGGAGAGCAGGCAGCTCCCATTTTTCCACCAGGGGCAATGTTACTTTGAAATCATTCCATGAAGTCATTAGACATGAGTTTTTTGTTAGTGTTTTTAAAAGACATAATTTATTCTTTTTTTTTTTTTTTACTTTCAATAGCTCAAGAACTGCAATTAATTAAAAAGTCATCTCAGAAACCTATTAAGGTGAGTCCCAGTCACCAAATTCCAGCCTGCTTTGTTAAGCAAATTGATTTCAGTCATTGTATTTATTGCTAAAAAAAAAAAAAAAAAGAAAAAGAAAAAAGCCCTTACATGCGGTATCCATGCTCTTTGCAAATTCTCTATCTGGAGATTAATCAAACCTCTCTGTTAAGCTGTCCTGATGAAATGGGAAATTAAATACCTCACTATGAATGCGAGGACATTTTAAGGCAGTTTTTAGAAGTATAGAAAATCTTGACAAAGCAATAAAAATTATTACAATTGTGAGATCATTTTTTGTTTGGAAAAACTTCACATGGTAACATAATAATGAAATCTTTACATTTACTGAAATAAAGTAGGTGAAACAGCATGTTTTAAATTATTTTTTAAAATCTATATGCTGCTGTTCTCCACAGAAAATGATGGAGATAGTATATCTCATTTAAATAGCAAATAAATTAAAGCCAAATATCTCAGTATTTGTCTATAGGTATTTTGCTGAATATGTAATCCCCTCACTGAATCACTAGCTGTTGCAACCAAAATAGGCTATTATGAGTATTGCATTTGATCTCCTGGGTAACACAGGCAAAAACACCATTAATTTCTCTATCAAAACCATTCTTTTTGTTTGATCTACAGCACCTCTTTTTTAAAAATATACCTAGTCTTAATACAAAGGCCTCAAGTGAAGGATAAACCACTGTGTCCCTAGGTAAATTTTACAGTGGTTAATTTACTGTTCTTGTTAAAAATGGGCACATCACTTCAGTGCTGCATTTGTCTAGCTCCTGCTTCTAAACACAAGACGGTAATACCTTTTTTCTGCTTAAAAAGCTAGATTAAAGATGTCAGCAGTAATTGTGCAAGTTGATCTGCAATAACATATAGCCTTTGGTGTCGACACTAATCAAGGTTAGGCAACTCCAGCAACATCTAGATACTCAGCAGGAGGCAAAGGTTCAGTTAATTCAGAATTCTCTTGCCTTTGTGCTTTTGATGAAATTTTAATTCAGTTTGGGTGCAGGTCTATTTCTTTTACTGTTTGGCATTTGAGAATATTAAAATGAACATAAAAAACTCCAGACCTGTTGCTACATTCTCATTGATATGCTGTTATTTACATGCATAAATTGATAAAAGAAATTGTGTTTATAAAACGGAGCAATTACTATTGTCAGGAGTTATCACCAGCAATGCTTCAACAGCTGGTAGCTTTCACAGTCTAATGGAAGGCATGAAGACTACTCAGAACAGCTGTAAACCAAACTGATGGGTCTATAAGCAAGCAAAAAAATCACCTTTTTATATCAGCAGTAGATTTAATCTAAAATAATTGTTTTAATGGAAGATGTAAATTCCATATATTTCTTAAAGGACTTCAAGTTGGAATACTCTGAACTCCTTCAAACAACTTTGGCCTACTCCGTTTCCCTTAGCAATCTCGTTAAAATCTTGAAACAGGAGAAGTGTTTCGGACAAAGTGTTACCCTCACAAAATGCAAACAGAAAAATCAAAACACTCCATGATATATTCTGTTTTGTGGGCTTTAATTGAGAAGAAAAATAGAATGACTGTATAATTAATGTTGAGATATGCATTTAAACAAATAGATTTCTGTCTTGCTTAAGTGAATGATTGTATTTAGTCCCCAAACGTGGCAGAGTAATTCCTCACTGGACAATCTGGAGTGCAGCTGTGGGATGGTGGAACAAGGGGAAGTTAGGAAGGATTTGGGGAGCAACTTGGAGGACATTGGGAACTACATAAGCTTGAGAATCACATCAAAAAGCAAAAGTTATTATTAAGTTTGTCAAAATTTTTGTGGCCTTCCTTAAATTGTAAAACAACACCACCATCATCATCACCAGTAAAACCAACAAGCTGACACTACACAGAAAAAACTCCAAACAAAACAAGAAAACCCCAAACCTACAACCTGTATTTGCATTATTCAGAAAAACAGAATAACCCTGTTTTCTTAGCCTAGCAAGGTATGAAATACATTTCTTTCTTTACAGCACTCCTACCTGCTAACCAGAAGCCAAGAAGAACTTTGTCCTCCATACAATGTGGTAATTTCAGCCACATACATTAGCTGTTGAAGGGGAAGGAGGTACTAAACTTATGTATCAGGACTAGTATTAAATATTGTTACATCATTAAACACCATCCAACTCCTTTCCTTATCCAGCCTTCAATACTGCCTACTTGAACATACCCTGAGCTGAAAGACTGTCCCCACGTTAATCATAAACTTCAAAGCCTTAATCAACTTTCTCAACAAAGCAAAAACACAGTTTTAAACACTCTGTCTCAGTGGGAGTTAAGGTTTGGGTGGAGGGAGGAGACATGTGGGAAGTAAAAATGGGCAAGTTTGAAAGGCATGGGTAAAACTTGTAACTGGGACTTCAAGGGGTGGATAAGCTTAACCAGTGATTTCCTGGTTTTTCTAACACTTGTGTTGATAGTATGTGCACTTCAGACACCTGGCCCTGGCCCTTAGTTTCACAGAACAGGGGAGAGAATGTGGAGCAACAGCTGCACTTCAAAAGCCACATGGCTTTCAGAGTGTTTTGTTCCCCTTCACACGTTTTTCTGCCAGAAGGGAACATATGGTCCGCTGTTTGGAAATTTCCCTGCCTAAATTTTTGTTTGATTAATTTCATCCAACTACTCCCAGTTACGAGCCCTCATAACACCCCAGACAGTTACACTCCTTCCTTTACATTTATACCCTTCAATTAGCTGTAGACTATGTGCCTTCTTAATCACCGTATAGCTATACACATCTAGTCCTTTTCATCTTTTCTTACATCATATTTCCATGCTCTTTAATCATGTTTGTGGCTCTTTTCTGATTTCCCTCCAACTCCTTGATACTTTTGTCTGATCTTAAAGTGTCCATAACCAGTACTTTCTCTTGGAGGTGTAGTGTTACTTCTGTATTGGGAATCAATTTCTCTTCAGACTCTTTTGTACATCACCTACTTGAGCAGTTTCCTGTTCACTAAAGAACGTGACCGGTGTCCTTCTTCCCAGCCTGGACTGTGACACTGCAAGTCCATGGTTTTCAAACTTTGTGTGGTATCCTGTTACAAGTTCGTGTTCAATTTCTCATCCACTTTTACTCTCCAAATGAAAGATGGCAGTGCAGGGAGCCTGCAGGAACAGGGATGCCCTTAGGTGCAGATCCTTCTTCTGCAAGCAAGGAATTCCTACACTGGAAGAACTTGATGGTGCATGAGCTGAGCACAGTACACATGTAGGGTCTGGTTGGCCCTTAACCTCACACATGCTGTTTAGGTGAGGGTCCAAATCATGGTTTAGGTAAGCAGGAAGCCAGTTTGACCCATTCCCAAGTCCAATGAACTAAGGGTTTGCAGTCTCCTCGTGTACTGTTTGAGCGTGAGTCTTATCATTTATACATTTTAAACAGTTAGTTTTTCTTCCCCCTCAGTAAATGGGTAACAGGAAACACACAAAGCTCCTTAACTCTTCTTTAATCTTCCTCACTAGTGAAGTGAAAATCAAACAATAATTGTCTGGATGATCTCATTATTGTCAACAAAACTGAAACCTTGAAGTCCGCATACACTGAAATGCTGATACATTAAACAAAAAAGGGAACTGTGCTTACATGTTGTTCAATAAATAAATAAGAGCTATAGAGAGATCCATGATGAATGAGCACCCTGGGAGGGCTTCAGCTTGTCAAAATTATACAGTGACATTAATCACAGCATAACAGGTTTGCTGCAGGCTTCCAGTGTAAAGACCTCATTATATCTTCAAAACAAGACAAAGCAAAGAAGCAAAAATCCCCACAACTTCTGAGTTGATCAAAATGGAAAATTAACTAATGGACTTTTTCATTGGAACACAAAAACCCAAAATAAACTGTCCTTCATCACGTTAAGAATCATATAAGCAGTGGAGACATGTCAATCCATTTGCAGCATCCAACCAGGCTGTTTGCGCAGTGTTGGTGATCACTGGGCTTGTATATCAACAGGGCAAAGTCATCTTCAAGGGCTCTCAGCTCCATGAGCTAAGATAGACTGTGCAATTACAGTGCTGCAAGCTCCTCCTCAGGTGGAACGAGTCATACCTGCAAACAGGAGGTTTGCCTCATCAGGAGATCCCAGTGTCCTGTCAGCAATGCTTCCAGGGGAGTCCCTCTTCAGCACTCAGAGAGAGGCTGGAGGGCAAAATTCTACAGCCCTCTCTTGGTCCAGAAGAATTCAAAGCCATGGGGACCAGAAAGCACTCTACTATTATCAATGAGTTCAAATTTGCTTGGATAATTATGTTTTTCATCTAAGAATTATATAAATGGGACCTCAGAGTGCTGACCATATTATGAGTTATGATCCATTAATCTCCTTGAAACATTACATATATATTTGTATACTTGCCAAATGCAAGCACTTTAACAGATCTTTTCTAAGACAGTCATAGGCAGTTTTTTTCTTTTGGCCAAAGCAAAAAACACTCCAGCCTTTGTTTAGCAAGTTACTTCAATAGGAGATGGAAAACTAGGGGATAAAAACTTAATGTTTAAGGTCATATATTTAGATCTAGCCAAATCCCAGAAATCAGAAATATGAAGTAATAATAAAAGAATGTTCTAAATGCTGAAGATTTTTGTGCTTTAAGTTTCTATAACATCTTGTGAAATATTTTGAGCAATTTCTAATTCTGTCCTAACCAGTTTGCTTACTTCAGTTGAGTTTATTTTGGGATTTTTGCTAATGGAATTTCCACAACAGTGAGCAGACACTGTTAATTGCCACTATTTTAGGTTCAAAGAAATATCACCCACACTACACATTTTATGTGTTATTTTGGGTTATTAAGACTGTGTTAAAAAATACAAAGCTATATTTCTGGAAAGAGAACTTAATTATACAAATAAGTGGATGGATTTTCAGGTATTCACTACATTTGGTGTTGAGCTGTTTTTAATGTCAAGTATATACTTAAGGATCTAGTGGGAGTGGAGTTGTACTGAAAAATCTGGTCCCAGTTATGGATGCTGAGAACATAAAAATCCTACCCCAGTAAAGACAAAGCCTTAAATGTCATTGATCTTTTTCTTTCCCATTGAGCTCTAATCCTGCATCAGCAGAACAAAGAGTTAGTACTGCATGGTTGGGAAGTTAAATTTTCCTCCACACCTGCAGGTCATTCCTCCTGGGCTCCTTCCATTGATAGCCAAAAAGTTATTTGCTTGAAAAACTAATCATGTGGTGCAGCTGAGCTCCTTCAATTCCAGAAGAAAGGCAACTGAAGTTAGACTTGGTTTCACAAAGAATTCATGAGAGAGCTGGGTTGAATCAGTGGGATCAGCCTGCAGACTCAGGGCTATGATTTTGTTACTGTTTTTTTAGTCTAATTAAAAACACAGAATCATTTAGGTTGGAAGAAACCTCTAAGACCATTGAGTCCAACTGCAAATCAGCACTGCTGAGTCCACCTCCCAACCATCCCACTGAGTGTCACATCTACATGCCTTTTAAATATTTCCAGGGATGGTGACTCCCCCAGGCAGCCTGTTCAGCGCCTGACAATCCTTTTTGGGAAGAAATTTTTCCCAGTATCCAATCTAAACTTGCCCTGGTGCAATTTGAGACAATTTCCTTGTCCTGTTGTCAGTTATTAGGAAAATAAACTGACATCCAGCTGACTACAGCCTCCTTTCAGGACATGTATCTCAGGTAAAATTTTCATACTTCCAACAAAATTATAACACACTGCAATTTGAAAGCCTTGGATGAAAAGTGTCAGATAAATGCAAAGTGCTGAGAACGCAGTAGGGGATTTGCATTTAAGAGAGAAAAAAATACACGGATTCAGAAAGCATTTCTAGTAAGAAACAAGGTAACAATTTCTTAGAAGAAGAATACAGAATGAACTGAAGGAAGTTCTTTTATAGTCATTGACAGGAAATGATCAGCAGAGGACATAATGTCCTCTTATCAAAGCCTCCTTTGCAAGGAAGGACAAATTTATTAAACAAGACAGACAGACAGGAAGAGCAACAGTGCTCACATCTCTGAGTCAAAGACATTTGAAACACTAAATCCCTTTCTAGTCCATCTACCCACAGGTGGTTTTTCCCACAATAAAATGAATGGAGGCTGGGGGAGGGAACGAGAAAGGGCCAGAAACTCTGTCAGCCCTTTGGAAAACACAGTGAATCCCTCCTCCATATCCAAACAAGTCGTACAGGAGAAACACTCTGTGACTTACAGCCCAGTTCCTCACTTTGATTAATAAAACATAGGGAGAAGCAGGAACTGCAGAAATTCCATAAAGCGGTAAACAGCAATTTAGTGGTGGTAATATAGCAGCTACCACCCCACCCCCAGCATAGACTCAGATTTCAGTAAAACGAGCGCTGTTTCAAGTCCACTGTTCCCTGAAGTCCCATTAAACCTTTCTGTGTGCTGGGTGAGCCCCAGGTCCTTGGATTTTCACATCAGATACACACTGAAAGAACTGTGGCCTGTGCTGTTTCACATTCAGTCACTTGTTTCTTGCTGCTAAACCCACATCACAGAAGTTACAGAAATGCATCCCCAGGTCCTTTTGAAGCCATGGCCCATGTCCTTGAAACATGGTTTGCTAACATTTATTCAACTTTATGCAGTGCTGCTAGAAAAACATTTATGGTTAAGGACTACTGTCTCAGAATACAGAGATATTTTTGGCTCAGAGTAGGAAAAATAATCACGGACTCAATGACTATCTGAGTAATTTCTATAACTACTTCCACAGGAAAGGCAAAAACAATCTTCAAAAGGTGAGGAAAAAATCCCCTCTCCTTTCTTATGGATTTTAGAAATACACCTACCAGAAAAAAAAAAGAAAAAAGAATATAAAAACAAGAAGAAGCAAAAAAAAAAAACCAGCTCCAAAGAGCAAGTGAAGATCCAATTCTAAAGATTCAGCTTCATCCTGTCTCTCTTGGGACCTCATTGCAGCAATGCCATTCTCTCTCAGTGATCCCAAGCAATCCAAGTACTTGGAGGGATGGAAGTGCTGATCCCCCAACCTCCTCAGGGCTGCACTGTGCCTCCCACACAGGCAGGTGAGGGAAGAGCCCTCAGCCTCTGCAGCCTCTGGGATTGCTTCACACCCAGATTCAACTTCATTTCTCCCATAGCAGGGAGGCAGCCTCAGAAGAAATTAATCTTTTCTAGAAACCACAAACCCAATCCTAGCTGCTAATAAAATAATGTCTGTCCCGCCCCATTTTAGTCATCTCAACAGAGATGACATGTTTATTCCAAGGATGTTTCTTTCAGCTCCTCAGCTGTGTGAAGAATTCATCCCTCATGGATGTGATACCAGTGGTGTTATGAAACACATACCTTTTTCCTTCTTTTCAGCTTTGGAAAGTCTCCATGGTGCAAAAGAGACTATCTTGTCTTCTTTCTTTCCC